>NC_031768.1:76409346-76677222 GCF_001522545.3 Parus major | reverse complement strand
TCAGCTTTGCTTTAAAGGTAAAGCTACCCCATGACATGGTCTCAAGGCCATAGACAAGGATGCAGGAGGATGCTGAGTCATGGAGACAGCCAGAGTGTGGGTTATCAGAGAGGATCAGTCTGGAGGTGAGGACATTGCCCACCAAATTCTGTGCACAGCACTGCAGAAAGCAGCCTTACGCTTACTCTCTTACAAAGAAGCTGGAGAAGTCCTAAGCCATAAATTGTTTTATGCTGGGAAAGAATTCTGGGAAATGATCAGTCCATAGCTAGCCTGTTTTTATATCCTTCCCTAGCTATCTATTTTGTAGCCCCATTAGAGGCATTCTTCTGTTTATGTTTCTTGGCTGCAGCGCAGCAGTATGTATCCTCACTAAACCACCTCCATTTTGCTGTCCCTGTAATAGGGGGAAAGATATACACACTTTATTGCCAGAATTCTCCTCTGGCTGTCTCAGAGCTGTGTGACTGTATTGTAAGAGCAGCTTTTTCATGGTCTGTCGCTTGTGCTTTGGTTCTAATTATAAATAAGAAATACATCAAAATCCAAGATTGCTCCTTTTTTTATTCCTAAGTGACTTGCTGATTTCCAAACTTTAGAAAAAGTCAGTTTTCTGTTAAAGTTTGAGGCCCCTTGCTCATTTCAAACTTTCTGTATGTTGTAAATACAATGCCAACCAGTTGTCAGGTGCAACTGCTCTGTGAGCTCCTTTTGATTGCTACTGCATGCCTATATATATGGTAGCTAGCTCCTGTGTCCTTGCACTGTCTGCTGTATCCGCTTTATTTGAGACTGGAAATATTTTAGCAGCAGGCAACAGAAATTTTTTATGGACATTTCAAAGAAGTCATAACTCAACCCCCCTAAAATATTTTCTTTTCTCCATAGTGCAATAAAACATCCTCCTTTTTTATATAGCTGGAGTACCGTTGGATTCAGGTAGAAACTTTTCTCACATTTCTTTTGTGAGGTTAGAAGTAAGGTAAGTAACTTAAACAAATTCCACAAAACATAAGTGATATATAGGAAGCATGAAATGCAGGGGTAACTGTTCCACATTTTAATCCTGTCTCTCTAAAGACTTGCAAAATATTTGCATCTGGAAACAGATAATTTGCATTAAGTCCAAATACAATGTATTAGAGCAAACGCACACCCACTGCTAAACTGTAAATGTTTGAAACGCATCCTCCTGTTCATGAAAGCTTTAGATTGCTTTGATAATATCATCTAGGTTTTTTGTGGTTAGTTTGTTCCATTGTTTGGTTGGAGTGCTGTTTTGTTTTAGTTGTTTTTTTTTTGGTTTTTTTTTTCCAAATGCAGAAGAATGTGATTAATAGCATGTTTAATTTCATCAACATTTAAAGTTGGACATATTTCCATAGACTTGGTCTGTAGCTAAGTGCTGTAAGAACTGTCATTAATTACTGGAAATGGGATCCTCAGAAGCAACATAATCTCCATAAGAATAAGAATGGAATAAGAAACAACATAATATCCATTTTTGTCTGTTACACATCTTGCAATAAACCCCCAAATTCTCAAATGAAGTGGTAACACTTTAGGAGGGAGAGGAAGATTTTGTCTTTTGGAAGAGCAATCTGCGAGTTCTGCACAGCCTACAGGGAATCCAGCTGTGGCAGAAAGAAAGCCTCATTTAAAATAAATGCACAATTCTTTTGTTTTATCAGCTCAGTGTCTGGTCTAAGACAGAGGCATCTCTGTTATTTGGGATGTGACTCTTGCTCCTCCCAGACAAGTAATAGCTGAAGCACACACCACTTCTTTGGGGGCATTTGATGGGATTTCAGCACAGTTGTGTCCTCTCTGCTGTTTATGGACCACTGGTTTTCCTTGTCCCTCCGTAATCTTGAAGGATGGTGTAGGCAAGGCACCGCAGAATGGCTGAGGGAGTGCTATTCTTTGTCTGGAGGTACAACCTACTTACTTGGAGTAAAGAGCACCACCACTGATTTTGTAATGTTTAGATCCTTCAAAGGCATGGACATGGACCTAATGAAAAGTGACACAGCCCTCCAGAGGATCAACAACTATATAGTTTAAAAAATAAAAAAAAGATAGAAAGTAAGGACTGAAGATTCCACTCAAGTTTAGTGCAGAACCACAACTGATCATAGCACAAAAGGTTTCCCTGTCAGCTTCTAGTAATTTCCTTAAGGGCAGATAAACTTTTTTTTCCATGATTATGAGAAACTAAGGGAGAAATAATTGAAACAAATGAAAAAGATACATGTATCCTCTTAAAACAAAACAGCTCATCCCCACACATTTTTTCTTGCTTACTCCTCTGCAGTACTTCTGTTTTCCAAGATAAATGTGCTGCACAAGCACACAACTAGCACAGCCTGGTTTGAAGTCTTTTCAGCAGAAAAACAGAGAGTGAACTGCCAAGGGAAATGTTTTCTTCCCAAACTTGAGGGGAGACTTTCCAGTTAAGATTTGTATGTTACTAACTGTGACTCACACTAAAAAGCCTGTCAAAGATAATAAATCAACAGGAAAAAAGTATGGTCACAAAAAGGTAAAGTCATAAAAAAAGAATTAATTTCAAAGCTCACCTGCTAGTGCCTGGTACAACACAAAGACTCTTTCCTGTTACAGCTCAGCCTACTGATCTGAGAGTTGAACATGCAAAAAACATCTACTTATTGAAAAAAAAAAAAAAGTTGTCATAAAAAAAATAATGAACAAAAATCCCCAAGCAGTGACACAGCAGCTGCCCAAAGTCAGCATAAGTATTGTCAGAGGAAATCAAAAAGGAGACAGAAAGGGCAAAGTAATTATGCAACCAGTTCTTTTGTTTCACATGTGCTGGTGTTCCAGTGGTAGTCTCAGATCCTAGGAACACCTTATCTGAAGATCAAATTTTGTAAAAGTATTTTGGTCATAATTGTCAGAAAAAGACAAAAGCACACAGATCTGGTCTTTATATGTTCCTTTTCAATATGCTACCAAGAATTTAGAAAATAATGTTAAAAAAAATTAAAGTTGTTTATGGATGTTGTTACTTTTTATTTTTTCCCAAATGATAATTTACAGGAAGACAAAAGCAAACTCAACATTAGAAAATATATACCTGATTTTGGGGTTAGAGGTGCTAGAGGGGAGGCTACCTCTTTTCACTAAGATAAGAATATATAGAAATACTGCCAGATCAAGATGAGTCTGTATTTTAGATGTCTTCCTGACAACAGTCATCAGCAATTAATAAGGAAATACCTCATTAAGCAAATAACATATAAATTATGGGGTAATTTAAAAATGCTTCCAACTCATTAGAATAGACTGATTAAAAAGCAGATTTTTTTCATAACATCCTCTCTTTATCCATAATGACATTGAACCTGAGTTTCATTCTGTTCCTCTGAACTCCAAATATGTGGGAACTTTGCACAGTGCTTCCTCCAGCTTGCGTACCTGACCCTAGATCCAGAGATGTTACTTCCCTTTTTAGATGCTGCTGAGGTGGGCTGTTAAGTGAATAAATCCTTACACAAGCAGACACGCTGATCTGGAAAGTGGACTACCTGTAAGGATAGGCTTCAGCACCTGCATGAAGCTACAGGAAACTTTCTGTCGCTTTGTGGTTCTCAGAGAAAAGTTGCGTCGAGGAATTGCTCCTTCCTCAACCCTCCCACATTCTATTGAGAATCTGCACTGCTTGTTTTCCTTTCCACTTGAAATCAGAGCTTTGGCTTGTCGGGGTGGTCTCCAAATAGTGTTTGAATACTGAAGAGCTACCAGAGAGATCAGCAGCAACCAAGTGGAAAGAGCTCCTGGATATGGAATTTGGAAAAGTTCAAAAAAGGAGCTCTGAGCCTGCTCTCCAGGCTGCATGGAATGTTCCTACATGAAATGCACAACTGTAGTACAGTCCATCCAAACTGGGTATCTCTAGAAGGCTGCTAGGGGCCCATTCCTGATTTTCATTTGCAGGGAAACTGGAGTGCAACTGTACCTTATTTATGCCAGAGAATTGCCTGATGGGAAGTCAAGATAAACATGAACCCCTCGTGACCCCGAGCTAGGATTTTGGAAGCACTCTTGGGGCCAAGGAGGTACACACAGGCACATATGCACATAAACTACTTTGACTTTACTGGGACTGAGATTTTTGTTAGCTTAGCCAGGGAAATCTAGAAATTATGTTGAATTGCATTGTGACAAGCCTTTGGTAGTTAGGGGCTGCATAGGTGGCCTCTGTGGGAAAAGGCCAGGGGCTGCCTCATGCCAGACATGTACAGTTCCAGCTGGCTCTGCAATGGGCTGCTGCAAGGACACAGCTGAGCCCATCAACAAAGCTGAAAGCCTCTCTGTGCAAATGTCTTTGTGAAAGAGCAGAACAAGCCATACAGGCAGAGGAAGAAGGGGTAAAAAATGAAACAGTGACAAACATCAGAAGGAACACCAAGCTGAGAGGATGAAAAGGAACATAGGATCTTCACGGTGGAATGAAGATCACCTCACAAAGGACCCATACATAAGCCCACACTGGAGCAGATACTTCCCCAGTTGTACTCAACCCCAAGAGGTCCCATGCTGGTGTGTGGAAATTGTGTGAGAAAAAAGGAGCAAAAGAGAGAAAATGTTCTGTCCTGACCCTGACCACCTGCACCACCTGTCGCCTCACTGAAGCTGTTGAATATAATCTGTGACAGCAGTAAAGTGGGTGGAGAGGAGTCTGCAGTAAAACTGAGCATGGAAAGGAGGGAAGGTGTTTCCCAAGCGTCTACGTATTTGTTTTTCTTTTTTGCTGTTTAACAATACCCAAACTGGTACCAAATTATTTAGATTGTCAACAAATTAAGTTCTCCAAGGCTGAGTCTGTTTTGCTGATAATAGAAACTCTTATCTTTCCATCCTTATCTGAACCTACCAGTCTTTCTTTGTGTTCCTGTTCTTCCTATTTTCTTCCTGCTGGGATGAGGTGGGGAATGTGTGAGTAGCTGTGTGGATGCTTGACTGTGAGCTGAGGCTATACCTCCAGAAACATATCCCTTGTGGCTGGTGTCTTTGTTTATCTATTTCCCAACTCTTTATGACTTTCCATTTGAAAACAAAAGGTTGTAGTGATGGTAAAATTTTCAACAATATGTATAATTAGAGTTCTCTCATTAATCTCAAAGCAGCAAATTCCCAGTTTTTTAGTGGACATCTCTTGATAGCATGACACTCTGTCATTAATGATTAGATGAAGTAATCTCTCATTTAAAATTCGCAAATAAAATTCTGTTGAAATTGTGAATAATGGCCATGCAGAAAGATACAATCTATCCCTCTCCTGTACCAATCTATGGATATGAGTGCCATACAGAACTAAAATAATTTCATATTATTATACTTTTCTCTGCAGTTTGCAAAGCAATGTACCTCTGGTGATGGAAGTGAAAGTCTGCTGATAGAGTCTGAGAATGCAGAAGAATGAAACACCTGGTTAAAGAAAAAAATATTGAATTAGATCTAGAGCCAAAAATTGCTTAAAGATAGTCATGAAACACTTCACCAACATCTTTCTAAGCATCTAGGCCTCCATCCAACAAAACTCAGAACCATCTGCTTGGTTTCTGTTGAATGTTGTAACACTGAAAGCTGTGCATAAGTCAGCCCATGAGGTTAAGCATGTGCTTAAGTATTTTACTTGCAAGGTTACAGGGTCTTTTTAAATACTGAATGGAGTTACATCACCCAGGCCCTGCAGACTGTAAGCCATTGGCCATTGGCTGCTAGATTGGAAGCTGGGCTTATTCATGTGACTGCAATTGTGTTGCCTTGAGAGCATTCAGGAATGTATTGGACATTACCTCTGTATAGAGGTAATTCCTTAGCTGAACACAGGTGCCTTTGACTTTCAGAGCTCAGTTCTGGAGCTTTTTCTCCATGGATGGCCATGAGGTACATTTAGCCATGTAGTCATTCCAAGCAGCTTTCTAACTGCTGCTCTTTGCAAGTCAGATTATACCTGATCTGAAAAAGTAAAAAGCCATTGTTTTACTTCAGGTCATTAGAGCTCTAATTGGCCATTACCTAACCAGAAATGTATATCCATTTTTGCTGTTATAAATCTTTCCTCCCTTTTTCCTTTTCTTTTTAACCAGCTGGAAATGAGAGAAAATCTAGCTAAGACTGGGTATCTACTTCAGAGTTTTTTTGCATTTCTAAATGATTTGGTGTCCAGTCTGGAGATGGGTTCTCCTTGAGTACTTCAAGTGTTACTTATGTTTAGGTTTGAAATGTTTGCATCAGGACAGTTGAGTTATATTCACTAAGAAAGGATTTAGGGTAGATATTCAGTTTTCTAGATGTTGTTGTGAGCAGTCAGTCGTTAAAGATGGTGTGATAGCCGAAGCCAAAACCCTGAATCTGGAAACATTTGGATTTTCTCATCCTGTTAAAAGGAGGAGGGTGTATGTGAGAAAGATTGATGCCAATAAAAACAATGAATCTCTGGCAAGAGAACTATTTGAAAAATGGTTTCCTTGGAAACCGCTTTATGTTTCATACATGCTATCTTTGAGATAACAACTTTTTCTTATCAAAACACCCACATGGCAGAAAGTACCTGTTTGTATTTTCTCCTTCCGTTTCAGAGAGAAAGAAAGGTTACAAGAAATTGATAAATTCAGAATATTTTCCCTTTCTTCTGACCTGTTTTTCCTGGTACAATTATTTTCCATCCCAAAAGGAAATGCAGAAGGATTATGTATGTCAGTTCTGCAGCTTAGCTCATGGCACTAGTGGGAATTAACATTTAAAGGCTGAGAAGTGGTTTACTGTGTCTGAAAGTGTTTCATGATAGGGAAATGCCACAGAACTTTTTTATAGTTCTTGATAGAGTCTTTTGCAACTAAAACAATTATTGATGTTATAATTATGTCCCAAAGGCTAATACAAGTTTTAATTTCTGATGATGACAACTGATATCACTTTGATTTCCTTGAGCTTGCTCATGGATTTCTGTTGAGCCCCAGGAAATATATGGATGCAATTTAATGAATTGTGAACCCTGAAAAACAAATAAAGTTTTCCAGAGAATATGGAAGCAGAAATATATTTGGATAAATTTTCTTTTATGTAGAATCACTTGAATGAACTATAATATTTACGAGGATTTGAGCATCTATTTTCTTTAGAAGTCAGGCATATAACATTATCATGGACTCAAATTTTACAGTAAACATAGTTTTAAGTCAGAAATTACTTTAAAGCTTCTGTCCTACCTTCTGGTACCCCTGCAAATCTGAAGGATTTGTGAACTATGAAGAAGCATGAATATAAGAAATGACCTCCAGTGAAACCTCCTGCAGATTCCTAAAATAGAAGTTGGCTCTTATTTTATGGTGGGATTCCAGTCAGCTTCCAAAGTTTTGAGATAGTTGTAGTCTGTGTAGTTCTAGAGTGTAGGATCAGACTCTGAGCTATCTTCATGATATTTATCCAAATAATACTTGGTTTCTTACAAAAAGATAGCAGTTTAAAATTTTACCGTGGGATTCATCATACCAATGTTTAGCTATCTAAGCACAAAATATTTTTTTCTGAGATGTCTGTACTGTTTCCACAGTAAAGGATGTGTGTCAGCCATCTCCGGAGGATACTTCCCAACACCTTACAATGGTTGTATAGAGCAACCTTGGTAAGTCCCTCTCAGACCCACCTCTTTCTTTCCTTTGATGGGGATTGGAGGCTTGATGACTCAGTTGGACTAGATAACAAAGTTTGAGACCTGGAATATTTATTCCTCAAGACAGGGCCCAGGGAACAGGGTGATGGCCATGACCTCTCACACTCTGTAGGAGAGATCCTGCTTTCATAAAAATAAATAATTCCAAAAAGAAAAGCCAAACAGAACCAAACCAAATCAACAGTACAGTTTTTTTTATGATGTACCCAGAAATTGATTTTTTTCTATGGAAACCAAATCTTCCCTGTTAAAATATGCATCTTGAAAAACCATTCTGTTTTGGTTTATTGACCTTGTCTGGTCTCAGAAATTGTAAGCTAAGTTCTTTTCCATTGCCTGGTTACAATAGTTCATGAAAAATTAGTTACTGAAGTTCTGCTGGGTGTCTAAAAATGGGAGAGCTTCTAACTGAGTGAAAATTAAGCTAAAATTAAGCACATATGTAAATCAAATTACATTTACTGTTTTTGAAACAGGTGGGGGCTTTTATTCTGAGGCTTTTGGTCCAGTGAGCCACTGGACATTAAGAATAAACTAATATAGCCAGTTTTAATTATTGAAATTCAGGTGCATTGCAGTCTTTATTGGAAGTAAAACCAAAAATCTGCTTATTTATGTGTCAGTGAAAGAACATCTCTAACCTTGCTGAGAAATAGAAATGGCAGTATGTGACTTAATTGGCCTTTATAAGTAATTTCTGTTTACAAGCCCAGAATTTCTGATGATGGCTTTTCTATATTTTTTTTTTCCTTAGGCCTATTTCATAATAGCGAAAAAAAAAAAGAAAAAAAGAAAAACAACATGAGGAAAAACAGCAAATTGGTCCAACTCTGAGTCATGTAGATACAAAACACAGCTTGGTAGCCTACTGTTATTGTCGAAAAATTCAGAGTAACTTGCTAGTACTGGAAAAATTGATTATTCAAATAACAGTGACTCATGCTGACCCGTCTTTTCTTTGGCTTTACTGCTTTGCAGCTTCTTGCTTTGCCTTGGTAAACATAATCAATTAGTTCAGTCTGGTTTATAGGGTTTTAACACAAGCATTTTCTCTAGATGTGAAGTCTGTGGACTTAACTATAAACTTTATACTGGTTGTAGGGAGTGTTGTACAAAACTGGATTTGGCAGAGTGAGTCCAATCATGGAATCTTTCAAGAAAAAATACTCTTTTTGGTTTTGTTTCTCTCAAATTCTGTATTTTCTAGTGTTATAAGTTACTATTAATTGCCTTTGTATGCTTTGTTAATCTAGATATGGCTCATTAGAGGCACAATCCTGTATCTACTGAACTAATAAGATTTTTCTGTTTAGCTCTTCAGGAACGGATGCAAGCCTTAACTAAAACACTGTGGTCTCTCAATTAATTCTATGAATGATCCTTAGAAAAATGTACTTCTCATTCTAATTTGTTCTAATGGTAAAAAGACTATTTATTTCTTTATGTTATTTATTTATTTATTTATTTATTTATAGTTTTAGGGCTTTTCCTATCTGAGTGATGGCACCATGTGGAAGTGCCTGAATTAAGATCTTGAGATTAACCAAGAAGCCTCAACTTCTTTGCAGTCACTGGGGAGGGGCTGGCACCCTCACAAAGGAATTCACATCTTGGGTTCAAAGGACTGTCTGGAGATGCTCTCTCTTCACTGACCTTAAAGTGAACATGAATTCCTAAAAATTTGGGGTTTGAATTGCACATGGTGTATTGAGATGTTACCAGAGCCGTAATGTGATTGTCAAGAGTGGAATGGATGCTTCTCTCTACCAGTTTGGAAAGAACCATATAGGATTTTCTGCTGTATTGCTGCAACTTAAACAAACCACAGAAATCCCAGCCTCTGCTATTTGGCATCTCTAATTCCCTTGACTTCAGTAAGGATAAATGGGAGTATCAAGGTACTGTTTATTCTCTTTTGTTCTCAAAAACATCCCAGATTTAACATCCCTTTCATGATAATTTAGGGAAACATTTATGTACATGTTCCTTTGTGTTCCTATGGCTTCAGCATAACACAAGACTATCTTGGGTTTAAGTATTTAAATATGCTTCTGAATATAGTCCATACTTCTTTTTTTATGCCTTTAGGTGGAGTTAAAAAGCTTGAAGAATGATGTTAGTCAGAAATAGTCAAAAATTAAGATCTTTTGTGAAATAGATTTCTTTTAGAATGAAATCTCAAAATGTAGTAATGAAGAAAGGAAGGAAATGAACTTCAGTAATTAGACCCTGGTGGGTGTTTCTGCACTGTCTAATTTTTTCCTGCTGTCCTGTTAGTTACTGAACTGTTTATGCAAATTGAGAGTGCTCCAGCCAGGGAATGTGAGAAGAGCTCCCTTTATAGCTTGGAGATTAAGGCACTCATCTGAGCTGTAGGTAATCCTTTTTGAAGTTCCTGCTGTCAGCAAGAGTTCTCTGCTTTCCATCCTCATTTTGACCATAAATTTTATCTTTGCTAGTTTTTTTTTTTTTTTTTTTAAGGGAATTTTTAGGGGAGCAATAAAAGAATAGCTTTTTTAATTGTCATTGTGTGTTGGAAAAAGATTTAAGGCAATCCCAAATCTGGAGATAAAAACTAATAATCAAGACAAACAACTGAACTGGCTTGATGATGTAAACTTTCTGTAATATTCTGTAAACTGGTTTTCCTTAGATATAGTGCTCTCATTTCACTGAGTAGTAAAAGTGTTAAATCCTCACAGACTTCAACTCACCAGGTAAAAAAAAGACAAGAAAAAAAAAATAGTAACAATTGGTGAATGTCTTGCACAGCTGCATTATTGCCTATAAAATTGTGAAAGTAACAAACTAACATCCAGGATAAATGAGATAGATAAACCCATAGAGTGCACCCTCCAAAAATTATTTTAACTCATCATCAATAATGAGAAAATTGTCTAAATACCTTGAAGGGACACTTGAAATTTATGTAGTTTGATGCTTAAAAAAATTCAGAAACATCCAAAGTAGTATGAAAATAACAGGTCTGGAGGTTAAAAAAATGCACAGAAATCTGCAATATAATTCTCAGTCAGCTAAGATTTCTTTTGAAAGAAAACTTAAGAAATTAATGACTGTAACAATTTCATTTGAGAATATAAACAATATCAACATAAGGAAAGAAAGACACATGAGGAAAAGAAAATGTTAGGGACTTAAATGTCAGCTTCTGCTGATCATAGTTCAAGATTCTGAGAGCAGGAAAATGTGCTTTGCAGCCTGCAGTGGCTAAGAACTTTACTGTACGCTATATTTATGTAAGCTGTAACAATTTGATTTATGTTTGTTTCCAAAGAGATATTTCTTTGTCACTTTATTGCTATTTTGTTACTTTTGAAACTTAGTTTTAACTAGAATCTCCATCCTGAAAGGTACTGAGAATTCTGGCCTCTCTTCAGTGGGGAACTTTTAAACATGCTTCAGCATTAAATTAATTTTATTCATGGTAAAAATCAAAAGTATATCTGACTTTAGTTATATGATTCTGCCATCTTTAACAAATACCTTGCTCTCAATGTCAGCTTTTCCTTTCACACATTTAGTGTCTGAACATGTGTGAGCATCAATGGTCTCCACGCAGGATGGTCAACCTATGTTGGGCCTATCCAACATGTCAAAGCTAGCAGATCCACCTCTCTTTTTGACACTCCTTATGCATATCTAACTGCAAGTTTTGTGTGGTCAAAAGAGAGCTCTTAATTTTGTCACAGAGTTCTTCTGCTCCATCTGTTGTTTTGGCATCTCAGGACTACATCATCATATGGCCTATCAGTCAGGTGTGTAACTCGGGCATTAACTTCAACTTGAATGTCTAAGTCCTTTCACCTGGGATACAGCAACATATTTCAGACTTTTTCCCCCATGGCCTTCAAGCACATGACTGAAACTGTCTAACTGTCTTCCAAGCTCTTGTGCATTAATTACAGTGGGGTGCTTTTGCTGACTGAGGGATATGACCTTGCCTCAGCCATGTCAATGCTGAATTCTCCTCCCATAAAAGTTACTGCTTTGATCTGTGTCTTGAAGCATCCACTATCACCTCTCTTTCAGTTTCCCTGATGGTTGCTCACTCTTCCCATCTCTATCTTAGAGAAATTTTATGGCCAGTCTTTTTTTTTTTTTTTTTTTGACTCCTGCCTCTGGCTGGTATCTACTGTCAGGGACCCATAAGGCTGATATGTTGATTCATTAATTACAGCTAAACAACATTTTGTGACTATTTCCTATGCTTTTCCTTTGTATTTGGGAGAAACTACCTGTAAAAATGTACAGAGCATTTTGTTCCT
The DNA here is from genome assembly GCF_001522545.3 of Parus major. NCBI lineage: Eukaryota > Metazoa > Chordata > Aves > Passeriformes > Paridae > Parus > Parus major. Next base: position 76,665,234 of record NC_031768.1, on the reverse strand, counting down.
CTGCATCATACCACTCCACAAAAAGCATCTTTCTTACGCTGCTAAATGTGTTTTGTTAATGTTTCCCTCCATCATGTTTGCTGTATATTCTCACAACTTGTGTGTATATCATCTATCTATCTATCTATCTATCTATTTATCTATCTATCTATCTATCTATCTATCTATCTATCTATCTATCTATCTATTCTAATATATCCATAGCTATCTGTTTTCTATTCCTTTTTACATGGATTGTACAGTTTCTGGGTAAAACCATCTTTGTTGTAGGATACTAGAACTCCTATATTGCAGTAAGACAGAAACATTTATACATAAATTGTTGTTAAAGATAAACCTAATCTAGAACACATGCTGCTATAATCAAGTTAAAAGTGCCGCTTGTCTTTACAGTGTGATTTTCTAAATCAGCGCAAGCTACTCTGTATGCTGTCAAAATAAGATATCTTTCTGAGCAAGCTGAGCTCTAAAATAACTTCTCCTACTTAAGAACAGCCTATTCAAAATGGTGATACAGATGAGCACATATATATGCTATTTATTTGATGGTTTTACTGTATATGAAAGAAATGCTGCATTTTGTGATGAAGAAATATAGATTTTTCAAAAATCTATAAAATAATTTTCAAATTGTCTTTCTAAGTGTATTTTTTTTTATAATGGATTATAGCTTCATCTGAAAGGGGCATACAAAGTCTTGTGGCAGGAAGGGAGATACATACCAGACTCTGGGTCCATTTTCTCTTATCCTATTTTGCCTAAGTGGAACTTAGTCAGAGTTGGTTACTTGTACAGCAGCAGACTCCAGGAGATTCTATGCACTTACTCACTCTCTCAGCTGGTGGAGTGTCCTTCATTTCCTTCATCTTCTGCTCCCACCATTGCCTTCTTTCTATTAGTACACTGTAATTCTCATGACAAGACCAAATGGCAACTGTGAGCAATAACTAGAGGAAATGTATCCAAGTATTTAGAACAATGTCTGATAGAAAACTCCCTTTAATTTATTTATTTTTAACTTGAGTTAAATAAAATAATTGGATAGATGTGACCAATTTCACTGCTACATATGCAAACTTATATTGCAGTGCTTTCAATTAAGTTTTGGAGTTCCATAGGTACTAATGCTTTACATAAATCACACACTACATATATTATTTTCTGTGCACCAGCATGCTTGAACCTATAGAAAATATACTGCAGGACAAGTGCTCCATAATCTAAGGGAGTGTTTTGTGTTCCTTTCTCTACCAACAACTTTTCATTTGATGTTTTAAGGGAGTTTTGTCCTCATTACCTCTATGGATGAGTCCCCATTTAATTTGCATCTACCTTGGATCCCTGATCCTTGGTTTGTACTCAAACAGGTCACTATTTTTTTTTCTCCACTCACCTCTAGAAAACCTGGATATACTGCCTGTTTCTGTCATGTGAATTTTCTCTTTTCCACTTCCATTGTACAGTCTTTTCACACAACTAAGGGTGACATTTCTGACATTTCTGTGACATTGCTGACATTTCTAATTGCCTGCATCAAAGAGCATAGTCCAGTTTCATGACCTGTGACCTATCAGGTGCTTTAACACCCCTGATCATTACTGCTGCCTTGATTTCATCGGTTTTCTTGATTGCATTCTGTTTTGTCAGCCTCTGCAACTCCATCCCCTCCAATGTCTCTTATTGTTGCCTGAAGTGACCATTGGGGTGACCTCCAATACTGCAGTGTCTGTCTTCTCAAGTCCACTCAGAATGCTAATGGACAGTCTCTTTGCTATCATGAGCCTGCTGGAAAATGGTGCAACTATCTTCCAACATCAGCTGCTGCCTGAAAACAGATAAACTCAGTCACCTTCAAACATTTTGAGAAAAAATGGTGCCACAATATTATTTACATTCTTAGTTTTTTAAAATTCAAACAAGATGAGGACAAGCATTCCTTTTAAGATTTCTACCTCCTTGCTGTCAGAGAGATTAAAAATGAAGATGGTATGGGAAAATTTAATTCCATTTAAACCAGAATCAGAATTCCTCTTATTTCAAGTCTTCAACATCATCACGAAGAATACAAAATATCCGTGCAAGAGTGAATGTTCCAAGCCCGTCAGTAAAGCACCAGAACAAGGCAAACTGAGCAACAAAAATAACAGCAGCTACCTTATTCACTTCTGCTTGTAATACACTTGCAATGTGTTATCATCTTGTAGAATGTACCTGTCTCTCTGGGACACAGGTTTTTGTGTTTATGTGATATCCAGGACAACTGGGTTACAACTACAGTAGTGACTTTTGGTGCAATATGCTTTTAGAAAAATAATATCTACTTCTCTTCTTTTAGTTCTTTTAGTTATCCAGATCTTCCATATTAAAATTTTTTCCTCACAATCATGCATTCATGGTTTCCTTTTTGTGCAGAGTTTACTCTTCCTCATATCTACCAAGCATCTCATATACCTTTTGTCACATCTGTTCCAAAAGGCCAGTCACTACCTTAGACCTCTTGGAAGAAAGTTTACCAAATTAGAAAGGATCAGGCTGCTGCTTCCATACACAAGGATCTGTCAGATATTACTAGGCTCTTGCTCATAACAGGCATGTCTCTTGTACCTTGATGCCCCAGAGACTGTGAGAGTGACTGAGATTAATTCTGCTGGTTTACTGATTCCTGCTGACCTCTCCTTCCATGATGCGACATAGTCTGGCTGGTGAGGAAACACTGACAGCCAAAACAGCATGCTGACAATAAGCCCTTTTGAAACTATAATTAAGTTGCACTTCTATGAATAGTCCTTCACTGTAGAAATCGCTTTTCTACCATCAGTGAACTTTATAGAATGTCTTCTGTAAAACAGAGTCATTCTTTTTACTCCTGGGGAAGGAAAGATGCAACAAAGGAATGCACATATTTTCAGCTGTGTCCATCTGAGGTTTTTTAAATCTCCTTTTGTGTGCACAAGATTTCGTACATGTTTTAGACAATTTTCAGGGGTTCTGAGGTCAGGGCCACCCAGCTGAAAAGGAGTTATACAAATGTCTAGGAGCCAGACTGTTTTTGTCTTTTGCTAATATTTGAAAACTGAAGGCTGCTTTCAAAAATTTGCAATTAGGCCACCTGTCCCAAGAAGCCCAGAGTAACACTGTCTCTGTAACCCTGGTCCAGCACTCCCATGTCAGCTCTCCCATCTCCTTCACAGCAGCCTGGCTTTTTCTTTCATCTCTTTTTAAGCTAGAAAGTGCAATAATATAGTGTGGTGGTTGCTATTACTGTTTTATGTATATGCAAGGTTACTACCCTGACCTCTTAGAGGAGAAAACTCCAGAAATGCTTTATACAGACCCATGCATATTCAACACAACACCTACTCATGAAGGAAATAGATTAAATAATGCTTTAGAAAGCTGAGGCACTATGCATATAAATATATTCTGTTTATGTCTTCCATGCTGACCTCTGGCAAATAAATATGCAGCATCACCTTTTCTCAGAGGTGTACCTGTCATGAGATGGGGACAAATGCTTCCATGTCTGCAAGTTACAGAGAGTCTTCATGGGGCTTCACTGGTGATTCTGAACAGAGAGGGCAAGTGCTGGTGCCATGTCTGTCTTCCTCGATCAATAAAGACAGTTAGTGACATGAAGCAGAAACCCAGCCTGTACAGAAAAGCACTGGGGGACCATGTGAGGTTACTTGGAACTAATGCTGATCACTGGATAATTCAGAAATGATGATGAAAAGCTCGTGACATGCCTGAAAGACAAATGAATCAAAGAGAAGAGCTGGAAGAAACCGACTATGTCACCTCGTCTATAGACAACTGCCAGGGGAAGACTGTTTCCTGCAGAAACACTGAAATCAAAATTAAAAACTTCTAGCCTGGATAAAAAGAGAGGGTTTTATTTTGTTTCATATGGGGTTTTTGTTGAACTTTTTTTTTTTTTTTTTTAAGGAAGATGTTGGTCAAAATGTGCAGTTTTTGAGACATAAAGCTCAATAGAGAATAGCCTCACTCTCATGAATAAAAATTTGCCACATTGTACATTTTAACCATTTTCTAAATCAAGACGATATATTTTTCCCTTTTCTTTTATGTTCTTCACTTTTTAAGTGTTTATTGTGTGGTTTTGTGTAAGTATTTTGAAAAAGCCAAATATGATATCTCGTTTAACTCAGGAATTTTCATGCAGAATGGAAGGTGTACTATTTATTGTACAGATAAAGAAACTTTTATGCTTGGTACAATATAAATAGTGACAGTGATGGGCCGATGAAGTGAAAGCTGCAATTTGTACTTGACAGGGGAAAAAATCCTGTTTCAAGTGTTATTGCTGCACAACAATTTCACAAAACTCTTAGCTCTGATCTTTACTCATAAAAATGTTTACCAAGTTATCCTTCTGTCTCCAGCTTTCTAGTCACATGCATGAAGACCAGCATCCCATTATCTCTCCACTTCTTTCCTCCTACAGTATTTTCTCTGCAGGAAAAGCTCATATAAATTGCTACAAACAGTTAAAAGTAAAGTGCTTTTCAAGTGCTTCAGTTGTTTTTACCTGATCTGTGGTTATTTGAATTCAGAAATCTGAGGATTACAGAAGTGTGATTTTTCCCTACAGTATTGATTGTGTCTAGGCTTTTTCATGCAGCTCTTCTGTATTTCTGCTTACCCAGTTAAGATGGGAAATTAGGAGCTGCCAGTCTAAGAAACTGCCACATACCACAGGTTGCAAGGCATTGGAATTGGCAGTTATGGTAGAAAAATTAATAAAGGTGTTTCATGTTGGTGGCTGATTCTCAAATGGATCTAGTCTAATACAAGGTGATTGAGAACCATGGATCCATGAGAGTCTTTGTATATATTTAACTTGTATTTGAGTGTAATTTAAATTCTTTTCTAGATAAAGACCAAACTGGATTTTTACCTTCATGTGTTTATTTTACAAGTTTACTGTTCTGAGACACAAGTAATATGGATTTCCTACTTTTCAATTAGAAATAAAAGCCACAAATCTGAAATTTGTCCATGAAGAGGATTTTCAGATTATTCTTAGTTTACAGGCTAGATAGGTAAAGATAATTTCAGAGATCTGGCAGATAGCAAATACAGTTTTATCAGCATTGGGAGAAATGCAATTGCTTCTTCTATGTACAAGCACTAATGTAAAAAGTTCCAATGGAACAAAATGTCATTAAATTTTTTTTCAACCAACTCAGTAAGTTTTTTTCTCTCACTTGCTCTTTTCTGCCTCTATTGTCCAGCCAATTGTAACGGGTACTGTTTACATCAGTGGGACAGGTGAAGCATCAGGTTTCGGTCTTTGCTTCATTCATTTCTAAGCACCAGTACCTTGAAATAAAACCTGATAAATTGAAGGCAGTTCAGGGAAGAGCAGCAAAAATGATTGAGGTAGTCAGGAGGGACTGACTTATGGAGAAAGATCTAAGTAACTAATTGAGTTTGTCTTGGCAGAGGACATAGGATGACAACAATGAGATGATGCAGGTGAGAGAAATTTCATAGTGCAGCAGACAGTGTGGTAACTAGGAATAATGGGATGGAGTTGCAAGAGTAATTTTTTTCACTGAATCTTTGTGCAAATATCCTGATGGTGAGATGTATTGGATTGTGGAATTGTGTCCCGAGAGGTGTAGTTGAAGCCTTGTCACTTGAGTCATTTGATTCTAGAGATGAAAAAATACTCACAAGAAGGGGAACTACCTGGTTTTTCACTCCTCCATCACCAAGACCTCTCTTCCTGTAATGCACTGCAGAGGGTTGACCCTGTCTGGGCGCCTGGTGCCCGCCAAAGCCATTCTGTCATGACCCTCATCAGCTAAACAGAGGAGAGAAAATACCATGAAAGGCTTGCAGTTTATGACAAGGATAGGGTGACATCACTCACCAGTTGCTGTCATGGGTAAAACAGACTCCATTCTATATTAACAATCAAATCAGGTTTGGATAATGATAAATAAAAACAAAACCTTAAAAACACTTTTGCCCCACCCCTCTGTTCTTCCTGGGCTCAGCTTCACTCCCAGCTAGGAGCCAGGTTAGGGGGTCCAGAGGTAGGCTGTGGAGCATTGTCTCTTGAGTGCCAGTGACTGGGGAGCAGAGCATTTCTTCACCAGAGCAAGGCCCCATCTGCCCCTTCCCCCACACACATGTACCTCAAAATGTCTTTAGACGTCAATCTTTCCAATCCCTCATGGTCTGTCTTGGCTGGCATTGGGTCTGTCAGATGTGAGAGAAATTTCTAGCAGTTTCTTACAGAAGGCAGCCCTGTAATCCTCCCATTGCCAAAATCTGTCCACACAAGCCCAATGCATTTACAATTATGAATTCATGGCAGGGGAAGTTCTGCTAGCAGAGGTAAGACAAATATTACTGTCAACAGCAAAGAACACAGGAATATAACAGCTAAATTTTTTTTTTTCTTTTGAAAATGTTTGCATTTCCAAGTTTGGCTGTGCAAAGCTCTTCTTTACATTCACACATATAAGTGTGATTGAAAGCTGTGACAAAATGCTGATTTCAGACACACAGGGGAGGAAATATAGTAATTTTAAAACACAAGCAAGAAGAAAGGTAAAGAGAGAAAGTATAACTCATGGGGGAAAATAACAATTTGCAAACTCAGCTAGCTCAAATGTTTAAATCTTCTGCCTCTGGAATCAAGATTCAGCTCCTGATGTGGCCCAAGAAAGTTCTGTGTAATAACATTTGCTTTCTTCCATACCGTTCTGGCTCTTTCACACATTCCCTTTCTGATGGTTCACAGTGCTCTGTCAATTGTTCTTTTTCCTCATTGCAGATTAGGTGTGTTATGTACTGTTTTGATCTGCCTGAGCTGCATTTTTTAGGGGTTAAAAGACAATCAATACCTTTGTGAGCAGTTATTTCATCCAATGACTATGTAGTTCATCCCAAATTTGACTGCTTCACTCCACAGAATCACAGGATTACAGAATCAACTAGCTAGGAAAAGACTTCCAATATCATCAAGTCCAGCCCATTATTGAACACCAACATGTCAACTGCACCATGGTACTAAGTGTCACATCCAGTCTCTCCTTAAGGACCCCCCAGCTCCCTCAGCTGCTCCTCATGGCACTTGTGCTCCAGACGCCTCATGTTCTCTGGATATGCTCCAGCACCTCAATATCCTTCCTGAACTGAGAGGCCCAGAACTGCACACAGCACTCAAGTGTGGCCTCACCAGTGCTGAGTGTAGCAGAGGGAATCACTTTCCTAATCCTGCTGGCAACACTATTGCTGATATAGGCCAGGGTGCCACTGGCCTTCTTGGCTACCTGGGCACACTGCTGGCTCATATTCAACCACTCATTGACCAGCACCCCCAGGTCCTTTTCCACTGGGACACGTTCCAGCCACTGTTCCAACCTGTAAGCTTAAGAGATCCCATAACAGTGGCTGTGACCTCAGCAGCCTCTCTAAACAGGTTTTATTCAGATTTGCAGCCATGAATCCATAAATGTATTTGGAGCCCTGTATTCTGCTGAACTGTGTGGACTTGAGTCTCCACTGCATCTTTGAGGACCTGAGTCCAAGGCTACATACAGATTTCCTGCAACAGGTGCTTAGGTCTGTGAGCACTACCACTCCAGAGAACATAATTCAAATCAAGATCTTGGCTTTCAAAGGCTGACAGACACTGGCTTGTTTTCCAGCTAATGAGCCAATTGGCTGTGAATCTTGGGCTAATGATCTTTAGAAGGCAGTCACAACATCATATCTCTCTCATGACTGGAGGTTGACTAGCAATCCCTGATGACAGCTCAGATTTTCATTACTATGTTAAACATAATTGGGATAATGTTGAAGTTGCATTATGAATAAAAGAAGGAGAAACTTATTTTGGCTATCTCTTCCATCAAAATTGTAGCGGGTGCATGCTACTCAAAAAAGCTTTTGAGATGTAAAACCAGTCTTAAAATACTATGACAAATCAGTGGTTTGGTGTTTGCTTCTTGCTTCTGCACTGTTCAAACCTGTTTTACATCCAAAAAACTGAAGTAAAGTAATTTGTAGAATAATTAATGAAACACATGATGTGTGAGAAGTTTAGTTCTATTTTGGGTAACTAGTTAGGTGAGCGATTTAGTACTAAAGGGCATCTTTTTTCATATAATATCTTGAATCTCTTACTGATATCTAGACAAAAGAAGCAGATTAGAGAAGATGAAGGTTAATGAAGACTAAAACCATTGGATTTTGAAATATACAATAAAGTAGAAAAATAATTTCTGATGAGCAAAAGTCACTAAGAAACACAGGAGAGGGGTAAAGGAGGGGAATTGTAGTGCATTCAGTACTGAAATGATCTGATCTTGATAAACTTTAACAGAAAAATGAAAGACCTTTGTGGAAACCAATTTAAGATGCTATTGTTTACTAAGGTCCCAAATTATTCTTAACTCCAAATTACCTTCAAGTAGGTACATATTTCTTCCTCTCCTTTATGAGGCTGCCAAAATTCAGTATTCTAGCCTGCTTCTAACCTTCCCCATGAGACTCATTCCAATCCTCCTTGGAAGTCTTAAGAGCAGCTGTACTGCTGAAATGCTTGGCACTTTCATGAAGATGATTGAAAAAGAAACCTCTACAATAAGAAAGAAATAGGTGGGGGGAGGACAGCTGTAATTTTTTTTTTCATTCTTTTCCAGAAAACGTGGTGAGCTTGAGGTATGGTGTTCAAGTAGAGCTAGTTTATCTTTAAAAGAACAGGTCTGTGACACATGGAACAACACACCTCTGGAGATGCACACTTCCTTAGCCACTTTAAGGCAGAGATTAAATGTTGCAGTTGGCAAATTTACACAAACACATAAAAAATTTGAGTAGGGTCTTTTTTTTGTAGGCAAAAATGGGAAGTAGAGGAAATACATTTATGAAAAACCCGTGAATGACCCTTAAAAAATTTTTTTGGAAATTAAGCCTCACTGTACTTCTATATTCCTGTGCAACAAGAAGGTCTGCAGGTTTGAGTTAAAAAGAATGTAAAATAATCCTAACACAGGATGGGCTTTTCATGGTTTGATCTGTAGCTTGAAAATCAGGCACAAAGATGTGCCCGTGTCACTCATTAAAGGATATATTGCTTTCTCCAGAGCTTCTGTCTTCACCATGGTACCTCAGAACGATCCTGGCTACCAGGACCATCAGCCAAGTTATAAAGCAGGAATATGGCAGTGAATGGAGGGCCATTGTTTTGGAAGCAAGATTCTGTGGTTTAGGTTCTGACAGAGAATGTTAAATTGTTTATATAAAATATAAAAAAAATATCAAGAGAACAGTGGGTAATTAATTCCCTACCCTCTTGTCCCCCTGCAGTTCAGTCAGAGATTCCCTCTCAGAGGAAGGAATGAGCCCTGAACATGTAGCTTTACTGCCCTTGTTACCAGTATTTATTAGGATCTATTGGCACTTTGTGCTGGTTTTGACTAGTGTAGAGTTAAATTTCTTCATAGTAGCTGTCAGAAGGCTGTGTTTTGGGTTGGGGGCGGGGGACATAGCTAGGGCAGCTGACCAGAACTAACTAACTGTCATGGTGACACTGGTGGGTCAGTTCTTTTCCTCAGGACCGAGATTAACGAGAGACAAACTGTTTCCATGTTTGGGCTGTGTTGTTTATTCTTTCCTTATCTATATTACATGTTTACAGACTACAAGGAGCTATGCACACTAAGCTAACAAGGTGAAAAATGGAGACTGAAGAATCTCTCCGAGATCTTTTATGTGTCTATTTATCCAATAATCAAATGCCAAGTATATTATTTTCTTTAATGACCCAATGACCTGACACCTGTGACCTGCAATGCAGACTTTTCTATCCAATCACTCATTATTACCCAAAAACCCTTAGAAGAAGAAGACAAGAAGGAGAAAGAGACAACGCCCCAAAAGTCTCCATCTTGGATTCACTTATTAATATAACTAAAACTCCAAACTCTAACCCTTTCACCCAGTGACTTAATATAATTATATCTAACTTACTCACATTTTCAGTTCTATCTATTAATTTTGGAAACCATTTCCATGGGCTCAGGTCAAACACAGTGCTTTCTTGTGGGTCTGTGCCTGTCAGAGCAGAAATCATGAAATTCTCTGTGTCCAGGGTTCCAACAACCAACCAAAGGAATATGCCAGGCAATATGGTGTTATGCTCAGCATGCAACCTGGAGGAAGGAGGAAGTGGGACACAATTGGTGTTATATTTGTCTTTCTAAGTCAGAGATGTAATGGAGTCCTGCTGTCCTGGGCATGGCCTGCCCATGGGAAGGGGTGAATGTATTAATTTTGCATTGCTTGTGTGAGAGGCTTTTCTTTACTAATTAAACCGTCTTTATCACAGCCCATGAGTTTTCTCCCTCTTACTCTTCTGGTTCTCTCCCCCATCCCACTGGAGGGAAGTGAGTGAGTGGCTTTATGGGGCTGAGCTACCAGGTGGGTGTTAAACCACAACAGTCTTCAAGTTTAGGAATTCCGTCACCATGTTTCTTAGGGTAGACAAAGTGTTATTTCTCTCCCTTAGCTTCCTCACATCCCAAAATATTTACAACCAGCTCAATAATTCTTGCTCTCTATTATTTAACTGTGGGGAGTTCTGGAGATCGGTCCCTTGCTGTTTAGACTGACTGAATACATTCTTCAGCTTAAAGCAGGTGATTAATTCATATGGCATATTTCCTCTAGGAATTTTTATATGGGCCATAGCCTCAGGAGGCAAAGTTGAAGGACCTACACCACCTGATGAGACCTGAAGATATTGGTCCACCTGAAAGCAGTTCCTAATTCATAAGCCTCTGAGAAGTGCTGTGAAATGAGCAGGATAATTCTGGCATAAGAAAAAGTACTTTATGTCAACTTTTCTACTCTATATGCTTGTGTGACATGCACAAGCAATGCTATTCTGTTACTTTCTAGACACTTTTTTCTACTAATTTCTTTGCAAATTAACCAAGAATCATTTTAAATGAAAGTTTTTCTCCCTTCAAGCTGTTAAAAAGTGATATGGGAATACAACAATGCTAGAATTTTCACACTGCTATGGACGCTTTAAGTTTTCATTAAAAAGTTGATGTTCCCACTGCCTCCAGCCAAAATTCTTAACAAAATTAAAGCAGCACCATTCACGCTGCTATGGGAAAGGCTGCTTTTGTAGCAGTTTCCTACCTGTTGCTGTAAATATTCATTTTGAGCTGAAACTTGTTACCAAGTGCATCCTATTGCCCGTGGAATGATTATTTTTGTAATTTTGTCTGATAGCAGGTTTCCTTTGGAAGCAAGTGCTACACCAATATACAACACTGGCTGTAGAAGAGTTGCCTGCTTTTGCACCCATTGTTTCTCAAAAGCATAATATGTACTTCTTCATTCTAGGAAAAGGGAGGGAAATTCTCCTGTATTAACTTATCAGGGAGACTTATTTGAAGTGGAATTCATCTCACACAACGTCAGCTGTGTAAAAATTAATGTCTCTGAATTTCTAGGAGCAGGCTTCCTCTTGGAATTAACATCACCCTCTTCAGCCACCTTGTAATTCATAGATTTTGTCTTCCTTTTAGAGTTTTCTTCTCTCACCCTACAAACTTCCCTAATTTTGTTTCTGGATTGGCCATTAATTTGCTACCCAGCAGCAACATTGTCTGCTCCAGAGCTTGCATCACCATGTGTCATTCAACCAGAACTGAAGGCTGGATTTTTGCAGAGAACATGCAAGTCACAAGCATATTATGGTGGTGTTGGCACCAACTAGCAACCAGAAAACACCAGCCCATGTCCAAAGAATCTGAGCCAAAACTCCCCATTTTGTATATGCTAATGGTTTTATTTTTCCTTTTAAACAACAATTATTCAGTTCTTACTGCATTTAGTTCATGCTATATATATACTCTGAATGGTTTGATAAGTAGCACAACTGATAATATTCTGTTTGTAGGCTTTTTAGAGTTATTTGATGAATTACAATATTGCTCATTTCTCTTCCAATTTTTTAACGCTGTCAAGCTCCCCTCTGTTTCACTTCCATGACTCACATAGTCATGGTGCTTAGATATCTTTTTTCCCCGGGCCTGGAAAACCCTGGTTTAGCCTCAAACCCTGAAATACACAGGCACACTAGAAGATTCATTTAGACTAACTGCTCAGTTTTAGATTTTGACAGTTACATGACTTTAATTCCAACATCATCTCATTCTGCTTACCTTTCCACTGAGAACAGGAGGTAAAAGTAAGTGTATCTTACACAAATGAGGAGTTTTACTTTGATGTCTTCCTTATTCAGGAGTCTTGGGGAATGCCTGGATGAAAGGCTGCCTGGGAGCTTGATCCTGGCTGGAAAGGAGTGCATAGATACAGTATTTACTAATTTAAGGATTAAGTCCTATTCCATATCATCTCCCTTCAATATTCACATGTTTATTGATGAAATATCTGAACATGGTATATGGTTCTTCTTAAATGTGTAATATAGTTAGTAATAAGTGCTATTAGAAATAAATCTTTTTATAAGAAACTTCAGTGCAAATAAGCACAATGCTGAGCAGGTTTACTTTTCACTTGTCTTTCTAAAACTGTAAGATCATTCTCACCCAAAATGCTGACCTCAGAGCTAAAATAGAATGGCTTTATGAAGTAGTCTTGAAGTATGTTGGAGCCTATCTAATCCTTTTTTGTGGAAACAATCAGGAACAAAAGAGGCAGAGTTCTGAAAAGTGTGGAAGAAACATACTCTTTTTTCTATAAGTAAAAGGAATTTTTTGCTTTTCTTTTACGAGAACATCCTAGTAATTTTTTTGTTTTGTCTTGCAGTTAAAAACAACCTCTGAAATTACAGCAAAAAAACAGCAACAAAATTATTAGTTCTTTTTGTGGCTGGTTGAACAGAGAAGGTATGAACAGAGTTTCCCTCTACATCATTAATGAAACACTAATGAAATTAATTCATGCTCTTCTAAAAAGAAAGTTTTGTTTGCATAAATGATTTTATTAATTTTGCAGAAATATATGAATTAATTAATTTGATTTCATATTTGGTGTGAATGTGTGGGTGTATATCTTTTATCAGGTAAGTTCCATCACAAAAAGGTTTCATTTTAGAAAGAAGATAATGGTTTAAGGAATTAGAGTGCTTGATTCCAAATTATCTGAATGCATCATAGTAAAGGTAAAATCCATCTTGCTACTTCCTTGAACAGATTTCATCATCATTTGAGGCAAATTAATTGTGAGACTTATTTAGTGATGGGTTTCATTTAATCTCTCTTTATTGTCAGAAAATTAAGCATCCATTCTAATCTGTTAATCTCTGCTACCTCACTCACTAATGGAGACAGGTTAGTTCTAAAAATTTCAGATTGGTGTATCCTGCAGGGGTTAAGAGAAACTCACACTGAACGGTAACCCCTGGCCCTATGCCTCTGTTGTTCCTGCACTTCATTCATCATTCACAAAGTTATGTGTTTAAGATCTGATAGATCTTTTGAGTGTTCATAAAGTAGAGTCAGTATAACAGAATCCTATCTTGTGCCTGAATTCCCTGAAAACATGCTGGGACAGGCAAGCCTAGACACAGACTCTCCCGAGAAAGTCTTGTTTGTGGGTCATTGCAGGTTTCTTCAGGGTCAGCTTTGATTCCCAGCTCCTGCCATGTGATTTTCAGTGTTCATCAAGACCTTGCTCTTTTCTCTCTCCTCCAGCATGCATACAAACACTTTGTTCTTACTACTGACTTGCTATATATATATAAAAAAAATCTGTAATATATACAGTTAGTGATCTGACTTTCTGAATTCAGTCAGCAGATGGTGAACTGAATCAAGGGCAGCACTGAGTATGGAGAGCAAAAGTTGAGCATTTCACTTGAGCAAAAGCAGGTATCTCCAGTCTATCTGAGCTAATTACCCTAGACTCTCTTTGTAGGCAGTGAAGACAGATTGCCCATTTTACTGTTCAATTCATCTGATCCTGAAGGAGCCATAAAAAGTCTTATGAATCTCATTTTGAATGTAGCTGTCTCTCTGCTGATTACACAGAGAGCTTGGGCCAGTGAGCTCAGATGTGAATGTCTATACTGAATTTGTCTAGTTTTGGTCAGATATATACACTTCCAAAAACACCTGTGTAGGCAATATTGACAAGTCAGAGTGTAGGCCATGTGTCTAAAAGGGCTCCATAGGGAGTCTGGATGATTAACTTTATATTCTGACAATGTGCTGTTCTGGTTTAACCCCAGCCAGCAGCCAAGCCCCTCACAGCTGCTCATTCCCCCACCAACAGGATAGGACAGAGAACCGGAAAGGTAAAAGCCAGAAAACTCATGTGTTGACATAAAGACATTTCAAAAGAGGAAGCAAAAGCCACGCACACAAGCAAAGCAAGACAGGGAATTAATTCAGTACTTCCCAAGGGCAGGCAGGAGTTCAGCTATCTCCAGGAGAGCAGGGCCCCATCACACATAGTAGCTACTTTGGTAGAAAAATGCCATCACTTCAAACTTTCTCCCCTTCCTCTTTCTTTCCCTGAGCCCTATATACTGACCATGATGCCACGAGGTCTGGAATATCCCTTTGGGCAGTTGGGGTCACCTGTCCTGTCTGTGTCTCCTCTCAGCCTCCTATGCACTCCCAATTTCCTCATCGGTGTGGCAGGATGGAAATTAGAAACAGCTTTGGCAGTGTATGCCCTGCTCACCAATAACAAAAACACTTCTGTAATATCAACTCTGTGTTCATGACAAATCCAAAACACAGCTCCACTGTGAAAAAATTAACTCTACCCCAGCCAAAACCAGCACAACAATGAAGACCTTTGTGTTAGTATCACATTAAGCAGCATTTGTTTGTACCACTTCACAATCCCACAATGAGGTCAAGACATGCTTTCTTGCTCAAGTGACTGTGCAGCAAACTTTTTTGGTTTACATAAGCAACAACAACAACAACATTTTTTTTTTATCTGTATCAAGTTGACCTCGCAATGCCATGAATGGTTGTTACAGGACAGCCAAAAGGAGAGTGCCCTGTGGTAGGAAGACACAGGGGAGGGGATTAAACAGTTAAACCATGATTGCCACCACAGCTGTGTAGGGTTGAAGCTGAAGTTTAGAGACTTAGCTCCTAGAGCTGTTAGGAGGATAAAGCTCTCTTCCCTCAGCTGTTTAGCAAAGCATTTCCACTTAGCACCACATGTAATCAGATGTCTTTAAAGCTACATATGTAACAGTCTGTTTTGTTTTGTTTGGTTTTTTTTTTTTTTTAATCCATGTGTCAAAATAACTCTCTTTTTAAGCAGTCAATGTCATTTTGATATAAATGCATGCACTTGCCATTCATTGCAAGGTGATGCCTACTGTGGCCATAAAACTAAACTTCATTGCCTTGATAAATGGTTCACATCTTGACTGCTCATCTGAAGGGCATTGGAGAGCCCTTAAGCTAGTATCCTGTGGACTGAGTGCCTTTGAAAAACTATCATTTGTCTTTTGATTTAAATTTCTACATAAAATTATCAATCAACTATTCAAGGAAGAATAAGCATGGAGAAAAGTAATTTTTCAAGGAAAAATAAGCTGTATAGCTAATTGAACCTTCCCTTTGGATCAACAATGGATTGGCTTTGTAATCCTATGGTAAGGGTTGAGTTGTGCTGTGTTGCTTTATAAGCACCAGCTTGTGTAATTCAGGAAAACCATGTCAACATGGAGCATGCACTCTGCCAGAACAAATATCAACAAGTAGACTCCTTTTACTTTGTACAGGATTTGCATAATTCTAACTGATGCCTTTCATTTTTTTTTAAATCTCAGTAAAAATCTCAGTATTCAAATCAGAAATACTGTAGTGCTTCTCTATGTCCAGTTTATCCGGCAGAAAGGATTGCTGGTGTATATATGGGTGGAACATCATGACATAGTAGGGTTTACTTGTTCAAACTTTCATTGTGCCTTTTAATAAAAATGCTGCATCACAAGGAAGGATACATAAAGCATAAGCAAACTGTGGGTAAAGACATATATCATGTGCCTGGTAAGTACTTTATGGCCTGGGGGGCAAATTCTCAGCAACAAACCAAAGTAGCTCTTTGAAGTACGTACACTTGCACAGTGCACACTGACAGTCAGGCTCTGTGGCAGACACACAAGCACAACACACTGTGGCAGGTTGATTTTGTGCCAAGAGTCTTCTTCATTTCACTTCTGCACAGAACCTTTCTCCATTTCTGCAGGCTGTAAACAATCTTCTGCTCCCTATTCCCAGCTACCCAGAAATGCAATCTAAATCCTGGACAAAAATCCATATTACAGAGAAAGCATTTAAAGAAGACAGCAGATGTGTGTAACAAACATGAATGAATAGCAACAGCTGTCAGCAAGTGCAGCTCTGGTTGACACTGTCCTAGGAAGGAATTGAAATGTATAGGGTAAAGAAAACCTTTGGAATGGTTTCTTTCTACCCATTGTGCCTTCTGCTGTTAGGAAATAGACACAAATAAGGGCATGATGTTTTTGTGTCTGATGCCAAACAACTTTTTCATGCACTGTGGTTCCTGTGCCAGTCATCAAATGCTGGTGGCCTAGGGATTTTCTTAGAAAGGTTCAAGTCCTGAATACCCACGTCATTATCAAGTGAAGTACTCTTAAGTAAAGTCTATTTTCTTCCACTAGTCATGCAGGGATCTCAGAACGAATATTTGTGATATAAACAATGCAAATATCTAAAAGAGTTCTGTCCCTGGTCTCTGCTTTTTTAGTCATATAACCTGCACAAATTATCTGTGAGAATCTTCACAAAATGTTCACGATATACATCTATTAAAGACAGGTCTGCACCCCTTTCTCTTTTTCTTTGTGAGAGGTAATTTGCTGAGAAAACAGCTGAAGCTCCAAGCTACTTCTGCCTCTGGCTGCCTACCCACCTACCTCCTAATCACCACCTTGACATAAAAATCTCCTCAGTTTTGAGTTAACTGTGCATAAATAAGAGGTGTCTTAAAATCCCACGTAGATTCAATCAGGAGCTGTAGGCAGATATTCGAGAGTTCAGCTGCTGAGGGTTAATGTCATATTTGCTGTCAATTCCCCCAGTGTTGTTCTTTTCTGTGTGACAGAATGCATGCAGGGCAGTGCCAGGGTCAGCACTCAGACATTGATCTTGGGTTGGTGGCACACATCAGCAGAGGATGTCTGGCCCAGAAAGTTGATTCAGCATCTTTTCTGTGTCCCAGGCTCCCTTACAGGAACAGGAAGAAATAGATGCTCTCAAGTCATGGAAACACAAGGTGGTTTGGGTTGAAAGGGACGTTAAAGATCATCTAGTTCCACTGCCTCCACCGCAGGCAGGGAAAAGAGCATACTGAATTATCTGTCTGGCAAATGCTTCCTTCTACTTATTTAGGAAAGCTAAGATATATTTCACTGTGTTTAGTGGCTTAAAAAATGTTAGGTTGGTCTCTGAGATTCAATAGGTACACGGGGAGGTTTTCTAACCTCTTGACCTCCAAATTTCCTTAGATTTCCTATCAATCTTGTTTAGCATTTTATCAGTAAGCTGTAATATGACAGGTCTCATTACTATTGAACACAGGAATAAGTGGCATGTAAAAGACTGGATATCTGTCATTCAATTGCAAGCACCCTTTGGGACCAGAAAGAAATAATTTGGTGGAATGGGGGAGGGGCAGAGAAAGGATGCTTAAATTCTTTAGTGTGTTATTTTTTTGAAAGCAACCCTGCTCCTATTTCTAATGGTGTTTATTGACGAAGAGGGCAGTAGTGGTTAAAATGTGATGAGGTCTGTTTTGCAATCTGCTGCTACAGGCTTTGCTAATTTTAATATATTAAAGGCAACAATATATCACAGTTGCTCAAAAATATTAAAAAGACACATCTATGTTGTGTCTGTCTGTAAAAGGCAGGCTTGCCTCACAAGAAGTTTGATAGATTCTGTGATACAGAATTTGATGTGATAAAAGCACATTCTGCAAAGAATGCAGAGAATGATTTTGCTTAAAAGCCAGCTGCTGAAACAAACATCTAAGCATTCATTTATTTCTCATATGGCAGCATTAAAATAATTGGCAGCACTGCAGTAAGCGTAACAGTAAAATGCATTTGTGCTTCATGCCACAACAAAATGATTTTAGTGAGGGCTAGCACAACTTGAATGCCAATAAGGTACTGAGAGCTGTGAAACATCACCACCATACCATATTTGAGACTTAGGATTTACTCAACTTACTACAAAATCAATAATGGGATCATTTGTAACAAAATCTATTTGCTGAGAAGGAACGTCAGTGCAGGTGTTCATCACAGGAACGGGATGCAGACAGGGTACAGTGCCAAAGCCAAGGATACAAATGAAGGTCTTTTACAGAACACTGGCTTATAGCTGACAGTTTCAGAAATCTTGGAGACTAGAAGGATATTAATGGGACTAAGTGGATGGGAAGACATTATAAAATATAAACATCCACAAAACCTTTGAATTATTTTTGATCTCACATTCTCCAAGACCAGCCAAAATGATCATCCCCTGTCATCTCAGTGTTTGTTGACTTCTCTCATGATTACTGCTTTCAAAATAAGTGAGGCTGTTGAAAGTAAAATACTTCAGTTTTTCTTCTGAAATCTGTTCTGACCCATGGCAGAAATGGAGTTTTATATATTTTTTATAGTTCATTAAACTTTTCACTTGTATTTGTTTGTTCTTCTTTGCCTTAACTGTGCCTACACTCATAGTGTCTCAATCACCCCAAATTAACATGTAAAGCTGAAAGTATTAGTGTTCAAAGCACAATTGTGTTTTCCAAGGGAAGGGTGATATGGCTATGTCACCCAAATCAGTCCTTTTGATAGAACTAGCATCATTTTTGAAGTAACCAAATGTACTAACTTTTCAAGGTGGGTATCCCAAGGTACCTCCATTTGGCAGGTGTTAATGAGGAGCTAAGGTGACTGACTGCCTTGGTCTTCAATCATCTTCTGTAAGGGATGGATCTTCTTTGAAGCATATGTTATTACCCTCTATGAGGGCTTATCTAAAATAAGGGGAGTTTTTTTGAGTTATTTGAATAATTTTTGAATTCTTCTTCTTTTTTTCTTTGAATGCCCATTCTGTTTTTAGGCATGTTCAGTGAAATCTAGAAATGTCTAGGTGAAATGGCTGTTAAGCATTCTTCCTTACCTGAAATCACGATTCTTATAGGAAACAGTCACCTCTGGCTCCTCTGGCTTATATTTTGTATGCATAAACAATTCCAATTATATAGATCAAACAATGTCTTCAAATCATTGGGTTGCCTTCCTCTAGCATCAGCTTGTGATCCTGTATGTGTAAAATGGGGAAGAAGAGAGCCTCCTTTGCTATGGTTCACTATTTAAGTGTGTAAAGTGTTATAGATTTTCCATCTTTCCATTTTCTGTCATCTACCACTTTCCATGTTCTGATCAGCTCTAGATCTATCTTAGGACTAGGTGTCTCCTAAACTGTATGTATGAGAGCTGCATGTGATCCAGGACACCTTTTGGTAATCTGCACTTTGACACTGCTTGACTGTGTACACAGTGCGTATCTTCAGAACAAATGAAGCTTTTAATAGGAGGTTTGGATATAAAATGCACCTTTGACTGTTCTGTTTCTGTGTGAGGACAGAATCTGGTGATCCTGAAGAGAAGAGACTTAGCTACTCTTAGCAATCTTGATTTTAGAGACCTTTGTAGGTGGTCTAAATATTGCTCAGATCCCACCAGAACCTACAAAAAAAATAGAAGATGAAGTTCACCACAGCTGAAAAGTTCAAAATCTTTTAAAAATCTGAAACTGTTGGTCTTGGCTCAGGATCAGCATTAACATTCAGAACTGACAACATAATGTTGAAATTACACAGAAGATAACAATTCAGTGCATTAGCAGAAAGTGCTACATATTCAGAGTCTTCTGGAAAGACAGCAGGAGCAAAAGAGATTGGTGCTTATTTGCTCTGCTTTCTTAGGAAGAATTGAAATGAATAGTTTGATTTCTGCAGTTGACAAAATTGTTTTGGAGGGTGCCGCTGGAGGGGCAATAGCAGAGCAGTGAAAGAGTCGGATACCAGTGGATAAAGTACCCAGATAAACTGAATCACACATCTCAAAACAACCACTACAACTGCAGCACCTGCTATCTGCCATTATCACTGCAAGTTGGTTGGCATGAAAGGACAAAAATTTTTGCAATGAATGTCTGCTACTATGAATCATCATGATGTTTCAAAGTGTTTTTCAGCAATGAAAAATCAACAGTGTGTTCACATCAAAAATGAGGACAAAGTCTCTAACATCTCTTTTATATAGCACAGCATGTCTGACAATAGCGACTCAGATTAGAAAAAAATAAAGCTACTAAGAAGGTCTTAAATGTTTAAGGTGTAAATGGAAGCAGTCAATTCAAAAGATAATGGGTGAAACAAATAATTCTAAATGATTGTCTTCATAATGACAATTCTGTAAGAAAAATGAAAGAAAATATTTAAGCTTTGCTGTTATGAGAATGGATTAGATGCTTTTATAAAAAGAAGTTTTTTCTATTCCTTTGCAGTATATGATACCAAATAAATGAAACTGTGTAATGAACCAAATCTTCCACAGATTTTAGTGAGTGACTCTAATATGGTGGCAGATGGTGTAAATCAGTGCAAAATTTGGCAGTAGGTATTAAATGGAATCTGTGATACTTCCAGGGACTTATATGCATGCAACCATGAGTTTCATTTGAAATCACAAAATTTTTCTTGCGTTTGGATGAAAGCATGAACTTAATTTAGCCTTTCAGACTGTTCCTGGCATTTGAGTTGTCATTAGTCTTCATTCTGATTTAGGAGACAGTGTGCGCTAATAAGTCAGAAGACAAAATCTAGCGACTTCCATCCGCTAAAATGTTTGGTAATTTAGAGAAAAACCTCGTAGGACAAAAAGCTGACTGCTGCTGCATAATGAGACATTTTCCCATCTCTTCACTTTTAGATTAACTTGAGAGAAGAGCTTGTCAGAAGGGACTCACTCAGTGTGGAGAAGCTCCCTCTGATCAGCACATGGAGGAGAGAAGTCCAGGAAACAGAACTCTGACTAAGTACAGCTAAAAACGACTTAGCGGAGAGAAAGGCCGAGGACAACATATAATACAGTTTTTGTTTTTTCATTCTTCATTCTGGTAATTTGTCTTTAGGAACAATTTTTCACTTTTGGAAACTATTTTGTGATTTTATGTACTCGTTACGACTTACCAACGAAATATTTTCTGTAAATATTGCACTCTTTTTCCTTGTTCCTTCACCTTAATTTTGTATGGAAATTTAGGACTATCGCAGACAGTGCAGAACTGTTTATTCCCAGAGGAGCTCAAGTCCCTTATAGGTTTATTTAGACACTCTTTTTCTCAGGTGTAATGTCTTTATCTCCTTTTCCTGGCATGAATTGTAACCATTATCTCATGTCTTCTGTATTTATGTTGTTTTGTCTTGGGCACTTTGTATCTATCAGATACCAAGATAAGTCCTATGTTTCAAGAGCAGATTCTGAAATTAATTTAGCTCAAGAAAGAATAAGGACACTACTGAAATATTTGTCCTATATTCTGATCTATACTCTGCATTAAGGTAAGAAATTTTATGCCCTTGAATGTCTGGTGTACTAAACTGAGGATCTTCTGCTTTTAATATCAGTGATATTAAAAGTGATCAGGCATGTGATGAGAAGAGCTAATTGATAAGAAGTGAATAGAAAGTGAATTATTTCTTATTTCTTTTTCTTATTTCTCTCTTTCTCTCAATATTATGCACGTAAAGTGCAGATATTAGGATATTAAACACTTTAGATAGATGTAGTTTTTAGCTGTGAAGTAGAGACAGATTCCTCCAGGCAACCATGCATAGAGAAAAAGAAAAAATCTCAAGGTATCATCTAGTGTATCATTTCTATCATCTTGCAATCCTTTTCACTAAGTCTAATTGGTAATTTCTAGCTACCTGAAACATTTTATGTTTGGCTGTGTTGACTTTTTTTCATGTATTTCTAATTCATATTTTCAAATTATGAAGGTGTCCTTCAAAATATCTACTATTCATGCCCTGACACTCAAAAGTCATCATCCTCTGTGAATTTAATAAACTCTGTGCTCCACCACTGCGGTTGTAGATGAATCAATGGATGAGTGGAACCACAGCCAGAACACACACTTGCAGGACCTGGGGTCCTTCTTATTCTTTCCATGGTAATACAGAATGAGTGATAAACTCTCTGTGTGCAGGGTCTTCTGGATAGTTTTATATCTAGGCAGCAGCATTTCATCCACTTCTTGGAAGGGTTGAAGCATCGTCCTGTAAACCTGTTTGTCCTTTGCTATTGACAATAGAGACAGGAAGATTCCTAGGACCCCAGTAAAGACTTTTAAATTTAGTAGGGAACATATCATTCTTTGTAACCACAGTATAATCATGGTGCACATGAGTGTTTAGAAATTATTAGTGACAACTGAGAGATGAAGGAAATTTGAGATAAAAAAACAGTGAGTAGATTTGACAGCAAACAGTGCTTTGTTGCTTGCTGTATCTGGGACCATGCTTCAGCCAGGGCAATACACCACAAACAACTGTTTTATTTGTAGAATGAATAGGTCTGGCCACATACCCCTGACTAAGAGAAGCAAGAAATGTGTCTGGTATTGTGTATTATTATTGATAATTATTTTTTTTCTCAATGTAAAAAAAAAGAGAAAAAAATGTATCCTGAAAATGAAACGTGATGAAGGATTACCAGTGATAGACTCTGGACAAACTAATTTAATGCTTACTACTTAGGTGTTTGGTCTGAAAAGTAGGAAATGGAGATGATATAATAGCTTTCTGGAGAGTAGATAATGAGTTTTCAGGCATGAAGGCCTTGACTTTACACTGCCTCTTTTGATGAGGTAAACTGTTTGTCAGCATATTAACACCACCAAGTAATTTCCCTCTATTCTGGTTCTGGTAGTATATAAGCTGTGCCTCAACTGCATTTTGCCTTGCCCTTCTTAATCTTGTGTTCATTCCCTAAATGAGAACTGAGGCTTTCCCTTTTCCCATGAAGTCTAAGTCCTTCAGTGAGGAAGGAGCTAAGGTGACTGACTGCCTTGATCCCTCCTAAATGCCACAGGGGAGGAGGTGAGCTGGAAGCACGCCGTGGACAAAAGTATCGCAGAGTGTCAGTGGTCCTGCTGGTGTCACTGTGATTGTTAATGGATGTCACAGAACTTTAAAAGTTTCAGATGCTGCTCTAAATTATGCTGAGAGCTGAACAGTTTCTAACTCTAAGGACTGGAGGTATGGAATGCAGCCCCAAGTTGTTTTTACAGGATTAGATGTTTCTGTCACATTACACTGTTACTTTCAGAAAAGATTGACTGCCTTTAGTGTATTGGTCTAATTTTTGCAGACCTTTTTCAGTTGCTGTATCTTGTATCTGACTTATATAAGGGAGTGAAAAACAGAAAAAAAGATATATAAAAGTTTAATTTAAACTTTTTGGTGTTCCTGATTCAAATTCAGAATCAGCAAAAATAGTTGAGATTTCAGTCACCACCACATCAAGAAGGTTCTTCCCATTCTTCTGTTCTCTTTTAAGAGGTAGAGAGAGACAGACAGAACCATAATATATGTATACTTTGCACCTGCTGTGGGTCTGACTGCCTTTATTTATGAAGGTCATCCCTCATGTCCAGTTCTCTTGGAAATATCATCAGAGATATTTCTTCTTGACAAATGTGCTTTAGGGGATGAATCAAATATTATTGAGCTGTCACTGCCTACAGGTAGTTTGGAAGACCTCTCCTCCCAGAGTAATTATTTTGCCTTTGGATATTTTAATAGGTACTTGTATTAGAATCCAACTCAGGTCTGTAGTTACAAAAACTCCAAATTGAAATTGCAGGTCTCTAAGCAAATTGGACAATTTGGCAGCTTCCTTCTGTTGGGAAGTTTACAGTACCTATATAATTATTAAGCTGTCAAGAGAAAACTGACTTCCCTGAGAGTGTCAGAAGCATTCTCATGTAGGAAAAATGGAGAATGCAAAAGCCAAGAGAGCAAGATGGAAACTTTCCATAATGCTTTTTGTAGCAGACATTTAGTACCAAAGAGATGTGTAGAACAGCTGGGCATTGACCCTCTGAGGTCTGGAGATTTGGTCCTGGCCTGGTGGGGGAGTGTTCAGGACAGAGTCTTTGATGGAAGGCATGAAATGGGTCACTCACTGCAGTTTTGCTGTGGATTTTTATGATTGTCTTTTCTTTTGTTCTACTCTGGGCACCTGCTTCCCCCTGTGACAGCTGAATCCTGTGTATGTTTGACAGACATAAGGGGGCTGAAGATTTTTAACTTGGTAGCTCCTTTGAAGTGCTGAATGTCTGCAAAACTGCTGTCAGAGAGTGCTAGACCTCCTTATTAATAAGAAGATAGTCAGTCACTATGTTTCCTGTCCCAGATTACCTCTTATTACCTCTTATTATTATTACCTCTGGCTTCAAGTATCCCATGAAAAAGCTATTTTTACTATGCCAGACCTTTATTCAGTCTTCCTGTAAGCCTCCCAAAAATTCAACTAATAAATGGCTTATTCTTCCCTCTCCAAAAAAGCTTTTATATATCTGTGTTCCTCCCACAAGCTTAAAACTCTAGGGGCCGAGACTTCTTGCAGAGGTCAGCATGTGAGCTTTCTCACTTTGCCAGCCTTAGTCCCTGCTGCAGGAGTTAAATGCCAGTTTTGGGTTTATTAGCACAGGCATTACTGAATCCCTTCATTTCCAGACAGTTCAGGACAAAATCTGAACCTTAGGGTTTCTGCCTCTCTGTGTTCTTGTTGATCTTGTTGATTTGGAAGTCAGTCATCTCAAACTTTCACAGTTCTGTAAAAAGCCTGAAAACCTAACAGGTATCATTAGTTAAAAACACCTTTCTTTTTGACAGGGAGCTTTCATATGTTCATTTGTAGGGAAATAATCTTTCACATGTTTCTAAGTCTCTTTCGGCAGCTATCTCACTTTCATGGAGAAAAGACCTTTTGCTTAGGGACTTCAGTCCATAATTAGAGTTTGAAACCAAGACATAATAAAAGAAAGAATAATATTTATTCCTTGTGAATTTGTATGCCTAATTTCTGTATGATAATTGACTGGAACATACTGTGGAACAATATACGCCACAAGTACCTTCTAGAAGAAGCTGATCATCTTCATGAACATCTATTCATGTTTTTCTCAATATTAGAAATTTAGCCAGAACCTCTCAAAAAAAGAAAAGAAATTTGAAGGTGACAAATACAAGGTTTTAAAGATACTTATAGGAGTACACATATATAATAAACACTGTATTTGTGTGTATAAGTATATAAGTGTATATTGATGTTTTATTACACATGTATATACACACATACAGTCTTTAAACATTAGAAAAAAGACATTTCCTTCTGTATATAATAATAAATAAGGTCCTACCTCTAAATGGCCCTGATGACCAGATGAGAAGTTATCTGACTTCTCCTGGCATCCCACCTTTCCTTCTATGCTTTCAGGAAGCCAGTTCAGCTGTTCCCACCCAGCTTCCACAGGTTTAACTCTGTGTGCTCTTTACCTGTGGCTCGTGTAATAACTCCAGCATCTGTTTTGCACCTTTGTGACAGCAGTTGCTGTACCCTGTACAGCATGTTTTTATAAAAAACTTGATCTGTACTTAAAACAAATGAAATAATTTCTGGCTTTCTTTTTACTGCATGGAGTAGGTATAAGGAAGCTGTTGTTTGTCTGCCTCATTAGCCACTGCTTGCCTACTAAGCGACTATTAAAATAAAACCTATACTCACCCCATGCAGTTACAGCAGTGGTATGAACTGTGAATAGACAACAGAGCAGATGTTGGAAGGTCATTGTAGAACCAGAAATGATGCATCTTTACATTTAGCATCTATCTTCCTGACTCCCAGGAATTTGATTCTCCCTTGATTATTAAGCAAGAAAAGAGCATTTGTTTTGGGTGAGCCTTTTGTTTGGTTCTCATGCAGTGTATAGCACAACAGGACACGGGGCCTTCAAAAAGCAATGATTGATGATAGCTCCATCTCCACGCCTGTAATGGGTTTAAGCAGTAATTGCTGCATCAATGCCAAAAGATTTACAAAGGTCAAAATCAAGAGGGAGAGAAGACCCCTGTCCCTGTCCCTGCCACCAGGAGAGTAATTGTTATCAGTAGCTCCAATAATGGCAAAAGTGCTGAGCTTGCTTTGTGGTTATGCCTTAAAAACTTGATTATGTTTCCCTGGTTTGAAAACCTCACTGGCAGGCTTTGCATGCTGATTACAGTCATTTTTCTTCCCACTTGATGTTGACCATTGCAGTTGTCCTTGAAACACCCCTCCCCTCACCAACCCCTCCCACCCTCAATCTCATTATAATTTCAGCAGTGCTCTTGCTGAACAACAAGAGGATCAGTGGTGGATGCCTTCTCTGATATTCCAGCAGTGGTGGATAGCAGAGAGTGGTGCTATGGGAGAACAATTTTCCTTAGTTAGACCATACTCTGTCATCCTGAAGAGGCAGAGACACTGTGTTGCCTTGGAGAGAAGGACACTTGAAGGTGTTTTGAAGGTGTAGAAGTGGTTATCAGCAATGATGGCAGCGCTACAATGCTTAGTTCAGTCTTGGGCTCTGCCACAGATGTTTCGACCAGCATTGGTTGTTCAGCCATGAAATGGCCATGTACAGAGAATAGGTTAGAGGCTGAGAGAGAGAAAGAAAATGCTGATACTTCTGCCTTTCTTCATGCTTGTGGCTGGCCATGCAGCCCTGGTGCCACTGTGAACTTTGTCATCTCAGTTCTTGACAGCACAAATGTTTTGTAGAGGTGGAAAAATATCCTCCATCCTTCTCACTCTGGTATATGTAGGAAAGAATAGGAAAGAATATCTTAGAATGCATCTGGAATGGCCTTGAACTTTTTCCTCACTTCCATAGGTGTCAAGGCAACACAACTTAAATGTTTCCAGAAAGCCACTGCTGTCTTCTGAGGGTGAGGCTGGATAATCAAACCAATTGATTTAATATGCTCTAGTTTATCAATTTTGTTGGTTAAAATACCCACCTCTTAGTTATGAAGTTTAAACTGAATAAAAATGAATTCAAGTATGAACAATATATTCTGCCAAGTCTGCTTCAGTCTAACTTAGGGCCTTGTAAAAAAAAAGCTAAAAGAAATTGCAATATTTTTTTGTTTGTGCAACATTTCAAGAGACTGAAGAAGCATAAAGGGATTCCCCTGTGCCAGCCTCAGGCCTAGAAGACTCACAGGCTGGCTCAGATTGTGGGGGAGACCTGTGGGCAGTGTAAAATCAAGAAGAGAACAGCTGTGGGCTTTAGAGAAGACAGACAGCTGGAGGGAGGTTTCCTTTCATGAAAAGCACATTTCAAAAAGCTCTTGATTCCTGCTAATTAAATAAATCTGAAGTTATTCCCTGACTCACTGGAGTTTAATCTCTTTTTCATCCTTCTTTCTCAAAGTCGACAATTACAGACGGGTGGCTGCTCACTGAAACATGATGATGCTTCTATACCCCCAAGGTAAAGCAAGGTTTGTCTGGATCCACATCCACTCACTGGCTTTATTATACAAGTTGTCCTAGTGTAACTAAGGCAATTGGGTTACACAGTGCATATCCTTGGACAATCAAACCACTTTTAAACTATGTTTGCATTGACTCGAAAGAGTTAGTTTCAGCTCACTGGGTAAAAGTGTAGCTTCAACTACTGTGAGTAACTCTCTATTAAATGTTCAAAGTCTTGTAACTAGGTCAAAATTACATTTACTTAGTTACTCTGCTGCAGTGTTTCAGGCTAAGAAAGCCTCCCTAATCCTTAGGTTCCATCACCACTGAGATCTCAAGGCTTTAAATCAGACCAGACAATGCTTTACTAAGTGTTCAGACCTGAACATAAACAGCACATTTTTCCTTGTAATAATATTTTCCTCCAAACATCTGGTTCTACTTCCAGTCATGTAATCTGTTTATAAATCTTGATTGTATTCTATATAACATAGAATCATAGAATCATAGAATGACAAAACCATAGAATAATTTGCATTGGACCAGACCCTAAACATCATCTATTTCCAGTGTCTCTGCCATGGGCAGGGATGCCAGTTAGTAGATCAGCTTGCTTAAAGATCCATCCAGCCTGACCTTGAAAACATCCACGGATGGGGTATCCACAACTTATCTAGGGAACCTGTTCCTTTGTCTTGCCACCCTCACAGTAAAGAATTTCATCCTAATATCTAACATAAATTTACTCTTTTTCAGCTTAAAGGCATTACCCCTTCTCCTATTACTATAGGACCTTGACAAAAGTCCCTCTCCAGCTTTCTTGTAGCCCCTCTTCAAGTACTGGAAGGTGCTGCAAGGTCTCCCTAGAGCATTTTCTTCTCCAGGCTGAACAACTCAAGGTCTCTCAGCTTGTCTTCATAGGAGAGGTGCTCCAGCCCTCTGAACAATTTTGTTGCTCTCCTCTGGATGGACTCCAACAGGTCCAAGTAATTCCTTAGCTGTGGACTCCAGAGGTGCATACATCACTCCAAACTGGGGTCTTGTGAGAACAGAGCAGAGGTGGAGAATTATCTCTGACCTGCTGGCCACAGTCCTGTTGACACAGCCCTGGAAAAAGTTTGATTTCAGAGCTGCAAATGTACATTTCTGGGTCATGTTGAGCTTCTTGTCAACCAATATGCCTAAGTCCTTCTCCTCAGGTCTTCTGTCAATTCATTCTCTACACATTGTCTCTATTTGTGTTTGGGATTGCCCCAGTCCAGGTGCAGGACCTTGCACTTGGCCTTGTTGAACCTCATGGGGATCACACAGACCCACCTCTCCTGGGTGGGTGTCAGCCTGTCAAGATTCCTCTGGATGAAGTCCCTTCCTTCCAGTGTGTCAACCAATCCACACAGCTTGGTGTGCAGCTTGCTGAGGGTGCACTCAGTTGCATCATTCATGTCACCAACAAAGATGTTAAACAGTGCCAGTCCCTATACTGATCCCTGAGCAGCTGCACCCATCACTGCTCACGACCTGGAGACTGGGCCCTTGAGCACAACTATTGGAGTGTGTCCATCTGGCCATGTCAGGTCAAAAGGTGGCTTCCTCCACACCCTTGAGAGAAGAGTTGCCACTGCTGTCACGCATCACCTTTACTTGGTTATGTTGGTGGTTACCTGGGGAGCTGATGGGGCTGCCTTGCTCAGCTCCAGCACCTCCCTTGATGTGATGGGTCTTTCCTTCTCAGTCTGCAGAGCGTTGATGTGATTCTGCAAAGGTGCCTCTGGCATCAGGGGAAATCTCTTCCTCCTTCTGTTCCTTGCCACTGCATGTTTCCAGTCTCCTGCACCGTTGTCCCTTCTGCATTAGTGCCACCCCCTCCCCTTGCTGTTTGTGCAGACCCCAGCTGAAGCTGCACTCTAAGAGAAGTGCCCACCTGGAGCATCAGAGACAGTGAGTGACCTTGACCCGAGCAGGATGGTTCCTGGTTCCTGGATTATGTGGACTTAATCTCAACACTTAGCCAGTGGAATGTCCCTCTTTTGAAGAGGTGCTGTTCCAGTGGTCATGAACTGCCGTACCAGCCCTGGAGTGATAGATAGAGTCTATCAAATCTAATGCTTGTCAAACTGTGTCTATTGTCAGATTCTTAATGTTTTTCAAATTGCAAGATTACGGAGGTCATTGTTCTACTGAAAATAATCTTCTCCACTGCTTTTATGTATTTTCTTGTCAGTAGGATTGAATTCTTTGCTGTTTGCTATTTTCTTTTACATACTTCTCCCCATAAATCCTTATGCAGTATGATGAGACACACCACCAAAGTGTGGACAGCACTGGGGAGGTGGGACTACTATGATGTCACACTCATCCCCACACCATATCCTGTGTTTCCTGTTGCTCCCCTTTTCCCTTTTCCATTGTACTGGAACAAAACAGATCCATTGGACTTAGGGAGTCAGTATGGAGCCCTTTGCTACAGGAAGGAAAATGGATCAGAAAGGGAGTGCCTGGACAAAGTTGCACCAACACTGTACTGTATATCATATTATGCCATGGGAATATCCATTACTTAGCAGAAGTAGTAGTGAAATAATCCCATACCCCTAGAAATGCTTCTGGGCTTTTGTCAAACACGCAGTGATATTTTAATAGTTTTCTGTTGTAATTATCATGATACATGTTATCTTTTTTCAGTTTAAACTATTTCTTTCTTCACAGAAAAATGATAAATGTACTAAACATAAGCCTGAATCATTTATTTTTCTGAAGTACTTTTTTTTCCCAGTGAAATATATTTAAGTAAATAATAATGTTGGGGTTTTTTTTTCCCAGATAGGTTTTGAATTAAACCTCACATCTTTGAGTAAAGTTGAATTACTGTTGCTTTTTATAACACCACTTACAAAGGGGGAATTTTTTTCATCTACCTTCAGCCACCTAAAAACTCCATATTTATTCTAAGATGACACTTTGTTCTGTCTAAATTATCAATAGAAAGGGTTAGGTACCTCCAGAATATACTTAATATGATGAATTCACTTTACAATAAACATTTAGGCTAAATGAGGTACACAAGTTTAGAAATGGACCTATATGACACACCAACACTTGTAAGTACATAGGTGAGTGTTTTAATTAGGAATGTGTAATATCAGATGGAACTCTACTCATATTTCCAAAAGCCCTTCTTAAACCACCAATGTTCAATTCACTCAGATTATGATTTCAGGACATGTGCAGTCTCATAGATTTGCCAGAGTGGCTCCAGAGAGTATCAACCTTGTAAACCAAACCTAAGGCATTTCTTTTGTTTGTAGCTCCACTGCAGCTTGGACCTGACTTCACATTTAACTGGAAAAAACATGCAAAACTCACAGATTTTCCGTTCATCACCTCCAAGTGGCTCTACAGTATAGTCAGAATAGAGAACCATTTCAAAGATGTTGACAGAGAAGGAATCAGCTTTGTGCAGTCTTTTATCAAAAGCAGTATGCACTTTAATGCTAATACTTAATAGCTACTGAGCTCTGCCCCACATCTCCATGCAATGTTTTATAACAGGGTATTAATTTCAGCATTTATTTCCTCTTTTTACTTACTTTACTTTACTTACTTTACCTTTTACTTGATTTTCAAATTTCATTTCTATTTTTTAAGCTTTCTTCTCAAGCCCTAAAACATGCATTTTGTCCCTGAAACACATCTTACCTTCAGTACATATCTTCCCCTTTTCAAACTAGAGAAATGAGTGGGAGATGCATTTGCCCATTTCTGGATGTCATTTTGCATATATCTACAGGTTCCTGAAGATATTAATTTCAGATTTTTGTAATCTAGGAGGTGTGGCAGGAAAAATTAGTACAAAATTTGTTTCTTGTACACTTTACCCTTGCCTTTAGTTCTGTTTTCACTTGAAGACATGGTATGGCAATAAACAGACCTTTAAACTAGCTCCGTATGTGTGTTATTTTTATCCCATTCATTTAATTTCTGTTTAATTTTTCAATTCATTTCATGGCTCTGAGTGGGTTCTATGGACTAATTCACCTTTAGTTTTTCTGATTCCTTAACTATTTCTCTCTTTTCCTTCTATTATTGTAAAATATAAGGAAAGATCAGCTTTCTGAATTCAGCTGTCTTAACCAAAACTCGTACTGCTATGCTTCATATGTTTGTTTTCCTTCCAAAATTTGTAACAACATCACTAATATAAAAAATGTAAGAAAATTTAATTTCTGGGTTCATGGCCAGTTTTTTGACAGCTATATTCATCAAGTATAGGTTGAGAAGCTGATAATAGCTTTAAGAAATAATGTGAAAATAGAAATAAGAGATTTTTCTTATCAGAATTTAGTTAGAGGAAGAGGGGTGAAGGCCAGGATTGCAAATTGGAGGTGCAGAATATCAGAGAGTGATAAAGGTTATAGATCACATGCATTTACATGTCATCAGTCTTGTCATCCACGAGGCTTGTACCATGTCTGATAAATGAAGAAGAATTAATTTGTAAGGATCAAGAATCTGGAATTAATGGAATTTGATCATGCCACTCATCAAAGGTACAGAATTGAAATATTTAAATGATGTAGAGTGAAGTGTAATCATACTTGAAATAGATATGAAGAAACCTGGGAACTTTGTCTTTTCCTCTTCCCCTTGTCTGTAAATATTTCTTATTCTTGTGTATGTCCTTGGCCCATTCATCAGACACTCTCATCTAGATCATAAGAAGGATTGTTTTTTTATGCCTTTCACACATTTTATACCCATTACATGTTTTGGTCTGTTTTGCTGAAACCTCATAAGTTCTCTTTCTGATTTCCCTGGACACATGAAAGAAAACCTCTTTCAGCTGTTACTGCTCTTAACACGTACTTGAAAGTGGATTTGGGACAGAGGCTGAGACACTCTAGAGAATTATTTGAAGCAGGGGTTTACAAGATCTATTTCTTCCCTGCTATTTTATTCCTGTAATGGGAGCAATCATCCACAGGAACTGGGTGTGATGCCTAGAAAGGAACTTGCTGGAGGCTGTAGTCAATTTTTGCCATGAGTCTTCAAAGGACATGGACTGTCATGTCACCAAGCCTGTGATTTTCTACTTTTCTCTGTTTCTTGTATAATCACATATAGTCAGTACTCTGGGCTGTAGTTGTGAAACCTTTGATTGCTCTCTGCATATCTAAATCTCTCTGTTTCTTTGTCCATATTATCCATTTAATGAAGTGTTTTCTGAATACAGGAACCAGCATGAAAGCAAGCAGCTGCTGGAAGAAAGAGATTGGAAGAGGAACTCAGTGTTCAGCCTGAAATATGCATGTTAGCCTCATATTTGTAGATTTTCTTAAAAGCAATGGCCAATTTAGTTTTGCATGCATTATCATGCAGAAGTCATAAACATACTCAGATCTTCCACAGCACTATGGATGACCTTGCTTGGATTTTTGTGGTGTTTCCCCAGACCTTTACCTTTATATACAGGCTAAACATGCCTAAAATCACAAGATTTTATGATCACACCAAGTCGGCCCTGCAATATCCCACCTCCAAATCTGTCCTTGAAAAGTGTTTTTTAACATTTCAAATCCCTGTTTTGAAGAGATCCTCTCTGCAGTGAACCAGAAAAATGGGCGTGCATGGTTTTGTGCTACATGCTGTAATCTATCATGCCAGGCTGAACAAAAATCTCTATCCAGATAGGGACACTTAGACTTCTGAATGCAGAAGGTTAAGAGAAAATTCACACTGCTTTACCTATCCTCATATTTGTGCTTCCTCATCTTGCCACTGCTCATTTTACAAATTAATATTTTAACAAATATTTATCATTTATAATGCTACCATGCCATTAGCAAAATAACTCAGCTAATTAAAGAAGAAACCAGGAAAGAAATAACAAATCTTTCCTTTATCCCTGACATCTTATCTGTGAGTCGACATCTTGCTTTTCTGTGCTTCTGTTTCTTTATTTGAAAGGTAAAGCTACCACATAGTACAAAGTGATTGCAAGAATAATAAACATGAAATAGAAACCTTTTCCACATCTGGGCCACAACAGTCAGGAAAGGCAAATGGGATGAGGTAAGTAATAAAAATACTTTTTTTTTTTATTTCTAGATACAATTCCAGAAGTTTTAGGCATTCAAAGGTTGCAGAAATGAAGACACTAGAAACACCAAAGAGTGACAGTGTCAGTGCTTCTGTTGCAGTGGGTGTGGGGTAGGGCACAGATGTAAGCTAATGTTTTAAACACAAAGTTTGAAAGTTGTAGCAGTTCACACAATTAAGCCGGTGACTCAGTGAATTCCATCTTTTAGAATTTCCTCAGCTTTGACACATCATGGGGTGACTTTATGTTCCACTGTTTTCACATCCTTGTTGATATCTAGAATTAGCCAAGCATCTGTTACTCCAATGAAATCAGATATCTGTTCTAATACAGTTCTTTTCAATACTGCAGTTGATTTGATTATTCTTTGTACTGAAAAAAGGGGAACACATTCAATTCTGTTACAAAGGAAAATTATTTCTTCCATTATACTCTTTTTTTTTACTGTTCAATTAGATTTACTTACCAGTAACTTCTATCAAAGCTTTTCCTTATCTGATTTAGCATCTTTTAGATGAAAAACTATTAAATTGAGAAAAGAATTAAACTGAAATATGTATCCATGCTCAGACTGAACACTGTTGGGGTAATAATAATGTTAGGGATTTATTTTCCACAAAACATTACATTTTTCTTACCATCCAGCCCTAATTAATCCTTGAAATCTCCTCTTTTTAATTGTATTTTCTGACAGGATGACTTATTTTCCTGGTCCAGCACGACTTACTGCTTCTAACATCCAGTTCATGCTTAAAATAATGGATCAAAATATTGTGAGATTTATGTGTATAAATTTGGAGCAGTGAAATAGATCAAATTTGCTCTCTGTAATTTGCTCTTCTGAATATGCTTAGAGCTCTGCTATCTTTGTAAGGGTCAGGGGAAGGAATGGTGCACATCACAATGTGATTCCTGATATAGGTGGACATTCATATCTTCTGATAAAGTGTTTTGCATTTTTCATTAATAATGTATGGAGTGATTCACATCTTTGAGGGAACAAAACCAGTGCATTTTCTTGGACATCCAGGGAGATATCCCTTCTTCAAACTTCAATACGGTCCAACACCTCTAAGCAGTATTAAACAAGTTCTGGGATATATCAGCCCAAATAAATTCTCCTGGGTCATCTGTTTTGACTCTGGTGCTTCTTGAGAAAAGGTGACATAAATTATTTTTATAGGTTACATGTGATATATACTCATTGTTTCCCTATAGCTGAGGTTAGAATTAGATGTTTAAACTCCACACCAAAAGGCAGCTAATGAAGTTAGTCCATTCCACTTGTTTTTTATCTAATTGCAGCTTGCAGCCCTGTCAGAGAAGATCTGTCAGAGACCAAAAGGTAAATCTGTAACTGATTCTGTATCTGAAATCTGTATCTATGACTGAATAGATAATATACAAAAAGCTTCCCTAATATAGACGTGTGCCAAGCTGTTGAATTCTGAAGTGATATTGATGTTCAGTGATATTATGTAACCACTCCAGTTCATCCATTTTCTCCTAAAATCCATTCTGGATATCCTATCTTCAGTTAACAGGAAATTACTTGGATCTAAGGAGAATATTTTAAAAGCTGTTTCTTCTGATTTACTGGGTATATTGCACAGCAGGGCCTCTAACTCTTATGGAGATATTACATTTCTAGTCACTTTGTAAGTCACAAGAAGAAAATTTTTGAGAGAAGCAGCACAAAACTGTCAGCAGCAATTCTAATTGATGCATACCACAGAGATCAGATGGAGGCTTTTTTCATTTATCCTCACAGGTTAGGGATAATTTTTTTTACTTTTGGGAATTATTGACATTTACATAAGATACCCTAGAGACCTCTGTGAGAGGAGCTGGAAAGAGGGATTTAATCAAACTATAGATTACTTAATATATTTGCTTATTTATAATGCATGATTTGAAACTGTTTTTCTGATGATCATAGTTAATTTTAAAGTGTGTAGGTGCTTATTAGAGAATACATACAAAAACTTTATTAGTAATTAATTAGTGCCTCCCACGATTATATCACTTGCCTCAATTTTACTTACAAACCTCTAGGAATGTCTTTCTCCTGCAGAATTTCAGAGATTTCTTCAGTGTAATCTGGAAGGTCTTCCTTGTTTCTGTCCATTGAATTTAGTGGATTTTATTGCCTCATTTCCTTCCTTCTAATGCTTTCTCTGCTAAAATAGCATAACATATACTGCTCTATATAATCTAATAAGTAAATTCAGTGTATGCCATTCCGCTCTCTGGACTGACTCTGATGTTTTCGGAATATTGGATCTCTTGGTGGGTTACAGCATTCTCACAGCACAGCTACAGTCAGGTCTCAACATGGACTCAGATAGGTAAGAAAAAATACTAATTAAATGAAGCATTTCCATTGTCTGGTTAAAGTGCAAAGCATATTTAATTAGCATGAAATCGTCCATACTTAATTCAGTGTACTATTTAATGCAATGTTCAGCACAGATTATTTCCAACAGTGTCATACTTCCAATGTTGCATCTCACAGGAAGAAGAAGAGAAAGCAATCATTGGATAGATATTTGTCACTTTTCTCAATACACATACTACAGTCACAGATGTGAGTATCTACACACTGTGGGAGACAGGTCAGTGTTTACAACCACCCTTTGCACTTTAGTCCTTTAATGGGGGAGGAATTACCTGTAAAACTGTAAATAACTATTTGAGATCAACTTATGCATATTGCTTTTTTTTTAAGAGAGTGTTGTTAAACGTTTACCAATTAGCCAAAATATTTATCCTCAAAATGTGTGATTTATTGATGCTACTTAATAGATTTACTTCTTTTTCTCATAGTACAGCAGCACAATTTTCTCAACATTTTTATTTTACAAAATGTAGTAATAAGCTAAAACTGACACAATCTAAAAGGTCATGTTGGAAAAGGTATAACCTTTGATCAAGACCTAGCCATAAATAGTCTCATTACAGGAGGCTGTGAAAAACTGATGCTGTAGGGGAAAAAAATGCAAGCTTTCTGGGATCTCCATCTGTGCTTGCTCCAGACACATGTTTTCTCAAACTTGGATAATAATATAAAAATCTAAAAATATTTTTCAGCAATAGGGCACTGTCTAGAAACCAACTCGATGAAACATCAATCCTGGTACAGAATATGAAGCAAAGCATGACAGGCATATCTGAAAGTCATATACTAGGTTTGTGATTTACAGAATTGAAGGAGAGGCTACAAATCATAGAAAACAAGAATCCACTTATTCCCAAAGGGTAGAAGTAGATTATGAACATGGATCAGACTTTCCTGGTCTTTTGATTCTGTGTGTCTATGTTTTCTTGGTGGGAAATGATTTTGCACTTAAGGTGATGCTTGGAGGAAAGGTCCAGCTGCCAGGAAATAAAAGTGTTGTGGAAGGTTGCTAATTGATCTGCACTGTAGGATAAATTCACTTGGGATTTTTCATGCAGGTCAAAGTCACAGGAAAGGTCAAAACCAGCCCCAAGGATCCAAGCAGATGCACCGGATTCGAGACTCTGTAATTTTGGATATATCAAAACCCTTACTGTTGCATGCTTTTTATAATTTCTTTGATTGATTATTCTTTAATTTTAACACTGAGCATAAGGCAGGTATATATAGGTATATATAGGTATATAGATATATATAGGTATATACTTTCCAGCTATGTCCTTCCGCCCTTTTTCCATCTAATTTGTTCACCACTCAGGTGAATGGAGTACAAAAGTGACAACATCCTTCAAGAACATTCTAGAAAGTGGGAACTGGGCAGACATGGAGCACATGCTTGTGTGCACATATGGGGGTGTGTTCATACTAGCCTGCTTAAGGCTCTTGCTTCATGCATGTGCATTTTTGGGCATAATGAGTACTCTGTGTTCATTTCTCCTAGACCGGGGGAAGGTTCTCATGGCTGTGCCAGGTAAAAGGCAATTGTGGGCCATTTGAATGTTACTTACATTGGCCATGGACTTCTGTTTGTCACAGTTTGATTTCTAATCTGAAGGAGGAGTAAATTAAAGTGAAGAAAGAATTCTTCATGTGGGAGCCCACTACATGTCCTATACCACCAGAAAATTTATTCTTCCCATTCTGTGCGATTGGATGCCCTGGTCCAGTGTTTTCCAACAGCCAAAAAAACCCATCCGGCATAAACTGCTTTGTTCTGTTCTAAAAGGTCATTTTGGAGCTGAAAAAAATTACCTTTGTGGGTCCTGAATGTCTTTAGATAGTGTCCCAAAGACATAAGATAGAGATAATGGTACATTGTGTTAAAACTTTAGGATAGATTTTGAGAAAACTAGATATGGTTTCTTTACAGTTCTGGACAAATACCACATGTCTGCTGTCTGTACACTGAGGGTAAAGCTGTTGTAATTCATGTCAAAATCCTTAGAAGGATAAATCCATAAAGTCTCAGGATGCACTGACATATATCACCAGGGGGACTATATTGATAGATAAAAGCCACTATGCTGTCAACAAATGTCTTACCGGTACATACAAAAATTGATGAGCTTTTCTTACTCTGTTGGATGTCCTGAAAAACAGGAGAATTGTGACCCATCCCTGTCAGTTATTTTAATTGTGAGACGGATTTTCTAAGTGCAAAATTCTAGCCTGGAGTGCTCATAGTTGCCTTAAATAAGGAGCAGGATTTTTTTTAATGGATTGGAATAAGTAGATGCTTTCCTTGCTTAGCAAATTATGAGCTAAGTTCAATATCGGAAGGAAATGGACCAGGAAATAGTTGTGATGCTTAATGAGCTACAGATTATTATTTGTGAAGAATTCCAGACCTGTTCCAAGAACCAGTCTCACATGAGGTCTGAAACTGAAGTATCTGGTTCATCTTTTGAAGTCCAACATACACTTTTGTTTTGTTCCAGATAATGGGTGGGAATATGTGCAAGAAAAAATATGAGTGTGGTATATATATATATATATATGGTATATATATATATTATTTTTTTTTCTTATTTTCTATTTGTAGTGAAATTGTCAGCCAAGAAATAAAACTCTCTAGTTAGATATCATGTTGCATCACACTGTCTAGCAATGAAGCTGACAAAATATCTAATAAAAATAACATGATGTGGCAGGTTTGGTATGTTCAATGGGTGGTTTATTTAAAAAAAAATAAAATCTCACATTAGAGAAAGCTATTGATGAAAGGTCATCAAAACCTGACCTTTGAATTTACTAAGCTGTATAATGAATTTCCATAAGACATACAGGAAATGCTTTGAAAAAAGTATTTGAAAAAATACTTTTTGTGTTTGGGTGATTTTACAAACCCTTGAGCAGTACCCCTCCAAAAGTGGATTTTTCTTTCACCTGTAAGAGGATCAGGGTGAAGCATAGAGTCTGTTTGGTGGCATGCAATAGAATGGAAGTATCATTTCCTGTGTCTGGAGTGTCACTGGAGTCAGTTTAGATGAGGCTCTCTGATTTGGCTCCTTGTAGATCTGAGCACACAGCAGTCTGACTTCACCAAGCTGAACTGCCTGGCAGTGAATGTAATTACTGCTAATCTATGAGTTTAGCACAGCTGAGTGCTCCCAGGTTGATATACTGAATCCAGCCTGTGGTTCTTCAGTACTTGCTGGGCAGTTAGGTGTTTAGAGACAGTCACATGTTTATACTTTCTGCTTGACCACAATTAGGCTGAAACTTCCAACTTAATTATTCTTCATAATAAAGACATTCCTTTTCCCAGACAATGCAAATGTTCAAGTTACTCTGGTAGTAAAAGCAGAGCAAAATGGCTTTCCGAAACAGATTCTTAAATAACCACACTTTTCACCCACAAACTCACAGAGATGGACTAGACAAAGGATATGCTCAATATTTTCCTCACTTGATGACCTGTGAGTTACTGAATTTCCTCTTGCAGTTAACCTGAGTGCAAAATTTCAGACAAAATCTCTTTCTTCATTGCTGTCACTCTCATTTATGAGAGACATCCTGTCTTTGATAACTCTGTCCAGGATCATAAGATACCTTCTTCAGGCTCCTTCCACGTTTGGTCCATCATGATATAGTTACATGCAAAACTGTACCTTCCTTCCTATCCATACTATTTATCTTTGCTTACATCTATTCTGCTGCTTGCACCTGCTCTCCATTTATTAATGACACTTGGCTGATCTCCAATGTTTGATCTTCAACAACTCCTTCTGAGTTACAAGTTTAAAGTAGAAGTGGGAAGGCAATTTGCATTAACAAACTTCAGATTGTGATTTGGTTCAGAGAGATAGAAAAGGATTAATCTTGCCAGCTTTAAGTATATACAGAGTAGATACCTCTACTACTGCTACATCAAAAAGGGGTCACACAGTCCCATTTTAGTCAGTGGAAGAGAACAGACACTTCATGGAGAGAAGCCATCTTATTTAAAGCCAGATATTTGAAGCAGGTAAGGGAACCTTTTAATTCTCTCCATTTGCTGTGGCTGGACCTGGTCATCCATGAGGAGTCAGGTACAGATAAATCCTTATTAATATATACACCAAATGGACATGTCTTCTTTTCTACACTGCTGTGCAAAATGCTCAGAAGTCTGAGCAGAATCTGCTGCATTGAGGCGATTCATTCTGCTTCAGTAGAAACAGGATTTAGAATATGCCTTTGGGAAATGTGGTCCCCCACAGCTGCTGACTCCTGAGAGCCAGGGTTTGTGCCTGGCTCAGTAGGAGGCCTTCCTGTGGTGCCCTTGGAAATCCCAGTGCATATTTGTAAGGAAAGGGAAGCTCAGGCCTCTACAAGATCCCCACCTTCTATTTACTTCAAATGCTATGACCCTATGGGAAAACATAAATACATGTACCTCTTCTCACTACCTCACTTTTCCCCCAAAGCTTTGTTTTTCTCTTAACAGTCCTCATCTAAGGTTTGCTGTAGGCAATTGTTTCTAATGAATGCTCACTGGCTGTATGAGGGCAGATAAAGCTGTGTGTGACAAGGATGAGGAGGCAATACTGTGGTCAATC
This sequence comes from Parus major, assembly GCF_001522545.3. Taxonomy (NCBI): domain Eukaryota; kingdom Metazoa; phylum Chordata; class Aves; order Passeriformes; family Paridae; genus Parus; species Parus major. Next base: position 76,624,516 of record NC_031768.1, on the reverse strand, counting down.
AGGAATATTTACTGCTCTGCACAGAGGTACTTCTCCCAGCACCCTGCCAGAGAATCTATCTCTGGGCTACACCATATATTATAATAAATATATCTTGTCCATAGAGAATAGAAATAGCTTGTTTGCTTACCATAAATATCTGTAGGCATATGAGTTGGGCTGTAGCCTATTTTACATATGGGAGAAATAAACCACAACACAATCATTGTGGGAATGGCTAAATTTGTATCACTATTAGGAATGTCAGACAACAATCTGTACTCATCATGTCCCAAATCTCCTCAAATGCTCAAGCTGAAATTTTCTTTTGCTCAGTACAGCTACCTCCATTGCAGACACAGTCATAAACACACAAAATTATATTTGGAACAGTGAGAAGACTCTTCTGTGTGCCTTCTACACACACTGTGACCTGTATAAAATTTCATTCTTTTTCTCTCTCTGAAACAGCCTTATTCCTAACCCCTGCGGCTTATCTATTCCTTAAACATTAGCCTATTTTTCTGCAAGAGGAGTTTGAAATGCATTATCAGTTTCAACAGTGTTCAGAGACCAGATAAGACAAGCAAAAATGTATGAAAAATATTATCTAGCAGTCCTATTAGGAATAACACTGAGAAGAAGAAAAATCATGGCACAGTCTTAATGTCCTGCAGCTTCAAAGCGTTGTAGTCAGGCAGCTACATCAGAGATCAATGCACTGGTAATAACCCCTTGAGTTTCCCCTGGACAGCTCATGCCCTTCCAAATGCTTTACACAGAGCCATTCTCTGTGGTCCTGCAGGGCAAAGATTATCTAGAGCTTGCTGGACACTGCTGGCTTCATGGCCATGGGGACATTGTGGCAGCAGCCAATCTGCTGAATGAGAGGAAGATTTCATTATTAAATGTTAAAAGAAAAAAAAAAAAATTTGAAGAAGACAGGTAAAAACTTCCTCAGGGTAAAATATCCTTCTTTCAAGCTGTTCAACAGATAGGAGTGAGTCAGTCACCTTGTATACGGTCATTAGGAGCATCTAACCACTTCATGCTCTGCTGGGAGACTGTAATAAGCTTCGTCTGTCAGATCTTCACACCCCACCTGTTAGCTTAAACACTCTGCTGTGTGAGGGCCTCTTTCCTGCAGAAAGCATTTAACCTGCTGCTGCCAGCTTGCTGGGGTGTGTAGTCCCTGTCTGCAGCCTGCCCACCTGCCAGCCCCAGTGTGCCCAGCAGCCCACAAAGGCTGGTCAGAGCTCGCTCCCACCCCAACAAGCTAGCGGCTGCAAGAGTACAGTCGAGATCTCACCTCTTTTCTCACTTGTCTAGTGACCTCATTTCACACATCTGATTCCATTTCTCTGGCTCTTTTTACAGTTTGTCTCTTTTGCAGCCCCTGATTTGCTGTCATGTTTTTCCTGTCAACTCTTTGAATTTGTTATACTTACAAAAACACTGCAGTTTTTTACCTTTCATGTTATCATTCTCTACCCTTATGTGCCTATTAGACTGACTTTTTAATTTTTTTTTTAATCTTTAGTCTTTTCTTTCAGATTTTAGATATCAGCCTCTCTCTATTGTTTTACCTTTGCCATCTGGAGTGCTAGTGTTTTGTTGTTTGGTAGGATTTTTTTCCCCCTAACTGTTCTCACTTTCATCCTGTTGAAATTTTCAGTGCATTGTGACATAAAACTCTGTAATAATCACCACATTTGCTGGTTTATATCATTTAAAGAGGCATAAAGAATTTAGAAAATCAGAGTTTCATTTCAAGAGCTCCTGATTTTGTTGGAGAGTGTAGGAGAGGATGCAGGGTTTATAAACAAATTAAAGAAATATTGCAGTGTGGGATTTGCAAATGAGCAAGATTAATATTTCATATGGAGCCTGAGTTGTACAAATGAAGGCTGATTTCCTTGATATACCAGAATCACAACTATCCTTCCCTAGCAAACCTGCCATCTTCACTAACTTATTGTGTACAATCATCCATAACTTTTCTTTAAAAAAAGGGACACCTTTCTGCCTTTCAGGATTCTTTCAGTCCTTAAAAAATACAATTTCAACTGTTTTAGGTAACTAGAAGCTTCTGTGAAGGGTTGCTTAATCTCTAGCTTTTTAGTATTGCAATTAGGCAATAACTTACATCTGTGTAAAACAGTTGTCAGAAACGCTATCTAAAAATGACAGCATTTTACACTTAATTTCTTTATGTGAAAATGTGTATCAAAGGTGATAGGAAAGGGTATAAGGAATTAGGTTTTAGATACAATGTGTAGCAAGTCCCTAAGATTCATATCTCTTCCTCTCATGAAGACCTAGTTCATGTAGGTCCTCATGTAGGTCCTCATGGCCTACTCATGATGGAGAAGTATGCTTCTCCATCCTTCCACATCTCAAAAGTTAAATCCTTTGGTGATTTGGAAAGAATGTGTCAGGAGATTTCAACAATGCTGTACTGAATTTATGAATAGAAACTTCCAGCAGCTGCAAAAGTCCCGTTCTCATTGTAGCAGCTGGGGTTTTTGTCTCTGGAGAGCCAGAATGCCATTCCTTAGGGATGAGTGGGGTGTCATCCTTGCGTAAAACAAGTGAGGACAGAGTTTAATGAACCCATGATTTTGGGTTAGCTGCTAGAGCTGTCTAATCATGGGCAGAGCATGCATCACACAAAGGTTGACCAACTGGGACAGTAGTCCTGGGGAGGGACATTAAGGATTTTGGTCCCGCAGTGTAGAAGTTCTGTAGAGATGAATTTTCCTCCTGTGTTTTTAACAATAGGCTTTTAAACTGGCAAGAAATCCAAAGGGCTATGGAAAGAGTTCTGAAATGGAATTAAAAGTTCATTTGAACTACTTTAACCATACCAAGCAGAAACCTCTCTTCTGCACACCTGAGTCAAATATCAGTAACACAGTTTATCTCCTCAGCAGTTACTGCATCAGGCAGCGTTAGAGAATGTGTCATCATTGTTGTTTTGTGGTAGTGGTAGTTTATGAAGTTTATCTATGTACAAATTACTTTAGAGGAACTGGCAGCTGGTAACACCGAATGTGTTTGTATGTTTTGTGTTCTCTAAAATGGAGAACTTGGTTCTTTTGACAGCTTCTTGGCAAGTTGAGTAAATTTTTCTGTTATCCCATTTCAGAGATAAATCTTTATGCTACTCTGAAGCATAAAGAAGACTTTGGCAGGACAGCATCGGTCAGCTGCTGAAGGGCTGTCATATTTCAAAATTAAATATGGTTCACCAAACTAAAAGCTTTCCTGTTCAGCCTCAGACATAGCAAGATATCTCATTGCTGTTAACAAATACCTTAAATTTACTGGTTTTCATCACTTTAACTTCATACTTTGTGCCCTGTAAACTCCATTACTCTACCAAAGATGTACTTACTCATGCAAAGAAATATTTAAGGCAATTATATAAAATTTTCCTCTCCAGAAGAGTAGTCATAGAAATAATTCATAGCACAGCGTGAGTAACAATATGTGGAAAGTTTGTTTAAGTTTAGGGGAAGTAAGAGGGGTTTATGCAAATAACATAATTTTCTGAAGAATGTGACATTTTAATTGAAAAATAATTAGAAGTCTTTTCATTATTTGAAAAGATTGAATTAGTAAGTTTTTTAAATGTCTTTGGAAAGGTAAGTAATTAGGAGAGCTTTTTAACTGTCTGCCCTTCAGTTTAATTAACACAAAATATGCTCACAGAGAATGAAACTGAAGTGTCATAATGTTGGTGTTAGAGAAGTTAGATTTAAAATTGGATTGATTTTTGTTTAGTATTTTTCAACAAAGTCTTTCTACTGAGACATTAAACTCCCTGTAGGAAAAAAAAAATAAAAAAATTCAAGCTCCATATCTATTTAAGACCTTTTTTTGACCTCTCTGGGTCATCTTTCCTCACAAGGAAGAGGTTAACTGTCTTTTTTATTTTGCCTACATTGAATTTTAGTTGTTTGTATCAATTGCACCTATGGAAAGGTAATTCTGATATTCTCATTCTCTAGCTGTTAAAGGAATATAAATTCTGTGTTATAAGGAATTGCTCCTAAAACTGATTAAAAAATACGTTTATGGAATTTGAGGATTTTTTTTTTCCAAAAGTCAGATATTTTTACTCCATCACCTCCACTTTTCCATGGATATGAAAGGAACTCTTTCTAGAAGGGAAATTATTATTATTATTATTATTTTAAATCTGGTCTTAAACATCTGAGCCTGGATGAAAAGAGGTATATTTATATTTTGGGGGGTCATACACAGAAGCAGATAAAATACATTCTGTAATTTTTTCCATCTTCCACAGCCTAGTTCTTCACATTTCAATACTGAAATAACTTCACATGTCAAAGGAGCATTCCTCTCACCCTGCTTTGTCCTCAAGTTTCCCATTGTTTTTGATGAAGGGGAAGGCCCAATAAGTTCAGAAGTTACAATGTCAGTAGAAAAAACAAAGGTTGTGCAGACAGAAAGTGTCATAGCTAGAAAGTGCCATAGTCAAAAAGGCACACTGGGAATATTTAGGAACAAAGATTATAATTTGAGATTTTTCACTGATCCTAAGAGACAAAATATTAATATGTTTAGGAACTTTTACTCTGCTCTTGGAGAAATATAATTTAATTGTGGACAAAAGATTCTGAAAGGAGATGTGAACAATCTAAATAACAGAAAACCCAAGATGTCTGCTCATTTGTTGAGGATTACACCTGTGGACAGATTTAGGCAAATTGGCAAGCACCATTGATTACATTTTTATTAACTTTCCTCTAATGCATCAGGTATGATCAATTACCCAGGGCTGCCTAAGCAATTACCTTACCATCTCATGCTATTCTTGACATACAGGGTTTATTGAGACCTTTGATCTCTTTTAATGATATTTTAAAAATACATTTTGGATGACATTTTTAGAGAGTTTATTGTATTTTTCTGTTTTGCTAGTGGTCTGTTGTGGGTGATCCCAAGGTTAATAACTTGTTCAAGGACTGTAGCACCTGTTTTCAGGACTAATATCTGAAAAAAACCCCTATGACTTCTCTAAGTTAGACAGAGTTTCTGTTGACTTCCTCTGAAGATAGAGAGCCTTTGTATTGGCTCTGTATCCCCAAAGGAACACGGAGGCTTCCTCACTTCTATAAAGCAAAAAAATGATCTTTCTGCATCCTGTTCTGTTACTCTGTATGAGCAGATAGATTTAACCTGCCCACCACAGGGTGCTTCAGAAAGGCCATCTCTACTCATGGACTTTGCTGCAAAGAATATAACTTTTAGCTGGCAATTCTTTTAATTATACAACACTGGACAATAAATTGTTTAGTGAGGGTGTGCTGAATCACAGCAAAATATTTCAGGAAACTGGCAGACAAGGCTGCCCAATTTTATTACCATTGTAGATGTTTATTTCCCACCCTTTTCCTTCCAGGTCAGTAAATTCTGGTAGTGGACCATTTACACTTTCTACAGTCTATGTTATCCAAGGCTATAAACTTTACAAATGAATGGGACAAACCTTGACTGCTGAGTTTTCTGGCTCTTCCATTACAGTACATCCATCTTATTTACTTGCTAGCTCTCAAGAAGGCAATGAAGAATTGTGACCTCATGAGCAATATTAAAATATTCAGATTTATTTCTGTGACTGAGACTGATACCATCACAGGTGCTGAGATCTATCTGCAGCAGCTGTGATTTCTCTGTTATTCTGCATCCGATAGTTATTTACAGCATGGCAGAGTGTGTATGAAGGACCCTCAGTTGCGACAATTTATTTTTACATTATTTTGAAAAGTTTAAAGTAATTTGATGAAATACAAGAACAGAAGTGAATTGGTAGTTTCACTTATTTGCCTTTTACACTGGCAAGGTGTTTTTGGGTGATTGTACAGGTCTTAAGAAAAGCTTATAATCTATTCTCAGAAACTTTGAATGTGGATTGCACAGAACAGTTGCAAGAATTATTGTATTGCAAGAATGAGCTGTATATATCAGCACTTCTGCTTGCAAATTTGCCAAACAGTTACATCAGTGCTTTCAAGAAGTCCAAAAGGTGGGATAAATAAGAAAGGTCCGCCACAGCCAGCAATATAGGTTTATGATCTGTGTGGAGTGCTGTACAGCACTGACAGAGAGGCAGAGAGAGGATTTAGTCTTTCTTCCACTTGCTGCGACCATATTTTCCTGAACAGTTCCCCGTTTCTTCACTTGCACCAGTCTGTGAAATGGATCAACGAATAAAAGAGCCTTGACTTGCTTTGAACTTGTTTTGAATTTGTTCCTTATTTGTGGAAGTCCTTTCTATTTCGTCCAGTTCCTGGATTCCTTTACATGGTCAGCATGAGGAGAGCACTGCTCTCACTCCAGGTCGGTGATGGCACACGGCAGCACTCACCTGCTCAAGCTGGCACACTGCTCTGGTCATCAGCAGGTTGCAGGCTCCTGTCACAAAGTGGCACTAAAATCCCTCTGTATCTATCTCATGTGAAAACTTAGAATAATTCTTCAGCTCCATAAGCCAGATTTTGGACATAATTTTTTTTTGTCCTCTATCAAGGAGTAGAAGCAAAGGGCTAAAGAAGACTACAGGCTTTTGTTAGCGGATGATTCCTGCTCTGAACTTTTACACGAGAGTCTGGCCTGTTATGTGCTTTTCTCTTGTGCTGTGATGGTCACCTTTAAAAAGTCAGACAGGAGCTCAGAGAAGAAATGCCCTTGTACTGAGCATATAGCAAAATGAGGCACTGGTAAACAATAAATAAATATAACAAACAAAGCTTGGGGTTCTCAAACTTCAAGAGCTTGCTCTAGTGAAGAACAAAAATTATGGCTTAAAACTTTGTGCAAATCCACATAGACCAGGCACTGACAACTAATGCAGCCAGTAGTGAATGATGATATGACACTCTTGCAGCTTTGAACATGCGATGGGTTTCCTTCAAAACCATGCATATATCCTAGAGTCTTCAAGCTGTCTGTCAATATCACTACCCATATTTTTCTGCCTGTGATTTCCAGTTTGCCATCTCAATGTCTGCTTTCAAGCCATAGGGCAGGATTTTCAAGAAGGCCACTGAATGTAATTCAAGGTAAGTTTAAATTTAAAATGTGTATCTTCATTGCAGAATTGTAATCTTATGCTGTCTTTCATGTCAAAGAATGATGACTTTTTTCTTTATATTTCAGTCCATCTAACCAGTCTTCTAGGATCCCTTTAAAGTTCATAGAGGAATTTAGCTAGAGCTCCTTCCCTGTCCAAAAAAATTACATAGATTACTTACAGAGATGCCATTCTGTCTTCATTTAAAATCTAAAGTATGATGCTGACTATCTTAGAGTACATCTCTAGGTTTTTGATGGATAACATTAGATGAAAATTAATCAACCATGAGCATGTGGTCCAAAAGGATTTAAAATCAGTAGGGAATATTCCATGGACTGCTTAAGATTTTTGACCAGTCCCTTGGAAGAGGTCTGTAATCTGCAGTGGAACTCTGCATGGTCTTGAATACAACTCTGAAGACTCCAAAAGGAAAGAAAGGTTTTGTGAAGCATTGAGAGTAAGGTTTGTCTTTGCATCTAACTTCCCCAGCTTTATTTGCTATTTGCCATTACAGCTTACTTGACTTGCTTTACCAGAAGCTGCATTTTTGTGCATGTTTTTCTCCAAGCAGTTAGTTTGCCTGCTAATTGTGCTTTAGAAGCCTTATAAAATCAGGTGTTGCACCTCACAGGGCTGAGAAAATATGTTATTAGAACATGAAGGGGAAACAGAAGGAAGTATTTTATTTATTTGGGTTTTTTTGGCTATGTGTTTTGTTGAGGGACAAGGACACATCTACATATTAGATGTTGTTCCACTGGACAATCCAAGATTGCAAGATGCTTTTCCTTTGGTTTTCTGAGCTGGAACTTACTATTGTCATGTTTTATTTCTCACTGTGGTGTCATAGGCGGCAAACTCTTAGAGAGAAAATATATTTTTTGTTATTTGATAGTAAAGCATTTGCAGAAGTGTTCCTTCATATGTGCTGAGGGCACACCATGATATTGTCTATGAATAAAAATAATAAACCTGAGAGAACAGTAATGGAATTACAGGGCGATTTATCTACAAATATAATAATACTTCTTCCATTATCTAACTAGAACCCTGCAGCCATTGGGACACATTTGTCATTGAAACATTCCTTTGACTTCCATGTAGAGTGGCTATTCTTCTTTCACAGGCTAGAAATTGAGAGCACAGACGATAATAGGAATAACAACAGTGCCAACATTCAGATACCTAACTCAGCTAGCTAGTATCTCTAAGTTTCAGTTTTATCCAAAAGAAAAAAAAAGAAATTCCCCAGTGGTGATTCAGAGGAACTTTTTAGATTCTCTGAGGTATCCTTTAGGAGAGCATATCTATAGACAGGTTTGTAAAGGGCTGGGACATTGACCTAGACATCAAGAAGAGATTATTAAATCTCATCTGGTGCTCATGCATGTCTGTTTCTTCCATATCCACCATCTTGACCGGGTTTGCTCCTCAGTGCTGGGCTGCCTCAGTAACCCCATGTAGGCTAGAACAGCCCTCCGAGTTTCTGCTTTTGTTCCATCCCTTTCACCCCTGTTCTCATTGGCTTCTGGCAGCAGGACTTCAGCTGAACTGGAAGACCACCTAATTTATTCAAGCTGTTTTAGAGATAGATATTATATAAATTTGATGAGAAGGGTAAGGACTGTACCTCACCATTCCCTTTAAATGATCACAGATCTTAGCAGAACTTTTCTGGCATACATTGTGTACCTAATTTTCTGGTCTATGACTCTGGTTTGTCTTTTTTAGCTTTGTTGATATATTTACATATACATTACAGTGTCTTGTATCCACCTTCTTATGTCTTACACCACCTGGAATAAACATAAAAGGTGAGAGATGTGGATTAGAGCTCTCATTTCCATACTCCATTCCATGCAGAAACAGCCCAGTGTGATAAGAAAAAAAACATGGCCTCAAATTGACAGAGGGGTTCAGGCTGGATATTAAAAAAAAAATAATTCTTCACTGAAAGAGTGGTTAAGCATTGGAACAAACCCAGGGATGTGATGGAGTCACCATTCCTAGAAGTACTCAAAAATGACATGGCACTTTGCAGTGTGCTTTAGTTGACATGGTGGTATTTGGTTGAAAGTTGAACTTGGTGATCTTGGAGGGCTTTTCCAATATTAATGATTCTTTGATTCTGCATAGCAGAAAGCTTTGTGCAAACAGAACAGGTGTGATTCCTCTTTATACTTTTTATCTGTCCCTCGATTTGTTAATCAGACTCTGGAGCAGTTCTTAAAAAAATACTGTATTTAACGATGATGGATTTTTTAAACTACATTTTGACTCAGGATATATATTCAATACCAGAAAACCTGTAAGTGAGGTTGAATTAGGAAGATCCTTATTTTTACAAAATTGCTCAACTATTTTAGAGAGAATCTGTCTAATTTGGCAAAATCTACTCTACCTTGTAAACAGCATGAACAATCTATTATACTTACCTTTTAGTCTGCATTACAGTCTTCCACCATTGAGGTAAATAAAAAGGACAGAAAAACAGTTTAGGAAAAAAGGAGGTTATTTAATTTCTATTTGTTTTTAAACAGTGTCAGCAGTAGTGTTTTAAGACAGAAAATAAAAGTGGAAATAGAGGAAAAGAAAAGTTTATGAAGAAACAACAGAGAAAATGTGATGGCAAGGAAGAGGAACAACAAGATGAACATCAGCGGAATAATTTTTAGGGGTTTTAGTGGATGAATCACTTTCTGCCCGAGGTTTTCTATTATATTGAGAAAGAAGAGTAGCTATCTAAATGTGGTACAGTCAAAGAAAATATAAATAGAGCCATTACAGGTATATATCATGGTAGCAAGACATAGCTAAGACTGAGAAGAGTAGAAATTTCTCTCTTGCAAAGAGGAATAAGGTGAGAAGCAGCACAGCAGATACTCTTCTGAAAGCAAAGAAGCATCATATCCATCTGAATATTGAGGAAAGAGTATGGCATTGAGAAAAAACAAAACAAAACAAAACAACCTAAGTCCTCTTCTCTGTATGATTGCTCCTATTCCTAACAACAGTTGTACAACCTATGTTTTCTCACCTTCTTTTCCTGATTGTGTTTAGGAGGAAAAGCACGAAGTGAACTGAGACACTTCAACAACTGCATGAAGAACTGAGTTTGGCATAGTTTCACAGAAGGAAATCTAGGGAGTCTATCAAACAGCATCATATTGTGTTGGCAGATAACCAAAGCTGGACTCAAGAAGTGCTGAAAAATTATTTAGAAGATGTTGGCTTTAGCTGTTGAAATAATGAAGGTCTAACAATTAATGACATTGTAACTCCTCAGAATTGAGCAGATTTTTCAAATAAAATATAACCACATTAACATTCTTCTGTCATCTTTCAGAAAAAAAATATTCCTTCTGCTTCCATGGAGATACCAAGTAACTAATTCAGTGAAGTCAGAGTAGCATCAGATGGAAATTAAATGCTGTGATCAGATGATTTCATGCCTTTTTCTAGCATTGAACACTGGAGAATTATTTGAGATATTTTCTTTCTTTACAGAGATATTTAGAGTCAAGGCTGGTTGGTAAACCTGTGAAAATTTGTTGATATAATCAGTGGCAGACTGGCCTGTGGATGTGTCCTGTCATGTCTAATAGAAGATGCTGTAAGCACACCCCTGGGTTACCCTGAGATTTACAGTGTTTTATGATTGATGCAAACTTGCATGACCAGTGTAACATGCACTGCACATAATGAGACTCAGTGAATCCTGTAGTCATTCTGTGACACAATGGCTTTCTAGTCAAAAGAATTTTGCTTCATAAGCTGAATTCAACAGATTAAATTTTAAACACTTTTAGGAGCTAACATTGACAGAGGTGGAGCAAGGACTCCAAAAGTCTCTGAATTCACCCGTTTTCCTGACTGAATGTCACATTTCAACACTTAGTTCATCTCCTTTCATATGAATAAAGTGAAAAAAAAGGGTTAAGTTTTTAAATAAAGAACTGAGATTTAGTAGGTAGCAGATGTGCCATAAACCCCTATATAAAATTAAATAAAATAGAAGCCAAGGACAGAATGGTGTGATTGTCAAGTGTCCCGTTCTGTCTACTGATATTTTCTTCTCTTCCACCTTAAGCAGATCACAGAATTGCAAATTAAACCCCTTAGCAGCTGATGTTTACTGATTTTATTATTATTTTATTATTACATGCCTGTTGTAAGGGTCCCATACAAACACTCTTTTGCAGTATCAATTTAGGATTGCAATCCTTGTTTTAAAGTACATTTAAATTATTAGCAGACTAAGGATTATTTGAGGTGCCTGCAACCTTAATGGAAGAAATTTCTGGGTTTTATTACAGAAGTGCAATATCTTGGTATTAATTCTTTGCTGGAAAGAATAAAAAAGGAGGTGGGTTTTTTTTCTCTTTTTTTATCTGCAGGCATGGTTTATTATTCTGCAACACTACCATTACATTCCTCAAGATCTCAAAGACTACAGCCCTGTTTCCCTACTTTTAAGGGATAGTAGTTTACTGTTTGTGTCATGAAATTGATTTCAGGGCAACAACCGAGTGTCAACAAATGTGTCCCAAACTATCTCAGATATTTTAGGCTTAGAGAAGAAGGGTTTGTCTCAAACCCTTGAGGTGTTAATAAGAATATATGGGCAGGATTTCAATCAGATGATGAACTGACACAGGTAAGGAAGCCTTTGTATAAGAGGGTTTCTATATGAGTGGTGCTGCTCTGCTTTAGCACATGAAGCAGGACCCATCGAAGGCCCCAGATTCTCTGCATCTTCATATCCGTGAAGTAAAATTAGGCCCTGGAGTGCAGGTAACCAAACTGTGGTCTGGATCTCCATTTTGTTGTGTAAGGAACTCACAGAACTGGTGCACGTGGACAAGCCCATGCATACCACACACACACACTCTCACATATTGTGACAGAATTAAAATTGAACTTCTTGGGCTCAACCTTGCCCAAACCCTGAATGTCATTTTAGGCAGAGGAAGGCTTTGACTGTATTCCCTTGAGACCAAATTCAGGCTGTGGGTTTGACTGCCGTTTTCTGAGAAAAAAGCCTGTGGGTCTATCTGGGAGCTATACTGGTTTGTAAGAGCATTGGCATATTCCTTGACCCAGGGGGAAAGATGACAAGTTACTGATTCCTTGGTCCTCCAGATGTGACATCCTGATATGATGTGGGAAAATGCAGTTCAGTTCCTCTGCTTCAATTAATTTACTAGAAGTGACCCAAACTGGTGTGGTCTTTCTTAAATACAAGTAGAAACACTGCTGTGTGAATGCAAAAATGAACTGGTATTTCTGATGAGGGCAGATTAAAAAAAAAAGAGTCTGACTGAGTAGTAAAACAGAACTGTCCATAAAATATAGATTGATTGATAGATTAATTGATGTGTTATGAGTATAGCCATTGATGTAAGTTCTCTTTTTTGAACTAGTCCTTTTTTCTTTCTGATAGCATAATGTCTTATTTACACAGAGATGCTGTATGCAATTTATCTGTTTTAATGCTCTAAATTTTTCTATATTTTCTTCCAGACAGATTGTGATTTATTATTTCCATATAGTGACACCTGAAAACCCAGATTACAATTACATTTTTTGCTGCAATCATTTGTATAAAATCAATTTATATTCTTGTAGTTACTCTGGATTTTCTTTGGCTGAAAAGGAAATAAATTTATATTTTTATTTTAATTCTAGAAAAGGAAGAATGGTTTTTAAATTTTAAAATGGTCTAGATTATTCTTCATAATTTTAAAATGGTCTAGATTATTCTTCATAAAAGAAAAAAAAGCACAAATTGGTGGGGTTTTGCCTATGCTGCCCCACCATCTCCCTGAAGTGGTACTGTATTTTTCAGAAAGTGGCTGGGATTTTTTTGTTTCTTGTGTTATGCTGTGTCTGTGGATGCTGCTGTGCTGCAGCATCTTTTTGAAAGGGAAATAGAACATATTGATACGTAAGACAGCCTTCATCAGATTGCATAAAGCAATTCCATACAATGGGGTTGACCTGCTTTTGTATCCCTTTAATTTTAGCAGTACCCAGGCACAACCTCCACTCTGAGATAATAACAGACTCAGTGTGATCCAGATTGCTCTTTAATGAAAGGATTCTCCCCGTGCCTGGTTGTAAGATTTGGTTAATGCAGGAGGAGGTTGCAGCCAGCAAGGTCTTTCACATGTAATGTATAATTGATGCAGGATTTGACTGGCAGCAAAGACTCATCTTCTAAAGTTATTTTTATCAGTACTTTCCTCAATGTAATCTCTCACACTGTTCAGAGGTGGAAAGCAGTCCATCCACAGGTTTTCATGCCATAGTACCAGTTTAATGATGAAGACTCTTTTGAGCACAAACCTTATTTTATTAATGAGATCTTGCTTGATTTGACAAAATAATAATTCTTTATTTATAAAAGACTGGTTGCTGCTTTTCATTTGTGGCTAGCAAGCCAGTATGGATCTTTTTACTTATTAACACCAAAATCTGGAATTATTTATTTACTACTGTCTATGTTGTCAAAGCAGTAGATGAAGATTTTAGCACACTTGAAATCACTTGATTTCAAGTATTACTGGAATTTTACTTATCAGATTTACACTGATGTCATTCAGAGTGAAAGGTATTCAGCAGCTTGAAAGATTAGTCAGCTACTCAGTGTTAAGCCCTGAATGAGGAAACAATCATGCTTTTGTTGATTTAGTGATTGAATACATATATGAAATACTTTTTTTACCAAGTATTGATAGAGAAATATATTCTTCTCATTAAAAGTCATATCCCTAATGATAATACATTACACACATGGTAAAACTTCCCTGAATCTAGTAAACTTACCTGTGAAAACAAGGAAAACATGATCCTGTTATGCTCTCCATCTTGGAATAAGAATTGCAGATTATTGAGGGCACAACTAAAAAGAGATTCTGTGAGCAAACTTAGCCACATAGGAGCAGTTTGGGGAGATTTGAGAAGACTTTGTTCCACTTGTTGACCGATTTTCATTTACTGCACAAGTCAGGTCCATGTTCAAGCACAATCTTGAGCTGAATATATTGTTTCTCCTGAGTTACACATATGTTGCTGCTCTATATTGCAAATAATTCTCTCCAGTTTTGTCAGATGAGAAAAAGTTTATATTTTAAATGACTGAATGAATATCAAAAAAATAAAAGAATGTAGCCTACCAAGAGAGTAGCCTGGGGACATTCCTCTGTTCTGGGGACATTCAAAAAGAAAATTGGGATGACCAATCTCTTTATGGCCTACAAGGAAGAGACTGGTACTATGGCATGAAAACCTGTGGATGGACTGCTTTCCACCTCTGAACAGGTTGCATGTGGGGTGTCCTCTTTTCTTCCCCCAGATTGCTGTGAGGGTTAATTTGCAGGAGGTGATAATACTGGGAAAAATACATGCTGAGAGATCACTTTTTACACCCTCCTTTTGTTACTAATTTGTTGCAACCAAGTTACAGATCAGGTTTCTTAAACTCCCACCCATTTATTACATTCAAAACCTTGTTACAGGCAGAAATAACACGTTTTGTATGTGTAGTCAAGAGTTTATTATTAGTTTAATTAAAGTCTTAAGAGTATAATCAGAGTATTATTATTACAGTAATATTGATGTAAACATTTATAACACAAATTGTATGCAGCTAAATTGATCTGCACACAAACTGTCTGGTATTTACCTCATTATATGACATTGTCTCCACCTCCTCCAATGCATCTCTGGGACTTTCAGTCAGAGGTGGAAGGAATAGACAGTCTTCATCATCATCATCATGAATCCTTCATGGAGAAGAGCTCAAAACTCTTGGTGACTGTTTCTTCCTCCTTTATTTAAGATCTTGGGTTCATTTGTGTGTTTAATAATATACCTTTCTCTTTCTTCAGTTGTCTGCAAGCCCACATTGCATCTGTATTTGTTGTACATCTTGCATGTGCTTTATGCACCATGGAGGGTTGTTCTTTGTTCTTATTGCTATCCTTCTTTCCGCCCACATTCTAGGGTGTACTATTCATATCCTTAGTGTCATCCCATGCTGGTACTTTCAAGCCATCTCATTCTTTTCCTCCTTATGGGCTGTGTTTTGTCCTAGAGCTATGAATAACTCTTTTTACACAGTCATTGCCTGTTAGTGTTATCTGTTAGTTTAAAATAGATGAAAGTATTGCAAAGCACAGTTTGCACATAAAAAAAGTAAAATAAAGGTAGTCATCATCTCAGCATTTGGCAATTGCCATTACTGTTTAAAAAAGCTCACACAAAGCTTGAGGCAGACCAAGACAAGGACTGACAAGTCATGAAGTCTCTTTTGTTAAGGTAACCCAAAGCCTGCAGCTGTTAGAAGGAGCCCTATACTTGCCTTTCTGTGTGGAGATACCTTTTTGTAGGGCTTGTCCCCTCTGCAACAGACCCTTCAGCACTTTGTCATCTTTGTCTTCAGTGGAAAGGGTCCAAAGGAGAACCCTGGGAAGAAGCAGTCAGTCCCACTGCTGCTCCCAGTACGATCATGAAACAGATCCTCCTGGAAGATCTGTTGGAGCACATGGGAGACAGGGAGGTAGTTAGAGACATCCACTGTGGCTTCACCAAGTCCTGCCTGGTCTAGTGAGCTGTGATGGAACAATAAGCTCAGTGAGTAAATCAGTGAGTAAAGAGACACCTGCGGATCTCATCTACACAAACTTCTCTAAGGCACTTGATGTGGTCCTCCACTGCATCCTCGCCGCTAAATTGAACAGATACAGGTTGGTTTGACAGATGCTTTAAGATGGATAAGAACTTATGATGAGGACTGATGATGAGGGTAGTGAGACACAGGAGCAGATTTTCTAGGGAAGTTGCGGATGAGAAGGCCAGGTAGACAGGGGCTACTAAATCTAGTGGAAGGTGCCTTTGGCCACAGCAGGGGCATTGGAACTAGATGCTCTTGGAAGATCCCTCCAATCCCAACCATTTCATGATTCTATGAAGGAGCAGTGAGCTGGCTCCTCTGTTTCAGCAGTGCAGGAGCCTGAGTGCTGCAGGCAGAGCCTCTTCTCTATCTCTCAATATGCTCAGCAGAGCCAAATTTAATTACCATTAATAGGAAGCCAAATTTAGGCTAAACAACATAAATGAAAAAGTAGGTACAATGTATTGTTTCCTTCATTTCTCTGTCACTTGTGCTGCAGGAGGTTCAACACATAAGCTACTCTTGTTTTATATTCCTTGACTTTTATTCCTCCTTGATACATAACTGCGCTCTTGCATTGATGTCTGATTAGCTTAGAGTAGGAGCAAATAATTGGTGAGGAAGGATGGTTGCTACAGTGCTGAATGCTGAAGCTTTATGATTCATGATTCTGAGTAAAAATACAGTGCTGAATGCTGAAGCTTTATGATTCATGATTCTGAGTAAAAAGAGTAATTTTTTTTTGTGAGGGATTTTGTTTGCTTGTTTGTTTCTTTGAACTTTGTTTTGTTTTATTTTAATTCATGACTCGTATATACACAAAACTTTCCCCCATTTCTCTTGGTCACCATCTGTTTTTTCTCTTTATGTTTTCCTTCCTTTTCTTCTCTGAACTCTCCCTCTCTTTCTCCCTCAACACCTGTTTGGTTAAGCAGCCATTTCCGTGAAGTTGTGTGACACAAATATGAACTGACATTCATATGATATTCATAGTCCCCTGACAAAGGCATTTCTAATGCTTGAAAAACTCCTGGCTGGAGAGTTAAAGAAGAATAAAAAACTTGTGTTTCCCCTTCTGGCAGAGATTCAGTCCCAAACCAGAGAGAGATTACATCTAAATAATTGTTATGATTATTTAACATATCAGTAATAAGCATGTTGTTGATAAACAATATTATTTTATTCAGCTTGCAATGGCTTTATTTGCTAGGACAGTTGTGCTAAATAGCTGTTGTAAAACAGCAGTCCCTGATACTGGTGTGTTTTTTCCCAAAAGTCTGCTATTTATGATATCTAGGATTCTGACTTCTCTTTTTCCTTAGTATAAATTGTGTTTGCTCAGAAAGTGAACAGAATCCGTTGTGCTTATTAATGCAAAGTAATCTGGAGAGCATGACCAGTTAATTAAGCCTATTAGCTGTGATCACAAGCATTAGGATTGCATGCTCTGATATTTCTTTAAACAGGAGTATAACCTGTAAATAGCTTCACTGATATGAAAGGGTTGGCATGAATTGGTATCAGGTAAAAAGAATGAGGAATAAAGTAGGAATTGAATTCAGTTAAATATGATCAAAATTGACAAAAAACACTGAGATCCAAACATTTTTGTCCTTGTTGACTTTGACTAACTGTTGGTGACTGCAAAAGGTGCTGGGCACCTCTCTTTGTACCTTGACCTTTAGCACATGAAGAACTGTCAGACTGAGCAAGCACCAAGATGCTTATTTAAACTGTCTAGAGATGAGGATGTGACAGGTAAACATCTAAGGTCTGACTTTGCTTTTAGTGTCTATCCGAAGCTCATTTCCTTAGCAAGGTAAAAATAGCCTTGGGTTCTTTCAGTTACTAATTTCCAGAGTTTCTCAAGGTGACCTCTCTTAACAGGCACCTCAGTTTGTAAGTGTTATCCTTCTGGGCAGTGAAGATGCATGAATGTCTTTGAAAACATGGAGCAAAAGAATGTCCATCTCTGTTCGTTGTTGCAGGGATGTTTCCATGTGCTCCTTGGTCAAGAATTTCACCAAGGATCTGGGTCTCCAGCTACAGAAGTTCTAAAGTGATACACTGGGTGTACAGAAAGGATTTTCTTTTCACACTGGGCAGTTTCTCAGCACAAATGTTGATGAGGTCACTCAAGCACATTACAGGACAAACAAATTATCCATTTTTGGGAAAATTTATCTATTGCCTATTGTAGTAGCATATCTTGTAGCTTAAATGGCTTAAATGTATCTAGTTTTTAAAAAATAAAACTTGAATATAGTCTTTAAAAAGGGGGGAAAAAGAAAAAAAAAAAAAAAAAAAAGCTGAGCTTTTCCTTTGGTATTTCCACAATGTGTAAGGGCTTTATTTTTATAATGTGTGTCACTTAAAATATTGAATGTCATGATCTCTCATTCTCTGGGGAAGAACAATGAATATGTGTGTGAAATTATTTTTGTGAAGGTTTGTTTTTTGTTTTCGTTTTGGGGTTTTTTTGTTCGTTTTTTTGCTTAAATTTAGTTGTTTATTTTATTGCTGCAGTACTTAGAATACTCTTACAAAGTCAGGGCCTTAGTGGGTTAAATGCAGCTTAAATGAGTAACTAAATGCTTTTCTGATCCCAGAGAAACTATAACCTAAACATTAAAGGGAGCTAACAGAAAGCAGAAGGCAGCAGACTCTAGATCATGTTGGTACTTCACTTCCCAGCTCCAACTGTGCTACTTAACTTGCTCTCAACAATCTGATATTTCATACAGTTTTCTCCCTTCTTGATTCCACTTGTAGTGGTTTATATCCAGCTTTGCTTTTACTGCTGTAATCTGTATTGTTTATGCTATCTTCATTTTCTGTCAGCACAGCTTTCCCATTCCTGCTTTGCTGTACTGTATTGCCATATAAATAACTAAGGAGGAGGCAGCTGTAGCAAAAACAGAGCTGTGCTGGGTTTTATAAATTCCTCTTGTGAAAATTAGAAATCATTTGACTTATACAAATTGCTTTGCTGGAGGAAACGAGAGTTTTTCTGGTGCCTGTAAAGGAACAGAAACAGGCACAGAATTTGGTGGTGTTGTGCCAGAAATGTATCTTTCATTAATTTCTAGAAGGATAAAGCCTATAATCAAACATCTCATCCACAAATGCATGTTTCTTTGTCCTAGAAACAAAAAGACAAAAAAACCAACAAAAAATAAAAAACATAAACCAAAACCAGGCACCAACTGAAACACAACCAGCCAACAAACAATATAAAATCAAGCTTTTATCACACCACTGTGAAAGATATATTCAAACAACTCAAGGTAAATTACTGTGAATTAATCACCACTTCAGTGAAGACATTACACAATAATTCTCTAGGATCCATTTCTATAGTATAGAAGAAGCTTTTCCTTTTATAGGAAAGCTTGGTGTTTCTGGGAGATGAGCACTTTGTATTGTTCATAAGAAATGACTGGGATAGATGTCAGTGACTGAACTGCTTTGGTTTAGCATTTTCAATACCTGAACATTATCATTATAGAGAAACCTGCAGTACTTCAGAAAGCAAAGGGATATTAAACTGTGGGGAAAGTGGAAGAAATTATGGGCCATCCAATGTATAGACTTGAAAGTACATTGTTGAGCTTGGAGGAGTGGATTTGAGGGAAATGTGTCTCTGAGCTATATCCTTGAATGGGAATAAGTCTGGGATTGTAAACCAGATTTGATGATGAACTGTACCTTGGCCACTCAGAGTTTGTACCACCAGCCTGGACTCCTCACCTTTCTCACTTGAAACAAGTAAGATATGTCCAAGGGAAAGGATGAAGCACGTCCAATTTATTCCAGTGCATCCCGATTCAGGTCTGCCTCGCTTTACCAGCTGTCTCTTGGGCCTCTTTAATTAAGCAGAATAGCCCTCACCTTCCAGTATTTAAGATACTTACCTGGATTGCCCCTTAGGTCTGTCAGATAATATGTAATTATCATTTGTTGGTCTCTGTCTGTTGTGGAAATAATGTAATATTACTTTAAATATCGCCAGGTGGTCATAAAATGGGCAGCAGGGCTGCAAACAAAAAAATATTAACAAGCCTCAAGGTGCTTAGAGGCAAGGAGGTATAACTATACAATTCCCTGGAACTCCTGGCTTGATTTAACAGAGGTGGTTACAAAGAATTATTGCTCAGGATGTACCTCCTGTTTATTTCCTTGTTAATGCTCTCCTGTTGCTGGTTTGATTTTTATTTTTCTATGCTTGCCTTTAGAAAATGAGCAAGATGGAACATAAAGTGGGAAATGCTGCACAGAACTCCCCAAATGCTTACAGCCTACAAAAAGAAAAAAAAAAATCCAGTTTCTGTTTTAATTCTGCATGCAGTGTCACCTTCTGCATTTTGAAACATGCAGATAGAAGAAATCTGACCCCATTTAAGGCACTGAGAATTTTTGCTGTGGAGTCCAATGCCCAGAGTATTGATCCAAGTGTATGACATACAGGCTGTAGAATTGATACTTCTTGAGTCAGGGATATTATTCTTTATAGAATGTTTACAAAACATCTTGGAAAAATAGGATGTCTGTGTACATATTACCAACTTCCGTGAAACAAATCAGATAAATCAGATAAATAAGGATAGTGTGCTTTTAGTGAATAGATAATCAGCTTTCTTCAGCTAATGAATTAGAAAAGTATGTTCCTAATATCTCCAAAAATAAAAAATTGAAAAACTAAATGTGTTAAATCTAAGACAAAAATTGTTTGATTGGCCTTGTTTTTCCCTAGGAAATGAATGAAGAGGTATGATCCATCTTCCTATAGTAGAAATGTGAGACGGTTTGTTTGGGTCCATAGAGAGATCAAACAAGAAAAACACAATAAAGCGAGAACAATTGGAAGAAGTTGAATGAGTCACAAAGCAGTGTAGAATGATTTCCTTAATCTCCACCATGTGTTTCTGCTAAATAACTCTTTATTTTGCCTCATTATAATACCATGACAGGTCTTAAATTGTTCATCTCTTTTTTTCAGATTCTAAGAGAGCTATAGGAAATGCAGCAGGATATACAGCTACTGTAAATGCAGCTGCTGCAAATGGAACATCTGTTACCAAATCCACTCACATATGTGTGCTCTAGACATGAAAATAATCTTAATAGTTTCAATACATCTACATAAAGATAAGCAAATACATTCCTTCATTCTGGGAAGGATCATTTTTGCCCAATATCTAGAAGCAAAGTGGAAAGGTTAATATTTTTCAAGACATTTCTCTGAAAGTATTCACTCCTGATTTTTCATGCCTTTAAAGAATAAATTTTACTACTATTGTGAGATAAGAAAAAACAACAGATCTTTATCTTTTTAGGCTAATCTACTTCATACTAATTTCTATAAGTGTGATATAGATATGCATACACTGGACATGCATTGACAGAAAAGTGTTATTTTCTGTCAAATACCTTGCCATACATCAGGTGAAACTGTATGAAGATTTTCAGTTGATAGCTATAAAAACATTGTCTGCTTGCTGCCTAAATTTAGTGTGCACTGGCCAGAAGGTGGTGCTTTCAACCATAAATGTGCAAATCAAGAAAGAAAACATTAATATGAGCTGTGTGAATGATATGAGCTGCAGTGAATAATAGAGGAAAACGGAGACTTCTGTGTATTTTTGTAAGTCAAACACAGATTGATAAGTTTCACAGTCCATAAAGAAGCAAGTATGATATGGAATCTTCTTTCTTCCTTAACATTTCACCTTACTATAAATTAGATTTCTCTTCCTGATTGCAGCACAGTGGTAGTGCAGCTTAGAAAGGAAGAGCAACAGCTTCTACTTGTGAGTGCAAAGACACCTTCACCTGATTGCAGAATCCCTGTTGGTCACACTGAAACACAAGTTTGATTTCAGAAACGTTGAAAAAATAAGCAGCAAACTGATGTGTGTGTGACCCCCACCTTCTGCTGTGGCTTTCATTGATGGTCCTTAAAGCAACAAGGAAAAAGTTTGCTATTATTTCCAAATGTGTAGACTGCATGCGGAAGAGGAGGAAGCAAAGGACAACTTTCACCCTTCAAATGGTTTTGCTTTCTGTATAAACAGAATAAGAAGAAACCTTCTAGAGACAGCTTCTGAATAGCTGGCACTGCAGGATTACACACAAGTGTGCACCCAGCACCTCTTTAGACTCGTATAGGTACCTCTGTTTCTCTGCTCTCCAGGGACTTTGGCCGATCTCAGGGAGTTCTCTTGTCCTTTAATCTCTGCTGCTCAATCCCTGCACCTTCCCTACACTTACAACTGTGTCATTTCACCTCTGAGTAGTTTTATTGCCCTCAACAGGGTTATTTCCATATGCAGTTTATTCACATACTTACCTAAATGTTTGCAAATTCATGTCAAGAAAATTATCTTCCAAACGTTTGATTTGAAATTGCACTCCTTTGATTAGAACTCTGCTCTTAGCCTTTAATATATCTCATTGAGTTGCTTGACCTCTAGATGATCATCCTAATTATCATCTTTCCCTTCATGTTAATTAACTACTTGATAGGAGATTTGAGTTAATGATGAAATAGAGGAAAATAGGAAAGTTCACTACCAGGCCAATATTTTCATTGAATGTTCAGTGTATTAAAAACAATTAAGTAAAAGTTTATGTATACATAGGTTTGGGTTTTTTTTTTAATCTTGATTAATTAAGCAGCATTCCTGGAAAAAAAACCGAACAAACCCACATGCATTTTAGTATCAGTAGCTAGTTTCTTTAGACTTCAACAGCATTAAATTTCTATTACAGTTCTGATGAGATCTTTAGTTGTGCTCGTAATGAACATATTAACTTTTTTTAATTCTGTTGATTAAAGCAAATTAATTTAGGACTTTACTATTTGGGAAAGCTGTCAAATTCTACTCCAGGGATTAAATGAAAGCTAATAGTAATATGATATCTTTTGAAATCTTTGAAGGTTCCTAATCCTTGTGGTTCCTATGTCATTGTCTTCAGATGTTCTGTGAGTGACTTTTTTCCCTTTCTCCCCCTACAGAAAGTTAGTGCAAGTCTGTGTAAATTCAAACACTGTTTAAAATGCTTTGGTATATAAACCGTGTAGATTTACCTTACAGTGAATCATAACTCAATGGTCTAGTCACAAAGTCCTTTCTCTCACATCCTTTTCAGGGGACTTTCTTCCTTTGTAACAACTTCAGACAGGTATGTGGTAATAGAAACTTTGGCACTTTCTATTAGTAAGGATAAAGAGATTATTACTATAAAGCAATAGAAAGCTAAACAATGTTATCACTTCCTGAAGATTATATAGTTTATTAAATTTATCTAATCCTTATTAATTCCACACCTAGGGGATTTAAATTGATGGGATGCTTTGGAATAGACTTTGGAGACAGGATGAATTGAACAATGTCTGTTCAGAACAGGCCCAAAAACCTGTGTAGGGAAGATCCCTTATCTTTCCATTTGTATATGCACGCACCTATCTCAGACTTTGGACTATTAATAAATAAATAAATTTTAAAACCATGGAACTTGCCTAATAAGTCAAATGCAGTCAAGTCCATGCTGTGGATGAGCTGAGACTTGCACAGGCATGGCTTTGTAATATAATAACTTACAGCACAAATGCCACACTAACTGTGCCTAATAGAGCTCTATTCCCCATCCTCTTGTTAAAACTGCACCTGTTCATAAGAGATAGCTCTGTCCTAGGGAAGGATTACTCAGCCTCATAATTTTTCTTCATCTTCTTCCTTGTCATTGTCATACTCAATGCTGCAAAGGCTGGAAAAAAACAAAAGTCTCCAGAGGCTGGCATGGAGATATTTCTGCCTCACATACAAAGAGCACTGTAAGCAGCTTCAGTTTGTCACCTGGCCAAGCAGGGTCACCCTATCTCCTGCCTACATTCAAAGGAGGGTACTAGTGCCTTTACAGGGTGATTAAGCCCAGCCAAAATTGTCTAATGGAAATGTGTTTTTCTTTTCATTGCCTGTAGTAAACATTGAGGATGAACTTTTATTCCCTGTGGCAGCACAGCTCTCTTAATCACGGGATGAAATTCAGGAATATATTCCCTGAGCATAGGAACTCAGAAGCAGGCTGTGCAGAAAGCATCAGAAACACATCAGAGGACAGTAGGACTGAATGAATTTACACTAAGAGAGATCAAACCCAGTATGTCTGGCATGGTCTGGTGAATGCAGCAGGTGAAGGGGGCAGCCTAAGGATTTCAGTACAATTGCTCCAGGATTTCCAACAGAATATTTTTTCATCAGAAAATTACATTTTGATCAAACCCAGCTATTTTCCCAGGAACTGGTCCATCCAGCTGAAATTCTGAGCTAAAACCCAGGAAATTCTCTCAAAATGGAATAAAATAAATTTTGAGTTTTTATTTTTGTCGTTGATTTTTTTATTGTTTGTTTTTCCCAAAATTAATTTTCTTTGAAGATGTGCACTTGTGTTAAAAATGTTTCCCTTTAAGCACAGAAATAAAATAAAAAATCAAGTTTCTCAGGATGCAGGCTTCTGAGTGATTACTCAGGTTCATGTAAGTACTTTTTTCCTTTTTCTGGGAGATACCAAATTGCCTTTGTTTCATTAAGAACATGAATGAATACAGCTTTTACTGTCACAGGCCTTTCCATGAATAAAACTCTGGGATCTTGCACAGCCTTGTTACTGTTTTTCCCAGAAGAGAGGCTGACGGAGGCAAGGCTCTCTCAGGACATATGTGCACAGATGGGAACAAGCAGACTCAATCTGCCTTTGCTCTATGGCCATATTGGCACAGAGCTGCTTCCCTCAAGATAACCTTTGGGATCAGGACAGTGGGGCTATAAGCTGCTGAGCCTAATCTTGGGACTTCTCAGCTAGTCCTGCTGCATTTCTGTAGGCAGGCCAAATCCTACATCCCAGGTTTCCCAGGCAGATGTGTCATGGATGAAATGAGCAGTGAGATTTGAGGCTGAGGGGAAGCGAGATGGCAACAGGGCACAAGAAGGAGGAAAAGGAAATTTATACAATTTTGATATTACTTTACAGTGCCTGAAAAAGTTAAGATTGCCCATGGGAGGAAACAGAGCTTAGTTTGGTTGCTGGGTTTGGGGTCTGCTTGTCTGTTATTGTTCTTTTTCCTTTGACAGCGAGTGTTGGGAGCTAATAGTAATTTTGTGAGAAGGAGAAAAACATTTAAATGGTTTATGGTGGAGTTATTGGAGGTACCTGAAGGGACACTTTGCACTGCACACTTCCCAGGAGACAGGTATTGCCAGTTATTCTCCTGTGGCCAGATGGGGATGATCTGTATGGATCAGCATCACTTATAGCCAGTTGCTGCAAAGCCCTGTAGTGGTTAATTTCTCAGCATTCACTAAATGCTAGCAGTCAGCTCTCTGCTGTAATAGATGTGGCATGGGAGAAAGCAGACATAATCCCCACTGCAGAGTTTAGGATCTAAATAATCTGCTGCAGTTTATCAGGCTCTGAGTGTGATAGCAACACAATCATCAGCAGCTGAGTAGCTCTGCGATGGTTATCAGCAGATGTTAATCCTCAGACTTGTGGGATTGAACACTAAATGATTAATAATTCCCATTTTAAAGTAAAACATATTAACTGAGAAATCAGGATTTCCTTAGCTTTTGCTGAGCATTAGTGTAATTCAGATAAAAGGAAATAAATAAATTTACAGTGCTGCAAGCAAAGGTTAGCTATGATTCTATTCCCTGCCTACTGAAGATAAAGAATATTCCTAAGATTAAATTCAGAAAAAGTAGGAATGTGAATTTAAATCTACTTGAATGATGAAAGTGGCCATTAGAATGGACCTAAGTTAAAGGATTATCCTTAAATACTAGATCAAGGCAGACGGCTTGCAGTTGTTTTCATAAAATTTATTTAATTCCTGGAAAATTGTTTATTTGATTCAATCAGTGCAAAATGAATATAAGCCCTTTTACATTAAG
The DNA here is from genome assembly GCF_001522545.3 of Parus major. Taxonomy (NCBI): domain Eukaryota; kingdom Metazoa; phylum Chordata; class Aves; order Passeriformes; family Paridae; genus Parus; species Parus major. The sequence goes on along the minus strand of NC_031768.1, from coordinate 76,598,799 downwards.
GAAAATGTACATCACCAGAGTAACATCAAGTGAAATTACCTATGGAATTAGTGAGGGGACAGGACAACTGATGAAACATGTTTTTTGGCACAGTAGGAGCAGGGAAACATATTAATCTTTCTGTAAGGACAGACAGAAAGTAGCCTGCTGTCTTATTGTGCATACTTCTCTGAATGATGAACAATAAATTGAAAGTGTTGTATTGAAACACTTTGGAAATGTTGATGGAGAGTTAATATAAAGTTCAGGATGCCCTTGTCACGTACAATCAGTCATTATTTTTCCACCATGGGCCCAGACTAGAGCCACTTGCTCTATCCTGTGAAGTTATGAAGACACCTCGCCTTTTCTTGGAGCTCATACATCACCTCTCTCTCCATGGAGCTTGGTATCTTGTTCCCAACACCTGTCAGTGTGGCTCCACAACTGCTGGCTGGAGCTGAAATTGCAATATCTGCTTGTGGAAATCCATACAATCATCTCCCCAGTGACGTATGGCAAGAACAAAGCACTGATTACACTTGACTGGATGAAAAGTACACCTGACACAACATCAAGTCTGGCACCCAGACTTCTGCTTTTTCCTGATTTTCCCTATCAACACCATGGTACTATCATGGGGACCCTGGCAAGTTCATGAATGACTAGAGGATTTTGGGGTGTAGGCATAGAAGCTCAGGAATAGGTAAACTTTGCCCTTCATAGCTGGTGTTGCCAAGAGGGTCTGCTTGGCATCTTGACTGGAATTGTCTCAAAAAACATGAGGATTTCTGGGGAGAGGCAGAATCTACCAATGAAATATTGCTCTCTGGACAACCTGTTACAATGTTTTATCAGCCTCATTTTATGACTGCTCCTTTTTAATCTTTCAAGTATCGTGATGGTTGAGATAGATTCTTGATGACAAGAAAAAGCAAACATGCCCACTTTGAGGATGGCCAGCATAGAAGTCCTGGGGAACTGCAGGCTGGTCAGCCTTATCTCAGGAAGGTACTTGGAAGGTTACAGTAATGTATGAAGGAGTAGAGGATGACCAGAAGAAATTCACATGGATTTATAATGGTTAAATTTTGCCTGAACAAATGTATTGTCTTCTACATTTTGGGAGAACTGGTGGGTAAACTGTGATCAGTGGGCTTGACTTTAACATCTATGTAATCTCCATGAGCCTCAACTAATCTGTTCTCTGATGTGTTGCCTAATGCAGGTTCTTTCTTCATTTCACTATTCTGAATGTGTTCTGTGTTTTAAGGCTGCTTGTGTTCATTCTCTGAAGCAAGCAGGCAGCTGTCCAAGCTTCTAGTGCTCATAAATGAGAACTATTTATTTTGATGGCACAGATGTGGTCAAAGTTGTATGTAGACATCAAAAGCTGATACATAAAAAGGAGCTTACAAAGAACATAATGATATTTCACCAGAAGAACCTCCTAGCCTTCAGAAACTCACAGTTAGGGATTTCCTGAGTGAGGGTGAGTCCTGGTATTCAGTGTCAGTCACTGGATTCTTTTCTCCCATAGATTTAATCACCTCCTGAGAGAGTGGGCATGAGTCTCATGCACAAGTGACATAGATTGTGTTCTTAATTTGCCACTGTGTCCAGAGGTTAAACTCCTGTTCTGTTTTAAGGGACTGTGTCTGGAACAAAATGGGTAAGCCTTTGTAAGTGGGATAACCAGTATTTGTCATGCATGTCTTGCTTTCTATCTTTCCTTGATGACAAACACCCTTCAGTAGAGCAGTCATAAATTAGTGACTATCCTGAGATTATTTTTCTTAATTTTAACTTTTCATAACCAAGGTTTTGTAAAGATCTTATATGATGCAAACCATGGGATTGCTTAACCAAATTATCCCCAAAGCAATTATTTGCCCATTTACACCTTGCTGCCTCCAAAGTATAGTTGTTATTTTTGTTACTTTTGTGTACTCTTAAACAGCATTTAACAATTTATAATTTATCCTTGCTCACAGTTCAAAGTGTTCCACAGTGCTACATAAGTTTTTCAAGGGATCTTCATGGATTTTCCCAGTAGAATACGTTTTCTTTGCTTGGATCAAAACAAAATAAAATCATCACTAGAGGTTTATCTTTTCAATGGTAAGAAAGCCATCCTTGAGCTTTGTAGCATAGTTTAGGAATTCATAATTATGATATAAGACACAGTAAAACAGATAATTTGTCACACATTTTGATTACTTTTATCACATAGTAGCAAGCTTGAGGGTTAATTATAGTTTGTAATTCCATTAAAAGCATAATCATTTTTGCATGCCAAAAATCTCATATTTATCATAACGCTGAGCTACCAGCTGAGAATTCTGCCATTAGAAAGTAGAGCACTTTACAAAATAGGTGAAATGCCAGTCCTGAATTACTGATGGGGAAGCTGAAGTGGCGAGGATTGAAGTGATTTGCCTGTCAAGTAGCAGCTGAGGGAACGAAGCAGTGCGAGTAGGAAACATTCCTCAACAGGTAACAGCATCAAGCTGTTTCAGTGGTCATGTATTCTTTATCTTTCATTTAGATGTTATTGCATTTTAGTAGAGGTGACATTTTTAGGATTTTCTCCCCTCGCAGACTGGGTATTCTTTTGTTTTTGGTTTTTTTTTTTTTATATATATATATATAATGTGATTAACAAGATTTTCCCAAAGCAGATGAAGACCTTGGATCACAAAAAATCTTGGAGAAACTATGTGGGGGAGTATGTGAATTTTCAAATCTTACTGAACATTTCCTCTGAATCTGATCATATTTATCTGCTGTAATTCAAGAAAAAATTAACAAAAAATTGATCCCAGCTTCATTTTATGATAGGAACTCATTTTTCTAATATATAGATTATATTTTCTGTTGTAACTTTCCTATCTTCTCCAATTCATTCATGATGACGATGATGAAGTTTTGCAGCTCTATCGTTTGTGTCCACAACAATATTTTATAGAATTTATTACAAATATGAGACTTTTTGAAAGAATAAAACACTTCAGCCTCTGAGCCCTGGCATTATCTATGACTTTCTTCATGGTATTTTTTTTTTTTTTTTCCTAAGTTATAATTGCCCCTGTTACCTTTTTTTACTTATTTACTTCCTTAGTAATTATTTTGATTTATTTGAAAATTAATCTCAGACTTGCATTAAGTTACAAGGAGTAACACTGTAAAAACACTATGGATAAAAGAAAACCAGACTCCAGAACTTTTCCTAGCAGTCCCTAATCTATTATACCTTCTTATTCTGTTGCTTTCTTGTTTTCACCATTGAAGATATTTATGCAAAGATGAAGCTTTTCTTCAGGTTTGGGAAGTTTTTTTAAGTATTATTACATAATTATTGAATTAACAAGTAGTGTTTTAATAGTCTAACTTTTCAAAGCCTACTATGTACTACCAATACGCCTAAATAAATAAAATGAATTTTTCACTTTTATCCAGCTACATAAATGTTATACACTGAAGCCAAGGTCTATTTAATCTCTTAGAATCATAGAATCATTAAGGCTGGAAAAGATAATCAAGTCCAGCCATTAACCCAGCACTGCTAAGTCCACCACTAAACCATGTTCCCAAGTACAACATCTACATGTCTTAAAAATACCTCCAGGGATGTTGACTCAATGCAGTCTATCCCAGTGCTTGGCAATCCTCTTGGGGAAGAATTTTCTTTATTTCATAATACCTGCACAAGTAGACTGAGCAGTTGACACTAGAATTAGTTTTAAAACTTTGTTAGATTTAACCACATGTTTTCTTCCTAGGACAGTATTGGAACTGGTGGAAGTTGTTAACACAGTGCATTTACTGTGCATCAGGGTGTTGGAATCCTAGGCACAGAAAATGTCCCTTTATCTGTGCTAACAGGCTCAGGCAGTCAAGAGAACACTGGGTTTAACTTAAGACCGTGGAGAAGGCTTCTGAAACTGAGTGGAGAAGCTGGGAATGAAAATGTGTGGATTAGATAGAATTATGTTAAATCACTGGGTGAAAAATATTGAGTTTAAAGTTTGTGATATAGTAGTGAATAAGAGACAAGATGGATGCTCTTGGGAATTGGTTTGTCTTTGCCTTTCTTCCTTCTTCTTCGTGGTTTCGGGTGGTGCTGGGTGATTGGACAGAGAGGTACACAGTGTAGAACACAGGTTTGGTTATTGGGTTAAATTTTTGATATTAATTTATATATATATTTTATAATATATAATTATTTATATAATAATTTATATAATTTATAATTTATAATTTATAATTTATATTATATATATATATATATATAATATTTGATAATTGGAAAGTTTATGCTTAAAAGGCCCTGTGAACAGAGCCCAAAGTTGCCATTTGTAGCTTGTTAGGTTAGCTTGTAGAAGTACTTACTGTCTGTAAGAATGTAATATGGATAAGGTAAAATAAGGTAAAATAAATATCCTAAGTCTGAATATGAAAACTGTCTCTCTGCTCGTAATTCCTAAATTTGGGGAAAAGAACTGAACACATTTACATTTGGTGGCCCAGAGACTTTTACATCAGGGAAGTTAAAAAGTGCCCTTTAAGAACAGGAATATTTGTGCTGAAGTTATTAGCACAAATAATTAGTTATTAGTGGGGAACCTTAGTTAGTTATTAGTTAGTAGTGGGGAAAAAATAATGTGGAAAGATTTTAAGCGTATTTGAAGCCTCATTGCAAATGAATATTTGGAATTCTGCACTGTATTTAAGAAAACCTAATTAGCTTGGCTTTATTTAAGAAAAATCAAGTATGTACGATTTTTCTGTAAGTAAACTACAAAACTTACAAAATCCTTTTTTTTTTTTTTTTTTTTCTGAATACTACTGTGGAGCAAGGAGGATGTGGAGAAGCCAGTTCAGATTCCTTTTTTTTAACCTGTCTGTTCACTTCTTTTTCTCCCACAGACAGCAAGCTTGTTTTGTCAGTAAACTGCCTCAGAGACCTTTCAGTTTTCATTGTCAGTGCAGGATTACTGAGATTGTTTCCTATGGGCATTCTGTGTCTCTCAAACACCACCATGGCTGCTGCCAGCCACACTTGTAGCCTCTTGGCAGCTCTCCTTCCTTGTTGCAGAGAAACAAGTAATTTTCATTATATCAAGTGATGACCTATGGTATTGAACTGTAGCTTGACTAATTACGTTAGTTACTCCTCCTTTGCTCACTAATGCTGTAACCCCACAAGAAGGCTGCCAAATTTGTGAGGCATGATTTGCTCTTAGTGAAGTCATGGTGGCTGTCACCAAGCACTTCTTTATTTTCATTGTGCCTTAGATTAGATTTCAGGAGGATCTGCTCCACAATGTTTATGTGCACAGAGGAAGGACTGACTGGCCTGTAGCTGCCTGAGTCTTCCTTATTTTCCATTTCAAAATGGGGATTATATCATATATTATGTTAAGAACCAGAATCTCACTCTGGATATGTCCTGATGGGACGGAGTACAGATCAATTCCTTCCCTTCTCCTTGCCATTAAAATAAAAACAGTTTTTTCCCTGCTGTGCTTAAACCTTCACCTCGGCATATGTGCACCCTGATTAGTAGGCAGATCTGCATTGGGACTTGCACCTCAAAGTCAAATACCCAGAGACGCCCCCCCTTGACATTTCCTATGAAAACTACTGTTTTGCCTTGTGGCTTCCTATTCTTTCCAGTTATTATGAAATGAAAAGCATTCCACTGCTCATTAATGACCATGAATCAAAAATTCTACCAGTTTTATCTGCTTTATCAAGACCTGTGACTGGCAGCTGCAATTATTATCTTAGAATCATAGAATCATAGTATTGTTTAGTTTGGGGAAGTCCTTTATGATCATGTAGTTCCAGCATTGCCATGTCCACCACAAAGGAATGTTTATAAGCACCATATCTAAGTCTCTTTTACATCTCCAGGAGAGCTGGCAACAAAGCCAAATTATGACAACAATGATTATGTGAAGACACATATGCAGGTAACATTTCTCTTGGAAATAAGACAAAGGAGGAAGATGTATGTCCAGTGGAAGCAAGGTCAGATGGCATGGGAAGAATACAGAGATGTTGTTCGTCACCATAAGGAGAAAATTTACAGGATTTATAGGCATGTTGGCCAAATGTAATTCCTCTTTCTACCACTTTCCTTTTCTGATGCAAAATACATTTATATTCACTTTCAGGACTGAGAGCTTCTGAGCAAAATATTCAGTGACCAGAAAAAGGGCAGGACACAAGGAAGTTGCCAAACTGGAATTCTAAGTTTAGCAAGGGAACAACAGAAATTAATCATGAATCAATGAGCTGTATGTGAATTCAGATAAAGTGTCACCCCTGACAGAGTAGCTAAGAGTAGGGAGATATTTCAAAACCCAATGTCAGATTTGGCCAGATGTCGTATCAGCCACTACACCTTCACAAGAGATGTGATTCCAATCTCTACTACTGTTACACTGCCTAATTTTGCAGAGGTTTATCATGTCTTTGCTTGAACATCTATTACACAAAAATATCTGTTTTCTTCAAAGAAAAGAAATTAAATTTTCTTCTTGTTCTTGTCCTGAGAAGGCATAAAATTCCTTCAGAAGTGGAGATCTGTGGCAGTTTCATTGTAATGGGTAGAATGAAAAAATATTTTTTATTCCATTCTGTCTTTGTCAGATGTGGAAGGGTTCATATCATACAAAAGGTCTCCATATTCTTACATTACTTCTTGCCATACTTTCTAAAGAATAACAGGACCATGATACTTCCAGAGCCTTGACTGTTGATCTTTCACATTTATTCCAATTTTCTCAAGTCAGGTTTGTTCCTTTTTTCTTCCATATTACTCTCAGATTTTAGAGAGGAAATGACTCTGCTGAACTTTACTCCTTCAAAGGGGGCCCAGAACTGACATGTAAGGCTTTTAAACCTCTCCTTTATCTCCTTTATTCACTGTTCTTTCATATTTTGATTTCAGCAATCAGACCAAACACTTTCTGTTCAATTTGTACTTTTTATTTTCAAAAGAGAAACTCAATTCTCTGAATACCTTTTTTATTTTTTTTGAGTAAGTTTATACTGAGATTTCAAATTAAGTGACTATTATTTAAGGGAATTCTTCTATGTCCATTGAGATATAAGTTGGACTATCCTTTATGAAGCAACTTATGTTTGCCTGACAGAAATTCACATCTTGTAAATGTCAGTGAAGTCCTGAGGACATTATATCACAAAGACATAAATGCCTTCTAGTTCATGGGATCAAGGCTTTAAGTGGCTTGCAGAGCCATTCAAAGTCCCCTTTATGTGATGGAAAAATCTCATTTTTTGTAGGAGTTGCTCACAGTTGAACATTTGAATTATTTGTCAAAATAAAATTGAATAGAGTGGTAGTTCAATAACCCAAATGTTTGCCCTTACTACACTTAGAACATATTTTCCTAGCTCTGGAGAAATAAAACTAAAAATCACAAGGAAAAAAATATGTCTATTATAATTTTTTTTTTTTTTTTGTTATAATTTTTGTTATCACAAGCTGTATCTGTGGAGATATTTTTCAGTGACTAATGGTTTCTTAGGAAGAAGACTGAGCAAGAATATATTGTAAGAAACAGCAGATGACATTTTGTCCTCATCCCACAGCTTTTGACAAAGATACTGTGGGCCCTGGATGTCATTTGCTGCCATGTCAAGGATATACAAAAGGTCACCACACATGTAAATTTACCTTGTCACTTTTGGATGTTTTTTTATACTCCTTCCCCTAATCCTTAGGAGGTTTGCTCCATAATCTTTTTAAAGTTAAAAGTTTTTTTAATATTCAATCAAATAAGATGTTACAAAATTGTCCTTTAAATTCACCCTTGTCTTCTGGAGGCTTTTTTAAAATAATTTTCCTGTTGTTAGTCTGGTATTTTGTAGACAACACTTTTGGCTCCCCAAACTCAGTCAGTTTGCACAAAAATTAATGGAATATCTGTTTGCCTGATTATTGCAGGTTCATTTGTGGCAAAGCCAGTCTTCTTCTCTCCTGTATTCTCTTTATTTTGTTCTTCTTTTGTATTTCAAACTGATTTTATAGCAGGAGTCCTTGGGTTTAGTACCTTTTTTTTTCTTTCTTTTTCTATTGCAGAATGTCTTTCAGATTGTAGTCTCGAGTTCTCAAGGTCACCCATTGCTTCCTCTGTGTTTATCTTGATCTTTGCTATTGATAATGCCTCTCAGGCTTTCTTCAGTGACAATATTCATTAGCATAGTCCTACTTTTGGTGGCAAAGATCATTAACAAAATATACTCATTAAGTGGCAAGATCATTTCTGCACTGGTAGTCTTTGTTCAGTACCTCCTGCTTTGAAACACTGTTGTTACAAAACCTTCTTTATTTACTTTTGTGTCTTCTTTCACTAAGTCCATTCGTATTCATTAGGAATTTTTCAGGTGGCATTTCTCAAGGATTTTTCTGCAGCCTAGGTATGTTCACCATATTGCACATCTTTTTTCCCCAAGATTACTTACTTTATCAAAGGTACACTGTATGAAATTACAACATGCAAAACTTCAAAACTATAGTAAGAATGGATATGTACCACAGAAAGTGAAATATTTTAAGTTGCAGCACAAATGTCTCTTTTTGTGATACTAAGTTATTAGGTTGCATATTCTCTGAAAATTGTATTTCTCTGAAAATATTCTCTGAATTCTCAATAGTTTGCTTTGGTGTCTGGTATTATAATTACTAGATTGTTACACCTCCCACAAAAGTGGAAATCCTTATTTTTACACTTGTTAAGAGGAAACTAACCTGATTTCACTAAGCACAGCTGTTGGAACACTGAGACATCAGGGGAAGTACTTCTCACTACCAATAAGCTCTGGGAAGTATTTTAAAGCAAAGCTTTAACTACATTTGTCATTTCTGAGTGTCTAGCCCGAAAGCATTTAGTTTTGATGTTGCAGCATGAACACAATGCAGTTATCATGCTGAGATTTTTACCTTTTAGAAAAAGCAAGCGGGAGAAAATGTGAGTCTAAAAAGCATACCATGTGTAAGTAAATGAACTAGAAATATGCTGATATTGGAGATACCTTATTACTCAGAAGTCTAAATTAACTTTGTATTTTATCAGAGAAAAAGAAAGAAATGTTATTTTTGTTAAGTTGAAACATTTGGTCTATAAATTACAATTAGGTTAGTAAGCTTCCAGAAAATAAAGTTGTAGTAATGAGAGCACAGAGCTTAGTGTACTTTTACACTTAGTATAAATGAACATTTTGTTCCTGCAAGCATCAGACGCCCTGTGTTAAACCTGAGTTAGGAAATGTGGGGAGAACATAAACACATCCCCCAGTGTGTTGTACTGGACCTGTGAATACATGTAACAATTTTTTAGTAACTGGCTCCAGCTAATTTGTGGTGGATTTGTCCCATATCTACTATAGAAGTGGGAGGTGTTAGCAGATGAGGCACATTCAATGAGAAGAGAGGTAATGCCAATGGTGTTGCCAGTAAAAGGAGCAATGTCAAACTCTGGAAGCAGACTCCTTTGAGCAGGTACTGGACACCCAGATGATGATGTGTAAACAGGTAATCCTGATTCTCCTGAAAAACTGTCAGGTACAAAGGCATGATTGATGGGAGGGCACATCAAAACACTAAGTGTGTAATGCAGCTGAAAAGCTACAGCTGTTCCAGTGAGTAGATGACGTTCTTGCTGGAGGTGATTTAAAGAGAAAGAATGTGAATGTTTCATGTCCAAACCATCTTGAACACTTTAACTGTTCAGTTTGTGAATTTCAATAGAGGACTGGGCTTGCTTCCACGTCGGGCCTGAAGATGACACAAGTAGATGCATGGTGTCCTAGAGGTGGTCCTGTGGCCTGTGTAGGAGGGAGGAATGACTTTATCCCATTGTAGGCACTAGGCATAACTCTGGTTTACGTTCTGCATCATGAAAAGTTTGAATCGATGCTGCTTTTGTGGCAAATCTTGCCACAAATCAAGTGTCTGATCTGGAGAAGGATTGAGTCCCTTATTTTTCTTTAATATGCTTTGTGTTTTATCTGTGTTGGACAAAATTTTCCTTTTTCTTTTCCTTTCCAAATTGTCATTCTGCCTAGCTAAATGAAATGAATGAGTTTTGGGTTTTTTTGGCAATTTATATTATTTTATATTATTTTTGCAAGTACACAGTTTTAATCACAGAGATAATTCACAAGTCTTTGCCCAGACCAACCTGTAAGCCTTCTTCATACACACCATTTTAACTCTGACTAGCAGGAGAGTAAGTCTGTTCTCAACTGCTGTTGAAAGTGAGTGTGTCTGGCCAGCATGAACCTATTGTAAAGATAGTGTGTACAATCCTTGATGTGTGATAGCTCAGGTATGAGAAGTCTACCACACAGGAGGAAGGAGCTCTTTGCCTGTGTGCCTCTTTGATAGTTGTACTGTAGTCAGAAAAGTATACTCATGACAAAGTCCCTTGTGAGGCAGTCCTGAAGGGAAAAAAAATTGAAGGAAGGATGGACTTCAACAAGAAAATTCTAAAGGCTCAGGAGCAGACCACCCCCATTGACAAAAGATGTGCTGGAAGAGAAGATTAGCCTGGCTGAACAGAGAACTTTGGCTTGAACTCAGGAAAAAAAGGGAAGTGTATCACCTTTCAAAGAAGGAGCAAGCAGCTCAGGAGACACTGATTTATATTGTGAGGGTTTGAAGGGAGATAATTAGAGGAAAGCCCAGCTAGAACTTAATCTGTCTACTGTTGAAAATGACAATAAAAATACTTCTATAAACATACTAGCAACAAAAAAGAGGGCTAAGGTGAATCTCTATCCTTTACATAATATGGGGGAAAATATAGTAACAAAGGATGAGGAAAAGAATAAGTTTGACTGAACTTGGCTTCAGTCTTTAATAATTTCCTTGTTCTCCAGGTACCTAGCAACTTGAGAAGGAATACAGGGGAGGTAAGCAGAATGAAACCCCCTATAATCCAAAGGGAAATGATCAGTGACCCTGCTACACCACACCCACGCACACGAGTCTGTGGAGCCACATGGGATCCACCCAAGTCTACTGAATGAACAGTGGAAGAGTTTGACAAGACACTCTATAACATTTACCAACAGCAACAGCTCACTGGTGTGGTTCCACTTGGCTGGAGGTTGGAAATAGGATACCCATCTACAAGTAGGGCTGGAAGTGGGATCTGGGAGACTATAGAGCTCCCAGCCTGACCTTGGTTCTAGGCAAAGTCATGGAATAGAAAATTTTGAGCACCATCATGCAGCAGGTGCCAGACAACCAGGGGGTGACAGCCTGGTGCTGGATGGCCTGGCCCAGAGAGAGGTGGTGAATGGTCACATCCAGCTGGTGACCAGTCACAGGTGGGGTGTGAGCCACCTCACATCACAAGTGGTTCTTCAGGGCTCGGTATTTGGGCCAATTATGTTCAATCTGTTTTATCAATAATCTGGATGAGGGAATCAAGTGCACCCTCATTTTGCAAGTGCTACCAAACTGGGTAGGAGTGTCAACCTGCTGAAGGGTAGGAAGGCCCAGCAGAAGGATCTGGGCAGGTCTCAGGGTACATCTCCGTTTTAATCTTGTCAATATTTACAAGTCCATTCTCTAGTTATTGTCTCATAGTCAGAAAGCCTCAACACCCTCCCTGCCCACCCTCATCACTATTGAAGAAGTCTCTTCCACACATATGTTCAAGACACTGATTCACATTCTTCCCAGGTGGGCTTAGTACTTTGGTCCTTTCAATTTCCTTGCAAATGAGTTTGGCACTTCCATGAGAAGCTGTTTCTTGCTCAAACCTACAGTGCCCTTGAATAGAGTTGATTTCTGGGCCGGGAACTTAAAAGTTAGCTTGTCATAGACAATTAAAGCAAAGTCAATATCCTCTCAGAAAGTCTCTAGGAAAGCTTCACTGTGAAATGTACCTTTTGCCTTTAGCTCAGTTATTTAACAAGCTATTAGTAGTTTAGTCAAGCAGAGGAAACAACTGAACTGTTTAAATAACATTAGCAGTTTCACTGCAAAGGGATGAAGTTCAGGTGACAAAGATTGAATCTGTCTCCTTAAGAATAAATCCGTTCTGGAAGGCAGAAAAAAGGAGGAGAGAGTTTAAGCAGTACTGAACCCCTGAACCGACTTTAAGTAGTAGTGGAAGTATAAAGTCCAGCATGCTTCCTTTATTTTCTTCTACAAAATCCTGTTGCAGATGTGGAATGTGGAAAAAGAAAAACCAACACAAAGACCCTTACTATGTAGGCTAATAAATATCTTCAGTGTGTCTGAGGAATGCTGGAAAGAAATGCCTAATAGACTTAATCTCGGTATCAACAAGTTATTAAATACATATTTTTTTATTCCTTTTTAATATACAATTCCATCAAGCCTTTGGAATCTTCATGGCCATTTTCCATGTTTTATTCAATTTTTTTTTCAAATAAAAGCTTTTTTGATGTTTGATTTTTCTGACATTAGGATTGAGTGACAGGCACTTCTGGAATCTCAAAGTTAGTGTATTGGAAACTTCTCAAATCACTCTGCAACCTAATGTGATTATCCCAGAAAGGTGAAGGTAACAAGAAACACACAGCTGCACAGACTGGTTTAGGAGCTGGTAGTGCAAGTCACTCAGCATATGTGCTTTCCAGAGCCACTACTAGCTAAAAAAAATTTGGCATGAGCTGTGACAGTGGGAGCAATGCCAAAGTCCTGAGGGTTAGGGAAAGGTTTGTAGAGGTTTGTACTCAGCACTTTCTGTAAAGGTGTCACTTATTCCTCAAGGACCTGCTAGAGCTTTAGCTCAGGGATGGAAGCTTGCACTATGAACCAGAGGTACCTCCTGCTTCTGTTGATCTACTAAAGTTAATTTTGCAACTGACAGCAAAGAGCTGAGTTAGGTCCCCATTCAGTCTCTCTCACCTTTCTCTGCTCAGATTCGTGTTAGTGACAAGCAGCTTTGCTCAGGGAGTAAATTACAAGAAACTGTAGATTGAAGTGATCCTAAATTATTGAGAGAAGTTTTATTCTCCCCTGATTTCACACTTGGTTCATATTCTACCCATCTGTGCAATGCACTCTTTTGTCTTCTAGCCAGTGCCACTGAAGAGCAGATAAGGGTTTTGGATTGCTGCCTTAAAATATGTCAGTCAGATGAGACCAATCTAGTTCTCTTGATCTACCTATAAGGCTTAGAAGCAAATTTTGTGTCCTGCTAATGTGTAAGCAGTTTGCACATCGAGATATGTATTTACATATGCTAACCTGGTGATTTCACTAGTTTATGTAATTTAAAAATATATGTCTTTGACAATGCATTCTTCTTTGGCACCAGGCTAGTAATAGAAAATTAAGACAGAGAAGAACTAAAATTCATCTGGGCTCTAGAGATCTTTGATTCATGCAAAGAGGTTTGTAGTCTTTTCTGAGAGTAAAATTTAGATTGAAAGGTGTCATATCTACTATTGTAACTTGTCTAGTAGTTTGAAATTTGGATAAAGTCCTGTTATATTAAATCTGGATAAACCCACATTGTAACCTACTCATTGCCTATACACTTTTGAGACTTGTAAAGGGTCATTGAGATCAGAGTCTGGGCAACAGTCAAAGAAATACCATGGTATGTGTAATTTGCAGATGGGTTTTATTTTCTGCTTTCAGATGTTTGACCAAAAGGAGTAGTAGTTTATCTGATCAGCTTCTGAATATCTTCATGTTTAATTTATATTCCTAAGCTTCCTAACATCCTAAAACTTCATTTTGCTAAATTGTGTTTTCAGTTCAACATGAAAAGACAGACCACCAAGTGATCCCTTTGTATCTATCTATTAATAATTTATTCAAATTATTAAACAGCATGACAACATAAAACTATGTCTATTGATTATTTTAATTTGTAAATTTTGTTTCCTGGTCACTGTTTTTATTATTTTATTTATTTATTTTTTTGCTAAAGACTTGATTAGTGTTCAGCATTTTCTTCTAATGAACAGAGTACTGCGTCATAAAAAATTTACAGCTGAAGAGATTGAAATCATCTATGGTCTCAGAGGAAGAATTCAGGAGCTACTGATGACTATTTCCTTTGGTATCTCCTATTGTTTTACATTTTCTCCAAAAGTCAGATATGAGGTTATGCAGAATTCTTCCACAATTTTCATTATTTTAATATCTGTATTCAATTTCATCTCCAAAACACACGTTACTTCTTTGCTCAAAAATCCAGAAGAAGCAGCAAAATTTTCTTACCTATAAATGTCTTCTGAGACAAGAAGAAATGCCTCCTAAAATACTAAAGTATTTTCCAGATTAAAGCCATAAGTTCTTCCTTCTTAATGTACAGCCTTTCTGTGTGTAGGGCTCCAAGACCGGCTGTTTTAAAGAGGTTATTTTAATTAGCCTAACTCAGTATGTCTTTCTGTCTTTTCTTTATAATTAACTATGTTTTCAAAGGTATTTTTTTAATCCACACATTTATCAACAGTTATTTGAGATTCACTTCTGCATTTTGATTAAGGATTTTAACAAGTCTCTAACTCTGATCGTTACAATATCTCTGCAGATATGTGATCTGTAGATGACAATCTCACAGGTTTGGGAACTGTCAGTCTGCTGTTGCTGCCTTTAATTTGGGGTGAATTTATATTGCTAATGTGACATTTTTAATCCTAAAATAATAATTGTAAAAAATGAAAGAGTTATAAATCTCTGAGAAAATTCTGTGTGCTTAGTTATTATCAAACAACAAGTATTAGCATCAAGGAATTAATTTCTATAGTTGTCATGTTGAAACAATGCTTTTCATGTAATTGTCTCTGGACACAGAGTTCAGACAAAGTTCTTCCTTCTCTGAGCACACAATAAAAGGATATAATTTCAACCACTGAGAGCAGTTGTGCATCTGCACACGTAGAACACAATTCTTTCACCACCCTGTATACAAAGCCGATGCATAATTTCTCATTTGCCTCAATAACTAAATAGACCTTTGGTGTATTTTCAATACATGCTGTCTGACCTTGAAGCTCTCTACCTAAATAAGAAGACTTCAATAGGAGGTATAATTAATCAGTTGGAGCACAGTGCAACCATTCTAGTTTTCTAAGACCAGTTTTGACATTGAGTTAATATGTTTTGCTAGGAGAATCCCATCTTCTCTGGTCAAGAGTGAAATAGCTTTTACATCTACCTATCTATCCAATATATAATAAGGAAGAATCATTCGACATTAAAAAGTAGCTTGGGAGCCTCAAAAGAAAGACAAAAAATTTAAGTGCAAAATATTATCTAAGACAAACTACCTCAAGAAATGGCATTCATCACCAGTTTCTGAACTAGAACCTGAAATACACTCATTGAAGTATGTCAACTGCAGAATGCATATTTTAAAACAAATTTCATCACATATAACTACAAAAATCAGGAAAAAGGTCCATGTATGGAAATTTGCCTCTTTAGAGACATGAGAAATTGAATGTGTCATACTCAATAAATGTTAATCTTTTTGCCTATAGAGATAGCTGAAATCTTTTAGATGTTGTGGTGATGAGTAACATGAAAACAAAGTACATAAACTGATACCCATTTCTTGTTGAAGATTTCTTTTTTTTTCAGTTTGTTGAATTTCTTACTTCAAAATGCTTTGTAAAATTAAAAGAAATATTTTTATACACAAGCAAAAGTATGAAGAAAAACTGCTTTTAAATTTGTTAGGCTTTCTCTTCCTTTACTCCTTTTCCTTTCTACAGGGTGGTATTTTTTACACAAATTTTGGGAAAACAGCTGTAGCTTGGACAGGCCTTGTGTTCAACATGAAAAAAAAAAGCATTTTGATATTCAAACATGAAAAAAAGCATTTTTGATATTCAAAATCTGTCAAGTTTCTTCCATATGAATAAAAGATAATTGAAAAATATATGAGCTGAATTGGAAAACAAAATGTGAAATTCTTTTTGCTATTCTTACACACAGTATTAATGACTTGAAGAAAACTCAGTTACTGATACTGATGAGATAGCTCTGCCAAAACTTTCTTCTACATTTCTATGTTAAAGTTCTACAGTTACTATATACAAATGTCTTCTGCTAAACAATAGCAAGTTTAAAAGTGCAAAAGGAATTGGACAGAGTTAAGAAGGGACTAGAGAAATAAGGCTGATAGTGAAAAAGCTTAAAATTTCTGGTTGGCTTTGGCACCAGTTTCTCACTGAGCCTCTCTGACACTCCTCCCCTCAGAGGGAAAAGGGAGAAAATAACATGGATAAAAACATCATGGGAGATGATAAGGCTGTTTGAAAAAGGAAAGGCAAAGGCTTAAGATGTGAAAGCAAAGGAAAACAAAATATTTTATTCTCTATTTTCCATCAAGAGGCAATTGCCATTTCCCAGGAAGCAAGGCCTCAGCATGTGTAGTGATTGCTCCGGAAGACAAGCATTATCATAGAAAATGCTCTGCCCACACCCCTGTTCCCCCCCACCTGCCTCCTTCTTTCTCCTTATTGCTGGGCAGATGGCTCATGGTGTGGAATGTCCCCTTTGGGCATCCCCTTTGGGGTCAGCTAGGCTGGCTGTGTCCCCTCTCAAGACTTTGCCCACCCTCAGCCTACTAGTGAGAGCAGGTGCTGGAGAGACAGCACAGATGCTGTGCTGGAGCCTGACCCTGTGACCTCCAGGATTTTCAGAGGAGCTGAAAAATGCAGTAGTGGGTGGTACTGTACCGAGAGGGATCCCAATGAGGTGAATTTTGTAGGGAGAGTGGTTATGTTTTACTGTAGCCACTGAAAGTGTCAGTGATACAGTTTCTAAAGTGAAGGGCCCAAACTGTTTAACCCAATAGATTTGTTGAGATTTTTGCTCATTTTCCACTCTGAAATCTTTATCTGATTTTTATCAACATTTGTTTTTGTGAAACGTCTATCAAATGTCTGTGATGAGGGACCTTTAGCATACTCAAGTGGTTATTCAATTACTTTCAAAATAATTGGTAATGCTATCCAGGATGGTCTATGAGATCTTTCTGTGAAGCAAGAACTTGAATGGATTTTGTATGAAACAATCATGGAATAAAATTAAAAAAATTCCTGTCAAGCTTGAAGCAGAAGACAACATCAACCTTGTGCCTTATGTACTAACTGTGGTTTTTTAAAAGTATCAGCAAGTTTGGGGGCTTTTCATGGAAGTATCTATTTACTGTTTGACAAGAATCTTGGAGACTCTTTCAGAACACTGGAGGGTAGGTGCGCTACATTCCTCAATGTTTCTTAATCTTACAATAATTTCCAATAAACTAGAAATGTCATTGCAAGTATCAGTTGCAGATTACCTTTTCTTCCAGTCAAAATTACTTAGTGAAGAATATCTTACCATCTTATTGATACTAGTGCCTTCCTACTACTTTAGCCTTACAACAGATTGATAACCCATTTAAAATCTGGTTATCCAAGAAAAGCTCTTTTCTGTACCTTGTTACCATATAATTTAGCTCTCTAACAGATAAAAGTATTAAAACTGAGCCTTGAAAATATGACAGTGCAGTTCACATTGTACATGGTCTCAGATAGATGTTTTACAAACTTTCAGGTGTATCTCAAAACAGATTTTAGTCTCAGCAATTACAAAAATTTCTCCAACTTTTTACTATATTTTTTAGATGAAATAAAATTTTTCCTCAGGAGAAAAAATTTTAGAATGGAATTCAGTTTCTTCCTGCTTTAAGTAATGTGGTATGATTCCAGACTTCTGGAAAGGTCCCAGAGAATGTTGTCAAGCTGGAAATGTTATTAATGAAATGAGTGGCAAAGCATGTTTTCATCAAGGCACCACTGTCCTTATAAAATGACCCTTTTATTCACCTCAGTGATGGCATATTGTTTATAGGCTGAGTAAGAAATGAAGAGAGGAAAAAACATCTCCTGAAGCACTTTGTTTTTTTTTTTCTCAAAAAAGGTTAAATGAGACTTGGTTTTGGTTTGTTTTCCTTTTTTTCCCCTCTCCTAACAGCAAGGCAGTGAGCCTCATATAGGAGACAGATTTCTGCATAACTGTGAGGAGGACTCCATTTTAAGAAATGGATAAATGACAAGGATCATTGTTGCCACTTCTGGCTTTCCTGTTTCCCTCAAAAATGAATTTTAGCTTCAAAGCTGAACATAGAGGACAGTGAGCAGTTTATTGGATTGGGATTGGAGCAAAAGACAGACTATTAATTTGTGTTCTGCACCAAACTCTTCTTAGGCAATTTTCCCCTGCTGACATACATCTTTTTTTCTACAAGTACTCACATTTGCATTCTGGCTGATTGGCTGAAATATAACCACAATTCGAGTGTGTAATCAGCTCTATTCAGACAGATCCTGCTACCTGTGCATTGCTTGTTTCCTTCTATCTTCTTTGTATGTGCCTTGTTTCTTAATATGCTTTACAATATACATGCCGAGTAGCACTCAGGCTTGATTTACATGTACAATGCACTTGTGCACGGAGGAGCAATCACATCAAGTTTATACACAACCCATCATTAATCTGTTCAGCAGTGCATTCCCATGTTAGTGTGGAGACACATTGACTTTCCAGCATCACAAGGGGCAAAATTCAGTGCTTTTACAAGGGGCTTAGCACAAGTTTTCTCCTCTGTGATATGTAACTAATAGTATCCACTCAACATCAGGAGGCTGCAGCTCTGAAGCGCTACTCATTAGTATTCGTAAAATATATCAAAATCTTGAAGTAAAATATGTTATCTGCAGAAAAAAAATTATTGCAAGCATTAAAAAATATTAACCAAATGAATTAGCCTTTTTCATTAGGAATGATGCTTCTCCTATTTCTGTATGTCTACCATCCTCACATTTTCTGAATGTTTTCTGATCTACAACATGTCACATTAATTTTCTTGTCTGATTTTCCAGAGTCAAGCTCAGAATGTTTTCCTCAAGTTGTCAAATAAAACTAAACTGAAGTGGGAAGTGGCTGTAGCTTTAAGCTCACCGCAGCTATTAGGAGAATCATTAATTTTGTTTGGTAACTGTTCTATCATTCCCCTCCTCAAGAAAGAAATGTAACAAAACACCTGCTCCCATCATATTTTTCTGCAAGCTTTGAGTCAATGTGAGAAACCTTTATCCTGATTAAAACCTTTGAAATTCTTTTGTCTGCTGGAAACAGTAGAATTCCTTGTGTAACAAGCTACTTAGTATTCCTTATACGTTAAGATCTCATAATCTACATTCTTACTTTGCTTTGATGTTTTAGATGCTTTTGTACATTACAACTAATGCCAAGTTGCTAGTGAGTTGTCAGCCATATAAATTCCCTGATATATCCTAAACTTCTCCATAAGTTATGGCTTTTCTTAGACAAAAAAGATATGATAATCTTGTGAACCTCGGGGAGCAGTATCTAAGGGATTCATAACAGAGACGAAACTATTTTCATGAAGATCCTGAACACGAGGAAGAACTTCTTTATTGTGTGGGGTACCATGCACTGAAACAGTGCCCAGAGAGGCTGTGAAATCTCCCTCTGGAGATATTCAAGAACCATCTGAATGCAAAGCTGTGTTATGTGTTCAAAGATGACCTTGCTTGAGCAGAGAGATTGGACCAAGTAACCCGCTATGGTCCTTTCCAACCTTACCCATTCTGTGATTCCATGGTTCTTTGAATCTGTCATCATACTTTCTTGATAGGAAACAGCACTCTTGTCCTAAGATTTATAATCCAATTTCCAGAAACATTATTTAATTATTTTTAATTGTATTCTCTATTTCAGAATGTTTTAATACAGCCTTTTCCTCGTCCTAATTTTTCACAAGATTGTTGCAATTTGGATGTCCGTTTGTTGAAGTGGCTGCCGCAGTCTCGATCCATTAGGAGTGGTGGTAGCCAATGAAATACAAACTTCAGTGGGGTAATACATGCTTGTCCTGGGTGGGAAGGCTCAGGTGCCTCTCAGGGAATGGCAGTTCTTCATTGTTGTCACACCTTCTAAGACACAGCAGTTGCCTCTCATAGCGGAGCAGTTGAGCTGGGTATGCCCCTTTGGAAAGGATGAATATCTTCAGACTACCTGTGAATGTGTGAACATCCCAATATCTCCCCCAAGGGGAGTTCACATCTGAGCCACTGTGTGGGAAAGGACTTCAGCATGACAAAAAGCATTATCTCTCCTTGCAGGATCTGCTTCTTACTACTTATGGCTGATCGTTTTGAGTCATTAGCCATTAATATTCCAATGTCTCACAGCAAGAGAAGAGCTAGCCATAACAAACTAGAGAGATCTCTAGGAGATAAACAAAAATGAGTATTTGAAGATGGAATTTCAGACTGTCTCTTAAAACACTTCTGAAGTTACATATGTTATTTTCCTTCTCAGGACACAGAATTCTTATGTAGTCTTTTGTCAAGCCTTTCCCTGATGACTATCTTTCACTAAAAATTAAGAAGAAAGATAAAATGTCAGAATCATGTCAAATTAGTTTTGATTCCTCAAATCCTAGTAAGTAGTCAGGCATTTCAGAACAGATAATTACCAAGTGTAAATATATCTGTATTTTTTTAAGCTTTATCATTACGTATTTCTTAAAAGAAATTGTATTTATATGTCAGAATTTGCCATCATTTCTCTGTTGCAATTTATCTTTTAATAAAATAAATTAGGTCAGAATGTTCAAAATGAGAACCTGACTTTTCTAATGTAGGGAGTCAGTCACAAGCTGACAAAAAGATTTTAATGTCTTGACAAAAGCCACTGAAAATCTCTGACTTCTCCATCTTCATTAAGAACTTTTAAATTGCAAGTCTGCAATTCTCATTAACAGTCCCTTTACCTAACTGCTGCCATGCAGAATTTTAGTCTATAAAATTCAGCAACAATTCTAAATTAGTTTTCTAATTTCTAACCATTTTTTTTTCTTATAAATGAAAAGATAAATGAACCTCCTTGAATGGGTGAGGTCCCTCTCAGAAATATCAATTTCTCTCAGTTCATTTGGAGAAAGGAGATGCTCTGTACAAGCAGCTGATTTAGGTATGCAGGATGTTTTCCTTGGCATATCACAATCTTATCTGAGTTGCAAGGTCTGGGACAACTCGTGGTTAAGCCATAAACTCTCATAAACAAATGTAATTTCACATGTAAAGTTTAAATGCAGTTTTTATGATTTTTAATCTTTATTTAATTATATTTATTATATATATATATTACTTTATTATATTATATTTAACAATATTTATCAAATTGAATTGTGTAATGAAGAAAAAATTCATAAAAAATAAAGCTTATTAGATTTATATAATATTAACATAAATGCTCCCCTTTACCATATAATATAATTAAGGACTGATATAAGGGACATAAGTTAAAGAAAAAAATTGTCACCTCACAGAAAAAATAGGAAACACCTATAAAAAGTTTATAATTAAATACTTTGTGCTTCTTACAGAATCAAGAGTTAATAAAGGAAGGAATCTGGGATAACAGTGTTCAATAACTTTTCCTGTCACTGAGTAGGGGAGACCTCATTGCCATTTTCAACATCTTCAGGAGGGGAAGTGGAAAGGCAGACACTTGATTGCTCAGTGACTGGACTCAAGAAAACAGCAGGAAGTTGTGTCAGGGGAGGATTAGGCTGGATATTAAAAGTTTTTCACCCGGGGGTGGTTGAGTTTGAGAACAAGTTCCCCAAAGAAGTGGTCACAGCACCAAGCTTGACAGGGTTTGCACAATGCTCACATGGTGTGACTCTTGGAATAGTCCAGTGTAGGGCCAGGAGTTGGACCTGATGATCCTGATGGGGCCCTTCCAGCTAAGCATACCCTATAATTATAGGATCCTATGATTTTACTTCTTTTATTTATTTATTTTTTCAAACTTGAGATGTATTCTCAGAAATAAGTCCTGACTAATCTGTTGATGTGATTTTCCAACTCAATGGTCATTTAAATGTTTTATTTAAGAATTTGAAAAAGCAGAGCTTTTTTTTCCTTCTAAAAGAAACTGAAATGCATGATTTTGTTCTTATTTCATTGTTTAATTTGGGTTCAATTACTTTACCTTCTGCTGTATACCTTTCAGGACTGTCTCCTGTATTCCCTGGGTCTCACCCATTTGCTCTGAGTAGGAAATTTGAAATAACGTGGAATCTCAAAATTAAGTATAAATTTACCAATAAATTTTGCCATCAGGGGAGGAAAAAAACCCAAAACCCGAAGCATCACTCTTGTTCATATTCCATGCTGTATGAGATCATGGTCAGCATAGAAATCTGGGTGGAGAAGGAGGTGGGGGAGGATGGCATTCAGAGTGATGATGTTTGTCTTACCAATTCACCATTTAATGTGATGAAACCCTGCTCTCCTGGGCATGGCTGAACACCTGCCTGCCCCTGGAAAATGATGAATTAACTCCTTGTTTGATTTACTTGGATGAGCAACATTTGCTTTAGTTCTTTGTCTTTGTCTTGATCTATGTGTTTTCTCCCACTTCCCCTTTCGATTCTCTCCCCCATCCCACTGTATTTTCACCATCATGCCACTGGCTGGGTTTAGCTGCTGGCTGGGATTAAACCATGGCAGCCCCCTAGAGCATTTCCACCTACTAGACACAACTGGGTAACCATATCTTCTTGAAAGTGAGTGAGGTCACCCCATGTCACTGCTTGATCATATTGATTGTGGATGAGCTAAGACATTTTGTGCCCATGTTGGAATCTACATACATATATTTATATGCAAGTATCCCTTTCTAGAACTGATTCTCACATAAACATTCCACAAAATAAGGGCTCCTACAAATTATGGACTGTGACAATTGCCCTAACTCATCTAATATCTGCTATAACTGTTCTAATAGTCACCTTCTTTGTACTTCATCTCATCTGAGTAGGTTAAACGTCTTCAAACGATAAAACAGCAAAAAGGTCTTCTGAGAACATTGGCAGACAGTGGATGGAATCACAAAAGAAATTATTTCACCACTACCTTGATGATGTCCAGCTGACCATGCCCAGAACACAGTTGTACTTATGAATTTGTAGTTTCTTCACAAAACATGAACTGCTCTTTAATCTTCAATGAAATGTTTTTGCTTTGTTAGGCAAACTTCTTCCCATTTTAATAATATTTTTTTAATTCACATTCTGTCCTGCAGTTCTGCCTTTGAAATTACCTGCTGCAAGACAACAACATGATTTTTCCTGTAGTTTGTCACAAAGGATTTAAATTATTGATGCCTTCTATTCTAATTATATTAATATTGACTCAATTGGCATCCATTTTACTCAGCATGTCACTGGGCCTTCTACCTCAAGGGAAAAATAGTGGTCAATTTTCTTTGAAAAAGATAAAACCTAATACGTCTACAGAAGAGTAATTAAGTATAGATTTCGTTTAGTTTCAGTCTGGTTCTGTAAGTATAGAGTTTGAAAATTATCCAAGAGTACTACTAGATTATATTACAATGACTATTTAATTATCCACTCTAAACACAAACACATCTATCACTAAACAGAGGGAAAAATACATAAAGATACTGAATCCTTGGCTCTAAGAATCAATAACAGTTTTACTCCTGACCTCATTATGGACAAGATTTTCAGTGCAGCATTTGTTAACAGTAGCAAAGGGACAGGGTGGAAGGAAAAGAGGCTCTCCTGATACCCTAAGAATAGCTACAAGTGGAGCAGCCATGTATCAGCTTCCTGATAATGACAGATATTTACCTTCCCCTTTCAATAACATCCCAGGCTTGATATTTTTGAACCTACATAGTTTTTAAAGTAAGCTGGCAGCTTGGTTTGTGCTGGATGAGAGAAATTCTCTTGGGTAGGGATCTGAAATTAGGGGTTCCATTCATAAGCAAAGGGAAGGAACAACATAAAAGTTACATGAAAATAGAAGAGAAAGTGAAAATCTTATTTCCTGCTTCTTTTTAAGCTTCTTGAGCTTTCCAACCAGCTGTAGATGGCAGGTGTTTTGGGTCATGCTTGATTTCACACCAGTGAGTACGAGAGAAAATGGTTTATTTTCAGCAGTGCTAAGTGGCTGTGGAGCCAATTACTTCAATAGGCTCTCAGCAACCCTGTGAATCAGGCCAATTTTTTAGGCTCTATATCATCAGCTTCATGTCTCGTCCAGTTCTCTAAAACTCTTCAGCTCAGCACCAAGAAAGGATAATAAAACACACAATCTCCTCAAATAGTCTGTACAATATGCTATAAGAAGGCATTCAGTATATTAAGAATATAGATATGCTTTGTAGTGTTGATGAAGTGATTCTTCCCCCACATACAGCTCATTTAGCCACTTCTAATCTTTATTAGATATCTTTTCTATGCTTACAGCAATAAAAAAGACACTTCAGCTAGGTGCAGTTTCTAAAAGATTTTGCTGATACATTGTTTTTTAAGCTTGAAACTGAGGGCTTCAGAGTTTTTCTTTAAAACATGGATCTTGGAAAAGAATAAGTAAAACCATGTGTCACAATAAAGAAATTCAAAAGGAAGAGTCAAATGTAAATAAATCCATACAACAGTTTTGATCTGTACAATCTAGAGAGGCTAAAGAACTTGTTTAAAATCACCTGTACTTTTGAGTACAGGGACAGCCTATACTTAACTGGCATTAAGTCGAAATGCCTCTTCCCTGGAGCTTTAGTCTTTGGTTCTAACACACTTAATTGAAAGTGATCTAATGTCAGATGTTTGAGTGTTTGTTGTCAGCAAAACAAGTAACTCACCTTTCCACAGGGAATGAGATGAGTCTGGAGACAAAAGTGAAAGTGTTTCAACATCATCATCCACTGGTATATGGAATAAAATATTTATTGCTCACTGCTGTGGCTAGCTAAATAGGTGCTAGATGGAAATTTTCTATATGCAGATATTTTTATCAAAAGGAGTTATTTTCACAGTGGGCCTTTTTGTGTGGATGTTTTGTTTTTAATTATGTTTGCAAATGTATTTATGCCTTCAAAAATGCAAATAAACAGAGACACAGGGACAGACCTTGTGTTGCGGATGAGAAGCAATGATCACACATAGAAAATTACAACCAGAAAGTTTTGTTGGGAAGTAAGTAGGGAAGGCTGAGACCAAACTTAACACAGGTCAGATGGAAATGCACTTTCTTGACAATTTTTCAATGTTATTCAAATTACTTTAGAATGCCTTATAACGTAGAAATAGGTTTAGATAATTTCTGAGGGTTGTCAGCCTTTCACCTGTCATCTTTTCATGTCTAACTTCCCTCAACAATATTGTCTTATATTTTACCCTCTAAATCCTTAGGAAGCCAAAAGTCAAACAATCTACCTCTTGCTTATTAATCATGTTGATAGGATTTCCATGTCAAGATTCAAGACCTATCATTATTTTGTCCTAAATGACTTTTTGTTAAACTATTTTTCTTTCTGAAAAAGAAATTATGGCATTATGAATTTTTCTTCTAATCTTTCAGTCCTTAAAAACCCTGTGCTTGGATATTTGTATATATATTTAACCACATAACTTGGTCATCTGTGTAAATAAGAAATATTTGAAGACTATGCTTAAGCATATCACAACAATATTAAAGTAGAAAGGTAAGATTGTCATTGACTGATATATCTATAGAATGTTTAAGTCTTTGTTTTTTTTATGCCTTTCTATCTAACAAGCCTCAAACCCAAAGTTTGAATTTGTGAAAAGAGTAAAAAAAATGAACAACTTAAAGAAAAAGAATAAAAAGTGAGAATAAGGAACTGAAATGCCTTGAGATTTATAACTTTAATGTATTTTTTCTTGTTGCCATGGTTCTTTATTTCTCTTGTGGATAATTTTTAACAATAGAAGATGCAAAATTATTGGGAATGGAGATTTCTTTTGAACTAAAGTAATCAAAATCCCTAAAATATGAGAGCTATAACCTAAAGAGATGCCAACATTAGTAGATCCAAAGGCCTTTGAAGAACCACATGGGTAAAGTAGTGTAACATTATTTTGCCTGTTCAGAGGATTAACCTGGCATAAATATTTCTTTATTCAGATGCTTTATTCACCATGACATCCATTTTTCTAAAGAGGAAAACTGTCTACTTGGCATAGCTGCATTTTAAAATCAAAATATTTCCTGATCTAGAACAACACATCCTTCAGAGAGTAACAGAGTTCAAACAAGATGGAACATGCTGTTTCTCTTCTTCTGTCAGCAAACCTGCTGCTCCAAAGTGCACAGACGTCTGTGAAAGAGTTCCTGAGGGGCAAATAGTCTGAATGTTTGCAGCAATGTGCAGAGCAGTGTGCTGCTAGCCATAACATTTTAATTCCTTGGTCACTCGGATCAGGGAGCTTCTGACTCTGGCCAGCCAAGGTTGGGTCCCGAGGGGCACAGATTTGTTAGCATGGCAATCAGAGATGAGAGGCAGATACATTCACTGCGAGGGACTGCAGTGAGAACGATTGATGTACTCTGTGTGAGCATCTAATATGCAGCCTGGCTAGGAGAGCCATGATTCTCCCACACATCTGCATTTGTAGGCACAGACTTGTGTACAGACCTGGATGTGACTCAGGAGAAAGCAGAGACTGACGCATTTGTTGGCTAACAGTCAGTCATCCTGCAGTTCTTCATCTGGAAACAGAGCTGGGAACCCATTCTGCGTGCAAGGTCACTGTGATGTTGACTGTCAAATACAGGAAGGATGCCTCCATTCAGAATGAACGATCTCATCTCTGGTGCTCAGTCCAAAGGACGAGGGACATTTTAGGTGATTTGTGATTGCATTATATTGACTACTCTGAACGGTGCTTAGAAACATTCCAGCTTGTATTTTGATGGAGGAAATCACCTCTCTTCTGGACATATTTTGCAACTCCCTTACTGTTGCCAAAAGGTTTTTGTTCATAAAAGGCAACAGCTGGACATCAATAATTTTTTTCTTTCTGCATGCATAGTCATAAAATGAGAGAGGCATTGAAGATTGTATCTGCACACATACAGAGAACCACTAGAGGCCATCATATATCTCTCAGTATAACCACTAATGGGTTTAACTTTTAATGCATAACATTAATACAGAGAAACCTGCAATGTCCACAAAGGTAGAATGGCCACTGCTGGGATCTCAGGAATGGAAAGGATAAGAGAAAAGTGTTAGGCTCCAACGGATGTAAATAAATAACGATTTAAATTTAGAAAAAAGAAAAACAAAAATCAAAAAGAGAGAAATAAGAAAGAGGCATTTGTAAAATATTTTTTTAAGAAATTTAGGCTGGAAGTAATGTGGCTTTACTTTACCAACACCTATAACAGAAGGAGAAGCAGTTTCCCCACATAACAAGAATGAGAGAGTCCACTACAATTGCTTGTGAGCAGGTGGTTTCTAGAGAAGTGTTTTTCACACATTAACAGCAAAGTCAAGTGTCTGTGTGCAGTTTGGTATCCAGGTAACATTACCAGAATAATTTCTTTCCCAGAACTAAGAATTAACCAGTATGGCTTTGACCTTCAAATGTGTTTGATGGCTCACAGCAGGCTTCTAGTTCTTTGCATCTATTACAACAAATTACCTGGCATAATTTGTCACATCTATTTGTTTCCCAAGGAAAACATATTAAGGTACAATTAAAATGAAAACTTAAATGTAAACAAGGAAGAGTATTTGTACTTTCTAATGAATTTATAAATCCTATCATATTGTAATCACACTCTGTCTTTGCATTTGGTCCCATTAAAGTCAGCATGACTGCATTTGACATCAGCAGGAAATTCACACACCTCTTTGCACTAATACTTTCTCATCCCTGGATAATTTTTTATATCTGTATTACTGTAATGCCTTGGAGTAACCTTCTGTGGACAGTGTGCCAGGCATGAAGATGATCTAATGATTAAACTTTGTAAATATTGATATATTTGCCTGACTTAGAACTTCCTTCACTGATTGTGTAGTTGCAATTCTCCTCTATTAGAATACAATCATGTCAGACTTATGCTTTGGAATCACACTTTACTCTCATGAAGCCCCACATGGAATAATACCTTCAGTTCTGGGACCCCAGTATGAGAAGGAGATCAACCTGCAGTAGAAAGTCCAGAGGACACACGAAGCAGATCAGAGGGCTGAAGCTCTGACCTCTCCTATGAAGACAGGCTGAGAGAGTTGGGGCTGTTCAGCCTATAGAAGAGAAGGTGACAAGGAGACCTTAGAGCAGCCTTCAAGTACCTGAAGAGGGTTACAGTGGAGCAGAAGAGGCACTTTTGACAGGGCCATATAGTGACAGGACAAGGGGTAACGACTTTAAACTGAAAGAAGGAAGGTTTAAATTACTTATTAGAAAGAATTAGGATGGTTGAACAATGGTACAGGTTTTCGAAAAAAAGCTGTGGATGCCCCATTCCTGGAAGTCTTCAAGGCCAGGGTGGATGGTGGTTTGAGTGATGTGGTCTAGTGAGAGATGTCCCTGCCCACAGTAAGTGGGCTGAACCTAGGTGATCTTAAAGGTCCCTGCCAACCCAAACCTTCCCATGATTTTATGATTTGTATTTATAAGAGATGTCTTATATGATTTGTATTTATAAGAGATGGTCAAAGATGTTAAATTTAAGCAATTTTCAATACAGAGAAGCAGGATCATGAATTTGCACAGCTGTGGTAGTGCAAGGGCACCTTCTTCCATTTAGTTCATGTCTCCATCTGTCCATGTCTGTCTATCAGTGCATCTGAAGCTTACTGTGTGATAACTGTGATGTTTCCTTAAATACAATGATGACTGAGATCTGACTAACTCAACTATTTTGTCCTGTTTCTAGTGACTTAAACTAGAAGTATTGCTTCACTTTTTAAAAAAATAAATAAAAAATCCAAGAATAAATGTAGACACAATGTATAGATTCTGGTTCCTTAACTTATCAGAAGATTCACCCTGCTCCCATACTAACCACCTCTATAAAATGAATCCACCTCAGAAATCCAGAATGTGGAGTTTGACTAATATCAGGGATATATTTCTTATCACGCAGCTTCCAGTGATATTATTAGCACTTCTGGTACAAGTCACTTCTCAGTGTTGGAAGAGGGCACTGCTCTTCAGTATGAATAAGACTGCCAGAATATGTAAACAAGTCCTGTTCAATTTTTTTTTTTCAATGGCAAGGTTGCCATGTAGCAGCATTAACATGTTTTTTCTGAGTTCCTTCTAAAGCAAATTTTAACTTTTCTCATACTTTGCAGACACATAGGAAAAGTCGTCTCTGGCAGACCAGAGTGCATCTCAGGATCAGGGATTAGGTCTGAGCCTAGAATCTTTCATGACCAGGTTGCCCAAAGCCTCATCTGACCACGCCATGCACACTTCCAGGGATGGGGCATCCACAGCTTTTCTGGGAAGCCTGTACCTCACAGGCTTCTAGTGAAGAATTTTTTCTTTGATCCAAATCTACTCTCTTTCTGTTTAAAACCACCAGCTCTTGCGCAATCACTACATGCCCTTCTCAAAATTCCCTCTCTTACCTTTCTCAGAGGCACTCTTTAGGTTCTGGAAGGTGCCAGAAGGTCTCCCCAGAGCCTTCTTTTCTCCATGGGTTTACTGGATGTTGAGTACACTATATACACCCATATTTATCCTAGTTATGGCTCTGAAGAAACACTGACTCTAACTGATCACACTAACACTGATTCACAGTCAAATCTTTGGCACACACACCTACTCTGCTTGTTCTTTGCAGTGTATACAGGTTCCATCCAAGTTCTTGGTCTCTTGAAGACTGTTCTCAAATCTTCCTCCTGTCTCTTCCTGCTGAAAAAATATTACTTGCATAGGAACAAGGGCTAGGAAAATCTAACCTTAAAATTAGCTCTTGCCACTCAGATAAGGAACAGCTTACTTACAAATTGTCTTCCGGATTTAGTGATATCAGCCTTAAAAACAGCTTCTTTCTCCTGCTTCTTACTGGAGGTTACCTCAGCTCCATTCTGCATGATTTGTCACTTTCTACTCTGTTTCAATTTTAAAAAATGAAGGGAAAAAAAATATTAAAAGGAAGCCAATAGAGTCCAGAACTTAGCATTTAAATTTGCTGAGCAGTTGTAATTTCCTTTTACTTACTGAGTTAGCAGACCAGAGAGGGTAGTAAGGTCTGCAAGGGGAAGTGTCCAGCAACCAGCAGCTGTGAGGGCCAGTAACCTCTTTAGTCACACATCTAAACCAAGGAGAAAATATGTGAAGTTCTTACTCAGCTTGTTTCAAGGACCTCAGTTCACTCATGTAATTAAAAATGTGCTTTTCGGTGTTGTGCTCAGTCCCTCCGTTTGCTCTCAAGTTTAAGCACAGAAAATGATGTCCTTCTGCACCATTACAGTACATGAGTTAAACAAATAAAAATGCAGGTGAATATCAGTTCTACACTTCTGTAAAGTGAAGATGTACTAGGAATATATTTTGGAAGGTTTATCTTATCCATTTGTCTTTTGTTTTGCTTAAAGAGTTATATTTACTTATCTGTTCATTATACTGTTTTATTCTTCACTGCTTCAGAGGTAGAAGAAGGTTGTTGTTGTTGTTGCTGTCTCCTGTGTTTTTCATTTAAAGTTCTGGTTTTACTTCTTTTTTTTATTTTTTAATTATTTTGTTTAACATCAGTCTGTTTTGATTAAAAGACCTTTAGCATGCCCCTTGTGTGCTAATTCTGCACTTGCTCTGTGTTGGTTTGTAGTACCAGATTTAATTATTGCTCCTTATTGTTCTCTATCCTGGTATTATTTTAATTAAGTTTACTTAAATTACAAGGTTCATTGCTTACCCTAGAAGTTAAGG
This sequence comes from Parus major, assembly GCF_001522545.3. Classification (NCBI taxonomy): domain Eukaryota; kingdom Metazoa; phylum Chordata; class Aves; order Passeriformes; family Paridae; genus Parus; species Parus major. The sequence continues at coordinate 76,568,029 of NC_031768.1, read as the reverse complement.
ACAATGGGTAGAAGTCATATTCACCTGATCTGTTCCAGGTGTCACCTCTCCAGGCTTCAGAAGCCTTGGTTCTATTTGTTGGGTCTGTACATTGCTTAAACATCCTTGCAGAGTAAGTGGTGCTGCCATGCACCGAGCGAGCCCAGGGCTGGTGAGAGCATTTCAGGAGGGCCTGAACAGGCAGAAGGCTCAGGCCACAGCTGATGGGCATGGAAAGTGGTATATTGATTTGGTGAAGGGCTCTGAAACTAACTGCTGAGAAAGCTGCTTTCCTTTGTACATTATCCCAGTGGCTTGGGAAATTTCTTAGGAAATCAAAGAGCAGCTATTTTAAACCTATTTCAGTCTGAAGGCTTTCAGATCATTATTCCTTCCTCCCATGAATATCCATTCTAGGCTTCAGGAAGATAATTTGGTTTTCCAAAATTTACAACCCATGTCAGCTGCTTCTCTTTACATAGAGATATTCTCTATCTGATTTTTTGTAGGCAATGCTGTTGTTTTTCATACTAAAAAAAAAACAGATCACAATTCAAAGGAATCACTGAACCTCCAATTTTTCTAGACCTGCCAGCCTATCAACTTGACTGTACACCTAATTTCTGGCAGTCTTTTATGCAAATGCTTTTCCAGAGTTATTCAGAAAACTAAGCAAACAAGTATACAGTGGTAAAAAGGACATAATATTTTAGGATCTCAGACTAAATATCAATCCTGAGGTAATCACTTTAGTCACAACCTAATATTAAATAATTTGAAGTTCCATTAACAGTTTTACCAATTACAATAGATTGTTAATAAATCATCCTACCTCCTGACCCTTACAATATTATTATATTGCATGAGTCCAAAAGTTCTGGTTTTAGCCAGACTGTTGTTTTACCCTTGGTATTGTAGTAGTACTTGAATTTATTCAGAGAAGTACTCTTATGAAGTATTACTCTGTTCCTATACTCCCTATTTATACTCTTCATATCCCATATAAAACAGGAAAAACCCAGTCTCCCAGTCCCCTGTTCCCAGGTTAGGGAGTTTAAATCACAGAATTTTGGAGTGGTCCTCAGTGTCAGAGTGAGAGTCTGAGGCAAACCCAGTGCTGAATACACATCTGACTCCTGATCCAGTAACTGAATTATCAATTTAATAACTTATAATATGTAAAAAGGTAAACTGGATAGTCCATTTAAGTATTCCCTTAAATCCAAATTAGAATATTAAAGAAAATATTTTTGACATGGGAAACCATATGCCAACCTTCTTGTTTACCATTTGAAAGATATAAATCCACCATTTGTTATTGCTCTGCATCTCAAACGATCAGCAGTGGAGCAGTGCTGATTTCTGTTATGTTAAAGCTCACATTTTATCACTAAAAAGATCAGTTCATGTTAAAAATGGGGTTAATATGCCCAGGAAGGGCAGCTTTGTAGTTCTGGATTGCTTTAAACATATGTCTTGTAGAAGTATTCAACAGGCCACTGAACAAAAATTCTTTTCTCAGACATAGCTTTGAATTTTAATTGGTGTTAAAGAAATGATTCAACTAGGTTTCGTTAATGCCAGTAAACAATGTCTACTGACACAAAAGGATAAAAGAGTTACATTGCACTGGGGGAGTATGGGAACGGAGTGTGGAAGGAAAGGATATATTGTCCCACAGTGGTATATTGACTTCTGCAAAGAAGTAAAAAGGTTGAACTGTTTCTATTACATGTGTTCCTGAAGAGAATTCAAAATCATTATAGCTGTCTTCCAGCAGTGACTACAGGCTTCATCTGAGATTGGTATCCTCATTACTAAACAAACACAGTGAGATGCTCTGTCCTGCAGAACTCACAGTCTAGAGACAAACAATGGTAGTAGGATAAGCAAGAATATAAAGAAGTGAGGTAGGAAAATATCAAAGCAGAAGTTTGTAGAAACAACACCAGAATGTCCTTGTGATTAAAAGTAAAGCTGTCACTTTCATTTCAAATGCTTCAGGTTCTTTGAATATTCCCATTATCTGATTTCAAATACATATCACTTTGGGATGATATTTTCTGGCTTTCATTTTTTTCTCTCTATGTGTACACCTGTATACAATTACTGCTTCAAATATTCTTCCTAGTGTAGCAGGTTGATATATCTGTTCCATACATGGGCAAATGTGTCACAGAGAAAAAGAGATAAGAAGATAAATAGACTGTTTGTAGATTGATTGTAATTATGTCAAGCCCTTATGACAGCTTCTCACATAAAAGTCTTTTAGCCTCTTGCAGTATAAACAGCCTTATAAGAACATAAATATGTGACTATGCATAAGTTCATAACTATGCTTTACATGCCATTATGCTATGGGCTAAAACTCACAGGATGATCTAGACATTTAGATCCCACCTAGTCTTCACTATCTAATATCCACTATGTGGTATGCTCCGTGACCATGGAGGTTTACTGCCTATGGAAATCTACAGTGCCCGAGGCTTTTCCTTTCACTCCCTGACTGCTCCCAGCACTGTACCTGCTCAGCAGAGTAGTTCCTTGCTTTCTGAATGCATTCAGCTGTACATGACACATTTTCCCCTGGGAAATAAAAGGTGTATTTGTCTGAAAACATACCTTAGACCAGCTCTGCAAGTCATGAAATCTAAGGAAACTTCATCCCACTCTTCAGTCCTGATATTATAAGTACCTTTTCTTGTTATAAACATTACTTCTGCTTCTTGGATATCAAATTTTTAAGTAAATATTTGCTTTCAGCTTTAAAATTCTCCAAGGATCTAATGTAAATTTGCCAACTTTTTTTTTTTTCTAAAATACAACATAATTTTCATAGAGTTGTCTTAATTGGTCAAAATCTACATATGTGATCCCCCAAATAGCTCATCAGGCTGCAAATAATTCCATCATATTTAGTAGTAAAAATATAGAAAAATCTAAATCCCAAACAAACCATATTTTTGCTGCATATTTGCTGCTTTGGAGAGGAGTGAAATCCTACTCCTAATAATTTAGAAGGAACACTGAGAATGACCTTCTCAACTGACAAATTTTAGCTTCTGATATTGCAGTCAGCCAAGTAAAATAATCTCAATCATTAAATAAATTCTGTTTGGGATGTCTGTTTTTCTCCACAATAGCCACAAGAAGGTTATCCAAAACCTTATTTTAGTAACTGCTAAAAATATTTTACCAAACTGGTTTTCACTGGGCCCACTAGAAAACAGGTATATTTTTTGGGTCCATGATTTCTCCAAAATCCTGTCTAATGTGTTTAAAATACAGGATGCTGAACTATTAGTTTGGCTCTGACGAATTTTTGTTTAAAAGAATTTCACTTACTGACACAGTTATACCTGTCTACATTCTGTCTTGATGTGTTTTAATGCCAGAACATCAATCTGTCTTAAAGAATGGGGAAAAACCCATGTTACTAAAACTGTTAATCTTCATTTCAAACACAATTTACAAGATTGTCAGGTCTTATCCATTAAAGAAAGTAATTGAAATAAAGTATTGAAAGCCATCGAAGAAAGTATTGAAAATAAATAATCTGATCAATAACACTTTTCTTTGAGAGTAGGTTACCATATGGTTGTTTATCTATACATTATAATGAGATTTAACAACCTGAAACAAGATTTCGCAGTACAACCACCAATATCTGCTCATTTCTTCTTTCCAGTAAGAGGACAGTGATAGTTCTGATGATAGTATATTGCTTAGCATGCCAAGAAAATCTCTTTTCTGAATACCTGCTGAGAGATGAATGAATTATTTGCTAGACTTACAAAGCACAAATGATTTAGCTGTGCTAGCTTAAAATGGTGTTGGTCAAAATAATTCATGGAGGCTATTCTCATGAAGCGGAGCAAACTATAACAAGCTGTATCCGAGCCTGGTATTTATGATTTTCAGCAACTGTGTGAACTTCTTCCACTCAGGGTAAGCAAACGCCCTGGGTGTGATGCAGCTCTGCAGGAACTCTGATATAGAGCCAATCATATGTGTGCAGTGAAAAAGGAGGCTGATTAAGAAATATGATTTGCTCGTATCTGTTTTGACATTCCTTTTCTTGGCACATAGTAGGATAATCAACACATGATGGATACACTACAAAGAATGATTGTAAGTGGTTTAGCCATTCAAACACTCAACTAATCCCCTCACTTCCTCAGAGTAGGCTTATCTCTGTTTACTTCTATAAAGATCATTGCTGAAGTTGTATTTTTTAAGGATTAAAGCAAGCCTGACAGGTTAAGCTTTAGTTTTAGTCAAGAAACATCATGGAGCATATGGAAAAGGAAGGCAGATATTTTTCTTCGTAGAGTTGGTTCTGGACTTCTTCTCTTCTCCAGAGCACCCATTTTGAAAAACCTGCAATTAAGAATCAGGAGAGGAATTCGTATAAGAGGTTAAGCATGGTAAAGAAAATGAGAAGAGACTTAAAGGACAGTAAGCAGAAAATTGTACTAAACATCTATGGTGATTTGTAGCATTGCTTTATATTGTCTAACAGCCAGACAGTACCAGAAGATAATTGTTTATCATGGAAGCTGGAGGGATGGCTGGCATCTGTGTAGTAAGCTCAAGACCCATGTATAATCTCTATTTCATATCACATCTAGGCTAGATGCAAGTTTCCTGGAAGACAGCTTCTTGGAACTTTGTAAAGGCTGTCTGGCTTCAGTGGACTCTGAGCAGTCAGTAGCAGTATCCACTTGCCTGGGTGTAGAAATAAAACTGTTTTCTGCATATATCAAGGCAATGTACTGACCTAAGAGACTAAGATATTATAGAGATGTATCTCTTCTGCTGGATCCTTTACTGTACTAGTGAACAGCAACATGCTGGTTAATCTACAACATTAATGAACAATAAGCATAATGTTCTAATCACCGCCATGAAGTGTTTAATTAGGACTATCATCCATCCCTGATACAAGCAGAAAGACAATGAGTATTGGTAGATGCTGGAGTTCTGCTTCACAAGACGTGATTGCTCTGTATCTTTTCCACCAGTTGCAGTGCAGGTCTGTGCTCCAAAACATAAAATACTTTCACTAGCCGTGCTAATGGAGGTTGACAAGTTTGCCCAGTGCACAGGCCAACATGTTCAGGTAGAAAAGACAGTTTGTTTAGCCAGGAGGAGGAAAACCTCTGTAGGGGCTATACTCTTCATTCCCACAGAATCTTCATACGACTGCAACTCTAACTTCACAGTCTGAGCCCTGTCACACAGCAGCAGTCAGGTAGGTAGGTACCAAGGTTCTACAAGATGTCTGCTTTGACAAGCACCCTAATGCACAGTGGGACTCTGGTCTCCCTAAATATCTGGACTGGCACCTGTTTGAAGAATGATACATGTTTCTGACATGTTTAAGTTCCCTCTTGTTGGAGATTAGGGCACAGTGCTGCAGGCAAGAAAACTTGGTGCGTCTGCATGTTATATTCTGACTTGGAGCTGGGCACACACCCAGGGAAGAAGGAAATGTTTTTGAGTCAGATGTCAAGGAAGTTTTACCTAGAAATGACTATCAATAGGAAACAAAGACCAACAGAGAAACCAGGAATATGTCCTGAGTGACCTGCAATGAAGGCCAAAGAAAGTGACTTTTCCTCTCTGCAGGAATTCTGTAGTGCAGCTCTGCTTCTTGCCATGACATGCACTCTCAGATCAACATGGCAAACGAGATCCAAGCAAGGCAAGAGAAACCTGAGAGAGCAAGGCAGTCAAACTGTCATTGAATTATGCAGTTTAATCAATTAAGATCTTTACAGAGAGCAGTTGTTCTGACTGGGAATCAAGCACCACAGCAAACAAATAACAGGAACAACAATAAATGTAAGAAGATATTACAGGAAGTCAAAAAAAAAAAAAATTTGAAAGCAAAGCTCTTGGAAAAGGGTTTCTCAGTTGAACAGAGCAGGAGGGGCAGTTGTATCTGTGGGATAGTAAATGAGGGTCTCAATATATCTGATATAGAAATTTAGAAGAGAATATGGAATTTACTTGTGTTTGCATTTATTCCACAAAGTTCTTTCACCCAAGGATTTTGACCCAGAAACAACCTTAATATGGCACTTATGACTGTTAAAAGTTGAACAATAGATGTTCTTTGCAGCAGATGGTGGGTTTCTGTGATAGAAGAATAAAAATTTAAACTTGCAGATGATTATGTGGGCAGAGAACAAAAAGTAATAGAGTACACTTGGATATGAATCATAGAATAAATGCATTAACGAATCTTGGAATGGCTTGGGTTTGAAGGGACCATAAAAGTCATCTACTTGCATTTTCTCTGCCATGGGCAGGGACACCTTTCACCAGGCCAGGTTGCTGAAAGCCCCATCCAATCTGGGATTGAACATTTCCAGGAGTGGGGTAACCAATCTCTGGACAACCTGCTTCAGTGTCTCACCACCCTCATAGTGAGGATTTCTTCCTAATGTCTAATTTAAATTTTTCTTCTTTCACTTTAAAGACATTACCCCTTGTCCTGTCACTGCATGTCCTTGTAAAACATACATCTCCAGCTTTCCTGGAGGCCCCTTTTAGGTACTGAAAGGCTGCTTTAAAGTTTCCCTGGATCCTTCTCTTACCCAGACAGAATAACACCAACTCTCTCAGCCTCTCTTCATGGAAGAGGTGTTTAAGCCCTCTGATCATTTTTGTGGCCTCCTCTGGACTGGTCCATATGCTTGTCATGTTGTCTAGAGCTAGACACAATCCTTGAGGTGGGATCCCACAAGGGCAGAGGGGAAGAATCACTCACCTTGACCTGCTGGCCATTCAGCCCAGGATGTGACTGGCTTGTTGACAAAAAGATCATTGTGTATCTCAGCCTTCTCCATGTTCCAGGTAACCAGAAATCTTCCAAAGAGGACCCACATTTTCCCCAGCCTTCTTTTTATCACCAACTTATCTATAGAAGCTTTTCTTGATGTTCTGGACAGGTTTAATTCTTAAATTCAGGTTTAATTATTTCAGAGCTTTAGTTTTATGCAGTGGGTCAACCCTGGCTGAATGCCAAACACACCAAGTCTGCTCTATCTCTTCCCTCCACAGGTTGCTAAGGGAGAGAAAAAAGGATTAATGGGTTGATATAAGGACTGGCAGATGTCACTCACTGACTAATGTCACTGGCAAAACAGACTCAGTTTGGAGATACTGAGTTTATTACTAACAATCAGAGCAGAAAAATGAGATGTAAAATCTTAAAAACACCTTTCTACTCATGCCTGGTCCAGTGGCCTGTAACAGATTCTTGCTAATGTCACCTGTCCCTGTCTTTCCTTTAATTCTGATCTTGGTCAGCTTCTCATCTGTCCCCAGGCAGAGCTCCATGCATTCCATATGGTTATTGACATAAAGGATGACACTCCCTCCTCAACTTCCTTTCCTGTGCCTCCTAAAGAGCCTGTATCCTTCCATTCCAGTGCTCCAGTTACAGAAGCCATCTTCCCATGTCTGTGTAGTGTCAATAAGGTCGCAGCCCTGTAGAGATATGTGTGTCTACAACCTCAATTGTTTTCTCTCCATATTATGTGTGTTTGCAGAGAGACATTTAATTGGTCTGCAGATGAAGCTGAGCTGGAGTGGCTGTAATTCCTTTTTTCTTCTTTTCAGATGCTTTTCTGCTTACCTGTGATCCCTTTACAGGCTCTGAGCATCTCTTGGCATGGGCAGTACATTGGTAGGAGTAGGATGTGTTGAAGTTTCCCTCTCTTAGCCACTTGTTTAAAGCCCTCTCACCATCTCAGCAAGAAAATGCTCATCCTCTTCTCTGACAGATGGAATCCATCAGCCCCCACTAGATCAAGTTTCTCACAGCCAGTCCCATGGTCTAAGCAGCCAAACCCCTGGCTGTGGCACCAGGCCTGCAAACACTTGTTGATTCACCAGGTTCAACTGGCCCTTTCAAACACCTTCCCTTTGACCAGAAGGACTGATGAAAGACTATCTCTGGTCCAGAGTATCTTACCACTGCTCCCAGGATTCTCAGTCTTCTTGATCCTGCTCATACCTCCTCTAGCTGTAGTACTGGTGCCCATGTGAAACAACTTTAAATGCTTAATGTACTGATATACATTGTATTGCACTGTACAGAGAAAGACAGTAAATTGGTTTATTTCTACTGATATCAAGCTAGCTTGAGGTCCTAAAGTCTACATGTTATACAAGTTATACCAGCTGAAAATCTAGTCTAACATTTTCTGTGACCACATTTTCCTGGGAGCATAGCTTTGAATTCAGACTCCTGAGTTGCAAGCCCCCTCATTTAGATCAGTTCCCTGGAAGGTGACCACAGCAGACATAGAGCATTGTAGACAATAATTTTTTGATGTGGTTGCTTTACAGATGCCAGTGTGATTTAAAATAAACTCTAGCTGCAGCCAGGCCTTCAGCTGATTTCCCTAATGAACTGTGAACCTCCAAAGTTTTTCTACTGACCTTGAATGGAATACACTTTTGGAAAGGAAAACAGTTCCATTTAGAAGTGAAGCTCATTTACTAACTATGTGAACCGTCTGTCACTTACCAGCAGAGCTCAGACAGCTGTGACAGTGAGGCCCAGGTCACACCAACATCCTTTCAAAGAGAAAGTGGGAGAGAACCTATGGGAATTCAGAAAATAAAACACCTGAAGTGCTGAAAGTGTGTGATACGTCTGTTCATGAAAATTACGGTTGAATGGTCCATTCAGGCTTTGGCATTAGGGATTTCAACTCCTGTGTCCTATTCTCTTTATGAGCTCAATTACTTTAGGAAAGTCTGAATGATGGTGTCCTTACCGTGAATACTGAGTATTTGTGATTAAATTAACCCCATTCAGAGACAACTTTTGGCAATATTACAGGAGCCATATTGATGGCTGGCTTTTTATTAGTTGAAAAGGAAGAAAACCAATAAACAAATCTGCAATGAGCATTTCCCTGGGTATTTCAACACATCAGAAAGAGTGAAGTGTGTGTTTCATGGTACTGTCATGTTACAGCTTCAGGCTGAATATATTAAACTGGATAAAAACTGTATGGGAGAAACAAAACATACATCATTTAGTAGAGTTCTGCCTTACCTAATCATTTTTCAGCTGTCTATAAAACCCGTTTCTAACTTTTTTACATATTCGAAGGCCATATCCATTTTAAGACACTCTGCCATCGTGACCTGTATCATAATGGAAACAACATATTTTATAAGTAATGTCAATAAGAACAATAGGAATTTTCAAGGAATAAGGTATTAATGAATAGAAACACAGATGTCAGACTTTGTTTCCTTTTACAATAGTAGTTTAATAACGAAGTACTATTATGTTATCTACTCCTACTTCCTTTTTTTGAAATGAAATTTTCAAAAGCAATTAAAAGCATTGGTATATTCCTTTTCACCTTCATTTCTTGGGCTGCTTTAGCGTTTTACAATATCCCTTATCAAAGCTTGAGAAGTGAATTTTAGGGATGCAGTAAGATACTCACAATCATAAGAAATCTTAAAATCTTAACAAATGTCTTCTCTGCCCCATTTTATTGTGAGCAGTTTGTCGGTTACTTTATACTTTCATGCCATAAATGATTCATGGTTGGATGCACAAGCAAAACAGTTTACTGGAACTAATCCCAGCAGTGTGCAGACCTATTTGTATTACTCTGGCAATGTTCCTTGCAGTAGCACAGTCAGTTGTAAACATAGCAGGAAAGGGATCTGTAGCTAATTCTCATAATATTCACATATCACCAGGTGGAGTATCATCTTTGTTAGTATGGATGTCTGCAGCCAGAATCTTCTTCAGCTGACCAATTTTCCCATGCTCCAGGAGAGGGATTAATCTCCTGTCAGTATCTGTACTGCTGTGGTGGAGACAAGATGGTCTAAAAAACCAGGCTTTTGTGTTGTTGTTACCACTCCTGGTGATCTTAAGAGTTAGTTGGTCACAGATCTGCTTCTAGAACATCTCTGGAAAGATGTTTTAGGTATTGCTGCTTTAGCCACTTTTTCTATCAAGAGAAGGAATTTGTCCAAAAGGGATGTGTTTTATGTAGCCCAAAAGTATACTGTCTACTTGTATCCCTACTGTAATGACCTGCAAAGGTGGGTTCATGCTCTTAATTAAAATCATTGATTTATTTTTAAATTATTTTTAAAAAATTGGTCACATAAATTTATAAACAAATGCAAGAGCAAATACACAAATAAGGTGTTCATTTAAAACAGTTGCTGCCAAAATTTTAGCAGAATACACAAATGTATTGCTTAGTACTGAAAACTTATCTTATATGCACTATATTTTATAGTACTTTCAGTGTATGTTTGCATGAGACAAAGTTAAAAGGAGACAATAAGGGAAAAAACCCACCCCAAGCCAAAACTCCCAAACAGAATAGAGTACAAAATTTCTCAGTCACTTTCCATGAAGAATTTTTGTTTTAAAGGAAGGTTTCCATCTCCTTAAAAAAGAAAAAACATATTTTGTCTGGGTTGCAGTTTGAGTGGCATAAAAGCAAAAGTTGGACTAAGTTTTGCACATTATTGTCCAATGGTAAATAGTAGTATTTGTTCCATAATCAACCAAGAGAGCTGGCTTGCAGCTTCTTCATCTCCTGTCATCCATAGGCCTATTTAACCCAAAGTTATTCTGGAGTGAGACTCACAGAAAGAAGCAAGGTTGCCTCCTAAAGAAGTGGGAGTGGTGGTGATGCCAAGAGAGGCTGACCTGGAACAGACACAAGACAGAATTTTAGGAATAAAGTAGGTATTTGTGAAAAGGCCTTCCAAGGATACACCTTGAGCAGTACAAGAGTCTGGCTTTGCCCAAGATGGACAACTGGTCACGAAGTTTCACACTTTTATAAGTTTTGGTCCATTTACATTTTGGGGTTAATTGTCCAATTTCAGCTTCAGGTTGTCAAATCCCATCCTCCCAGATTGTTCTCCTCAAGTTACCATTTTTTACGCTTTTTGGGCCTGAGGCTGTAATGGTGCCATTGGTTCTCAGGCTGGAAAAGGATTGTTTTGTCCAAGTAAACTGTGGAGAGAACTTGCCAACACTCTTTATGAAGTTCAGGGCTATATACTAAAGCAGCACAGAATCTGGAAAATATGAAAGCTAAAACTTAAGGCACCATTTCCTCCCTTTAGCAGCCCAATGATGACAGATGATACTTAACAGCTGCAAGAGATCTCTTAACTTTTTAAAGAATCACAAAGGAAGTTTTAAAAAATCTGAAAGAGAGGGGGAAAAAACCCCTTCAGAACAACAAATACGGCAGTTGGCTTGAAATATGAACAGAGTACCTAGCTACAGAGCTGAAGGATCGTGAAATAAAGCAATACAATGCTTACAAAATTCACATTTGTCCTCTTTTTATGGGCATCTTATGAAGCTCTTGTCCTACATGCTGAGTGAGAAGCACTGGAAGTATTATCACAGCATGGTTGTTTTGATGATATTTTGAGCTTGATACTGAAATAGTTATGCTATAATCTTAAAGCACGAGATATGACTAGAAGTGTCTCATTGATAGTTGTTAATGGGAATTCATTTTTATGTGTTTGCCTTAATTTTGCCCAGAATTTTCTTTCTATAGATCTGTATTTTTTTCCCTTGCTGTTTCTCAAAAAAATTGTCTGAAGTCTCCTATTTCAATTTTTAAACCAAATTGCTTTTTAAATGTGTATTTTCCCCTGTGGGTTTTATACAAGGCAGATGCTGCAAGAGTCTTGTTAGATTGAAAGTACCTTTTGTTTTTCAGTCTCTGTGCTCTGTGTTCAGAACTGCACTGTTTTTCTGATAATAATCTTTCACTAAGGCTAACTAATGCATGGGTGAAAAAAAGCCCTTTAATGAAGAAAGAAATTTTAGTCAGTGTTCTCTTTAAAGTAGAATATAACAAAAAGAAATGAGGGGAAAAAAACCTTCCTACTGTTCTTCAAACAAATATGAGCCTGACTCTCTGTTCTTTTATTCCTCATCTGTAGTTTCATGAAAAATTGCCTTTCTCAGCAAGTCTGGCTCAAGAAACTCAGAATGCCTCCACCTTCAGCCAATTATTCTTGCCCCTGTGCAGCCCTTTGACACTGTTTAGTTATGCCAATACAGTTGATTCAGGATGCATATTGTCAATTAAATGGTCCAAGGTAGAAGTAAAAACCCAGCCAAGGATCAGTGAAATCTGAATCTGCCACAGAATCTGCAAGGGTGCAGTTATTGCAGCATTGCTGGCATGCTTTGAATGATCTCTTCAATTACAGGCATTCTTTGATGTTAAAATGCTACTTTGAACATTTTTGTGGTGCCAGCAGTGACCCTGGCAGTTTGGCTTTTCCAAAATATGTCTATTTCAGGAATTAGCTTCCATAAAAGAGAAAAATCTACCATGACAGTAAAATGGTCTCTGCTTGAGAAAATGTTTTGTTCCTTTGAAATATGTTTTACATTTCAGCAAAATTTCAATGGAACATTAAACCTAAGGAGATTCACTTAGATTGCAGAAGCTGTGCTGTCTTTATGCATGAGTGTCAAGCAATAAAGAACATACACCCCCTGTGCATTCTCTTGGTAGGGGGCCTGTGAAAACTGCCGCTTTCAATTCTATCTAATGTTTACACGCTAGGCAGTCTTCCTTCAGATATTGAGGGTTGCTTGCTCCTAATGTTCAGGCATATAGACCAATCCATCACATGAAACTGTCAGTGACATTTCTAGCCCTTTTCTTGGTTTTGTCATTAGAGTGAGGAAATAAACATGAGACCTCTGCTTTATCCCTTCAGTTTTCCTCTGTTAAGGGATTATTCATTCACTTCTATGTGTAAAGCCACGAATTACAAATTAATGCTGATGTATTCATTTTGTACCTAGAGCCTTATAATTCAGCTGAACTGTATCTGAATTTTCTATGCATTGGTAATTCAACATGCTTTTGGACAATGATTTTTCTTCAATCTATATTTCCAAAAGTGTCCAGAAACAGTGTTCTTCCTCTATTCCTAGTAGCAGGAAGATTATAATGATGAATGAAACTTTTTTTTCCTGCTCCTTACCCTCAATGAAAAAGGCACAAGGACATGGATTTCAGCTGTAAATGGAACCTACTTTTAGATTACCCACTATAAAAGATACCTATCTCTTTCCTGTACTTTTAGATCACAGGATCACAGAATATTCTGAGTTGGAAGGGATTTACAAGGATCATTGACTCCTACTCTTATGTGAATGGCCCATTCAGGTATCAAACCCACAATCTTGGTGTTATTACCACCATGCTCTTACAGATCACATGGACATTTATAGCACATTAACATTTATACCTAAGTATTCCTTCAAAGCTGTCCAGGGAAGAATTCTTCACTTGGTGAAAAGCAAGATGTGTATCTCATTCATTTCGAGGCAGGAAAAATCAAGTTTCAGAATGGATTCCAACTAGAAAAAGCCTCCTAAAATGTATGTAATTTGGAATAGATTCTGAACGATATAGAAATGTGGCCTTCAGAGATGAAATGTGGACTATTGGGCCACAAGTTGCTTAGAGAAGAAGCTTAAGTTCTCTGTTTGATTAACCAAAAAGAAGCAGAGGCTGATAGGAAGCCCTTTATGTTATTTTTCCAAAGATCTTGGGAGAGTTAGAAACATAAGATTTATGGAGAGGTTTAAAATCCTTTACCAGATCAATTGGTATAAACATATAGACAGAGGTCAGGCTTGCCTCAGGTCTAGTCTAGCTTACTCTGTAATCCTGAACATGTCACCTGGAATCGGGAAGGGCACGTTTTCCAGAATAATCTGATGTATTATTTTTAACTGAATGACCAGAATTTCAGAGAATAATTTACATTTTTAACCCAACACAGGTTTATATAGCACCACAGTGTTCTACAGTTCTCTGTTTTTACTGTGTTCTGTGTTCTCTGTTTTAATTCTGTAATTTCTAATGATTTCCTAATAATGTATTTTTTACTGTGACATATCAAACTATGTCTGGTTTCCACTGAGACATCCATGAACTTTTACCATAATAGGCAATTTAAAGACTCAAATTGTGCATATGTTATCTTTTCTTTTCCTCCATTTATGTTGCTTTGCATTTAGTGACATTGAACTTGACTCATTCAATTTTGTGAGACCTTTCTGCAAACCTTTGCAATTAAATTTCACTTTTGAATACAGTGAGCAATAATTTTGTAATCAGCAAACTTTTCAATATCACCTTTCCAGGGAATATCTCTTCTGATGAACATCACAAGTCCTCATTCAAATCATTCTGACACATCAACAGCAGTATCCTTCCACTGTCAGAAAACTCTTTCTTACCATCTTGTCAGATTTCTCTCTTAACATTCAGGAATATGTCAGAAGGTTTTTCAAATCCAAAACAATTCTGCCAATTACATGAAAGTTACCTTCATGCTTATTGATTCTTTAACTATAAAAGTTTTGTGAACCACAATTTCTGTCTAAAAAAGCCCTGTTTTTTATCTTATTGCTCCATGTACATTTATGTCTGCTAAATCTACCAAGAGGTTCCAGCAATTTGCAGATGGAAGTCACATGTACAGAACTATAATTTCACATCTTCCTGAATGATAAATTTATAAATCTGTAGCTTTTGTCAAATTCAATTTCTTTACTAATGGTGATGTTGGTAATAAATTATATACTACAGTTAACAATTACACAATTTACTACTTGAGCTCCTTCAGAGCTTACGAATGAATAACATATGGTACTGGAGATATTTTACTCTTTATTTTACTAATTTATTCTAAAACATCCTCCACTGACACTTCAGTCTGAGACTGCTTCAATGACTCACTTGTCACAGGAAAAGCTCCTTCCGATTTCCACACAGATATAAAATATTCAGTCAGCTTTTCTGCTCTGGTGACATCTTTTCTGTTCTTGTAACATCTCAATCATCTCTCAACAGGACAGGAAGAGAAAATATGTTTGAAAAATTTGTGGGTCAAGCTAAGGACAGGGAAACCACGCACTGACCGTCATCATGGGCAAAACACCATTTAATTTGGGGTAGTAACTTTATTTATCCAACAGAGTAGGATAATGAGAAATAAGAACAAATATAAAACCACCTTCCAGCTACACCCCCATTTCTTCCCAGGCTTATGTTCACTGCTGACCCTTCTACCTTCATGCCCTGAGCAGTACTGTGGGACCGGGAAATGGGGCTGATGTTGCTCCTCACGATCTTCCTCTGCTCCATTGTGGGGTCCTTCACATTGGAGACAGTCCTGCATGAACTATTTCACTGCTGGTCCCTTCTGCAGGGTGCAGTTCTTCAGGAACAGACTGCTTCAGCCTGGGTCTCTTGCTGGGCTGCAGGTTCTGCCAGGACCCTCCTCCAACAAAGGCTTCCTTAGGGGTCACAGCCTTCTTTGGGCATCCACCTGCTGTGGCTGGGATTCTCCAGGGGCTGCCAGAACTATTTGATTATTTACTCCACCCTGTATCTCCATGGGCTACAGGGGCACAGCTGCCTCACCATGGGCTGCACCAGGGGCTGCAGGGGAATCTCTGCTCTGGTGCCTGGAGCACCTCCTGCCCGTCCTGCACTGACCTTGGGTCTGCAGGGCTGTTCCTCTCATATATTCTCATTCCTCTCACACCTGCAGTGTTTTTTTACCTTGTCTCAAATATTTTATCCCAGTGGTGTTACCAGCATTGTCAACAGCCTCAGCTCTGGCCAGCAGTGGGCCCTTTATGGAGGTGTCAGGAATCATCTATACTGAATAGAGGGACAACCCCAGCCTTTTCTTCTCACAGAGGCCACATTTGTAGCCCTTTGGCTACCAAACTCTTGCCTTATAAACCAAATAATATATACAAGTTCTAATACCAGTTTTACTTGTCTGTATGTTTATTCACTTTTCGTCATCCTTTTTTACTTTTCCTTTTAAAAAAGCAGACCTTCTACTTTGTTAGTTTTTGGTTTTTTTCCTCTTCTGGATATAAGTTCTACTTTTAAAGGATACTTCACTCATTAGTGATGTGCTCTGTATTGACTATTATAATTCAGAAATTGGATCTTATGATGAATAGCTCAATGAAAATGTCAGCTCAGTGTTCAGCAGGGGTCAAAAATAAATTGAATGTATGGAATGATGAAGAAAATACTAGAAAAGAAAACAGAAAACTTAATCATATTGGTAGAAAAAGCTCTTATCCTAAAATATAAAAAAAATAAAAATGTAACAGAACTGGAAAAGGTTCACAGAGAGCCACCAAGAATAATCAAATATATAGAATGGCAGTCAAGGGAATTCATAAATAGCCCAGGATTATTCAGTCTGAAAAGTGACAATTTAGGGATGGCTTTGACAGAAATCTGTCCTATCATAAAGGAAAAGGAATAGATAAAAAGAGACAGATGGTTCATTTTCTCTTCCAAAGTGAGAATCATATGGTGTTAGCAGGTGGTAGGGGTTCAAAGCAAAAAAAAAAAAAAAAAAAAAAAAAAAAAAAGGAGGTAGTTGTCTACACAATATACAGGTAGGTAACTCTTTCCCTCTTTCCCCAGGTCACTTTTCTTTCAGTATTCTTTATACAAAAAGACACTGCAAGCAGTATATAAACCACTGACAAGCACACAATGATTTAATGGCTGGCTAGAGCGCCCAATGGGGAACAAAAATTGCCATTCCTGTGCCCACGTGCCTTGTGATCGTCTCTGTATCAGCAGTCATTTGATGGTAGGAAGTGTCAGTCAGCCCTGCTGTGCTCTGGCATGGATTGGTCTTTGGTGTTGCCAAAAAGCAGATTCTATGCTTTTTCCATAGATCTGAGCAGTTTCATGTCAGTATTTTTCTCCTGAATTTCTAGGTTGCTAATTGTTGCCTCTCACTTCAGTTTGTGTACTTTACAATAACACAGGTTGCTTTCATTACCATGTAGAGTGTTAGCTTACTTATCCCCTGACATCTGAAAAGCAGGTTACTCCATAACCAAGCCAAACCTGCTGTTAAATTGGAGACAGCTGCATCTTCATGGGATAGATTTTGAAAGAATTTTGCTCAGGATATTTTGGATGCTAAAGTTTTGCATGCATTGAAAAAGGAAGGGGACAAAGATATCCCTTGAAGATATTAGATAGAAATACCAGACACCTGATTCTATTAAAGGTCTATTTCTGTTCCAAGAAGCTCCTGAGCAGTAAACCACAGTGGACTTCAGAGAGCATTCACAGCATGTGTCATCATTTTGATCTTCCTTAGAAATCTGCCTGTCATCATTGATGGAAGTGGGACATGGGGCTTGGCCAGCCTTTGGTCTGGCTCAGCACAGCTGCTCTTGTGCTCTGAAAACCTTTACTCTGCCATAACTGTGTGATCTGGATTTAGTCCTTTGATATTGTTTTAACACCTTTTTGCAGAGGTTGCATGTTTTTTCTGGCAAAATACTTTTAAGCAATGTTGTCTCTATATATATATATTTCATTTTAATTCCTCTTAGTTAATTTTTACATGATTTCTTGGAGGTTTTCTTTATTTCAGAAGTTTATTTTATTTGAAGAGGATGTAATATGGAGAGGAAAAGAAAAACTTTCCAATCAGATTTTGTATGAGTGAAGTTTGAGACAAAGTACGATATTTTAAGAGTGTGTGAGTGCAGATTTAGCTACTTCATTTATATTAGAGCTACTTCAGATTCTCCTATTGGATATTTCAAAATTCAGTGATTTTGTTATCTCACTATTTAGCTATTTATTGTAAGTCATTATTACAATATCCCAGATAATGAGTATTAATTAAAGCATCAAACTATGCTTCTCTTTTCATTCCTTGTAGTGACCCTAATGTTAGCATTTCTGAGGTACTATCATGGACACATGACGATATAAAACAAACCAAATAATATATCCTTTAATCTAAGCATGACATTTTTGTTTACCTAATTTGTGATAATTGTTATGGTTAATTCATTTTTTATATTTAACCTTCAGTTTTCTTTAAACTCTGGAACTTTTCTCTAGCAGCCTGATCTACTTTGTCATATTATCTTATTGTTTCTGAAGGCACATAAATGATTTGTTTCTCAGTTGAAATTTTTCTATGCTTGCTATGTCCACATCCTCACTTCCAACCAGCGCCTTCACTTCATTCATCTTACCATATAGTTTTTCAGTATTTATAGACTCTTTGTAGAAGAAAATCACGTTTTCCTTTGATCTAGTTGTCCATTTTTAGATCCATATTTTTGTGGTGAGAGGATTCTTTGATGTCTCCTATCTGAGGTTTATTGAATTACATCTATTTTTGGAGGCTGAAAATTTTGCTCTTATAGGATGCATAATCTCAGACTGTTTTCTTTAATTCCCTTGTTGGATTCCCCCTAATATTTATTAAAAAAAAAAAAATAAAATCAAAAGCTTCAACTATTTTATATTTTGAAGTCGATTATTCTATTTTTATGGGAGTGATATATTTCAAATATTTGAAAATCCTCTCACTGCCTCACATTACTTCTGCAAGCATGTTTTAACACTGTTCCTCCTTGGTTTGTTTACCAGATCCTGGAAGCCTTCTAGAGAGTACCATTGTCAACAATATTTATGTCAATATTGAAAGATCAAATTTTGCATACTTTCTCTCCCCTGCTAGTTATGGGCACTTCATTGACCATGTAAAACAGGTAGAAACCTTGTGAAGTTCATTGCTTTCATATGCAGCAGAGAGGTTGTGGGCATTTAGAGCTGACTGTGCTCAAGTGTTGAAAGGAATCTCAACTACATATTAAAGAACTTCTAAAGAAGGCTGCTCTTGGTCTTCTGCCCACACTGCCCTAGGACAGACCTCCAAAGAGTAATTTTTTTCCTTCCATTACCTCCTGAGCTCATTAAATAAGGGGTAGGAAGACACAGTTCTGACTAAAATCTCCATGGCTCTTGTGTGGGAATAGTGATATCTCTTGCAGCTAACTGCTCCCAGTTTTATATTGGGCATGACATGCTATGGTTTGGAATATGACTGGCCAGTTTGGGTCAGCTGTTCAGGCTGTGCCTCCTCCAGATTCTTGTGCTCCTCCTCACTGACAAAGCTTGAGACACTGAAAAGTCCTTGGCTTAGGACAACCACAGATGAGCAAGAACCAGAACATCAGTGTGTTTTCAACATTATCCTCCCATAGGGCTCAAACACTGTGCCAGCTACTAAGAAGGAAATTAATTTTATCCCAGCCAAAACCAGGACACCCTCTCAGCATGGTGTTAAGAAAGCAGAAACACCTACAAGGACCCTGAGGGCTAAGCATATTTTCCTGCTTGGGTAGCTTAGTCTAGAATGAAGTGAGCTTGGCCTCGGTTTAACTTTAAAGCACAGGCTGGAGGGAACAATTGTATAACTGCCATTTATCTGCCATGTTAGAAATCTTACTAATCATGTTGATGTGGCATTTTTTGTGCCAAAGGGGAGCACTGCTGGCAGAAAAAGCAGCCTCAACTAAATGAATGAAAGGCAAACTCTCAAAAAAACCCCCAAAACCTATCACTGGAAAGCTCCAATTGGGTAAATCCATTCTTCTTATTAACTGAGCATTTTCATTACACCTTTTATGGCAGTCATGCTTCATTATTCTTCATGTTTAGTAATGAATTTTATGGTATTGTCAAAGTGATACTGATCTCTCCCTTGAAATGTTTTTAATTTAAAAATGTGCTGTGCTGTTCTATGAGAACATTGCTTCGGTGTCTAAGGCAACTGTCTTTTATTATAGGTCAGATGGTGTGAATCCCATCACTGGTAATGGGGAGAACTACATTAAGATAAAGGTGATTGTATGAAATCATTACTATTTATTAGAATAAAGATCATTCATCTTCCAAAGTTTACACTAGATGAATATGCATGTGCATCTAGTAGAAATCATGCCAGCTGAAATAATTTAAAGTGATTATATTTTTCCCTAGCAATTTTTTGTTAAACAAATAGAAATTGAACTTGAGGCAAAATGTACTTGAGAGATTTTATACCTTAAAATCAGTCTTGTGTTCTTTTTTCCTAGTTTCAATGTCAATACTTTTACTTTAGAAATTACATTTACATCTTAAAAAATCATAGTTAATATGAATCCTGATTACATATTATTCTTAATCAGAAGATAATGAAAGTTATTCTGGATATAAATGACAATAACAAACATAGGTAGTTATGGCATTACTCAAAAATTGAAATTGTGACCCATGGGAACATTTACTGTATTTCTAAATCACAAGATTTAGACTGTGTAGAAGACACTATCATGTCAAAATATGTTTTCATGTTGAATTTAAAAAAATGAAAAATACCCATTTCTCTCATAAGTAAGTTTTATAACAAATAGTTTATTCCATTTAACTGGAAAATCTTGTTCTGTAAATTTATATATTTTAAAAAATAGAATAAATGTTCTAGTTTTATCCCACTTATTTGTTGGTTTTATAGTTGATTCTTATAAATAAATAGATCATATCTTTTTCAGAACCATGTAATTTACTGCTGAGTAGAATAAAAAGTAGCATGGAGGCCAAAGTGTAATAATGGATGGCACGGGTTAAGGCTGGCCAGACACCCACCAAAGCCACTCTCTCACTCCTCTCTGCAAAATGGGTAGGAGATATAATTTATTGAAGTATTCATGAGTTAAGGACCGGGAGAGAGACCACTCATCAAATACCATTATGGGAAAAACAGGATCAGCTTAGAGATATTATATAAATTTATTACTAACAAAAACAGAGCAAGATAATAATAATGATAACCTTCTCCCCACCCTTTCCTCCTTCCCAGCTCTACCTCCCCATCCAGTGGTGCAAGGACACAAGGGGTTTATGGTCAGTTCATTGCCTGAGGTTTCCTTCTGCTCAGGGAGAGGAATCCGTACTCTCCTGCACTGCGGGGTCCCTCCCATGGGAGACAGTTCTTTGGAAATTTCTCCAGTGTGGCTCCATCTCATCAATAACAGCTCCCTGCAAACTGCCGTAGCTTGGGTCACTCCTCCATGGGGTGCAATCCTTCAAAGACAGGTGGCTCCAGGATTTCCCTCTCTCTTCATGGTTCTCCCTTGAGGTCACAGTCTCTTCTCAGGCATCCACCCGCTCCAGAATAGGCTCCTCCATGGGCTGCAGGTGGATCTCTGCATCCCTGTGGATCTCTGCATCCCTGTGGATCTCCAAGAGCTGCAGGGGCAGAGCTGCTTCATCATGGTCTTTACTGGGGGATGGAGATGAATCTCACCTCATCTCCCTACTTCTTCACTGACCTTAGTGTCTACAGACTTGATCTTCTTACATGGTCTCACCCTGCTCCTCTCTTGTCACAATTAAAACTGTGGCACAACCTTTTTTTTTATTTTTTCTTAAATATGTCATCACAGAGGTGCTAACACACCATTTCTAATTGGCCCAGCTTTGGCCTGCATCACAGTGCCCATCTTTGGAGCCACCAGGCTCTGCTGAACACTGAGGAAGCTTCCAGCAGTTTCTCTCAGAAGCCACCCCTGTAGCAACCCCCCTACCTCCAAACCCAGGCCATGTAAACCCAATACAGTGTCACTTTATCCTCTTATGGGTTCTGGACTTTCACCATATCAAGTTGTAAATCCATCATCTCTTTGGGGCTATTGAGTGCACTGGAATACCAGCTATGGCACTCTACTACTGAGCTCACAAATATCACCCCCAGATTTACTCTCTTAAAGGGTTTGTTTTTTGGGTGTAGGGAGTGGGATTGGGGAGTGGAATTTCTTTTAGCAAAGATAATTGAAACAAAAAACTACTGTTCCAGGTAATTTTGGTCTTGTTTTATTTGATAACATTTTGCCAAAAAACTTTGTCCTACAGACTTATGTGGAAAAATTCACCCTAATCAATGACTACATGTAGGTTAACCCAATGACTACATATATATTAAGCTAGTTGTACAGGATCTCTTTACAGTGAGTGAAGGGTTTAGGTACTTACCAAAAGGGACCAAGCTCCCTTAAGGATGAAACTTAGTATAAATCCAAATGATCAGTACAATTGAGGTTTCCATTAAGCAGAATATCTGAGTGAAAATGATCCAAAATGGGGATTTACAAAATTGTCCTATGTTTTCATTGCAATACTACTATACTGCAATATTATTATCACTGCAAACTTATTTGACTGCAATATTTCAGCCACTCAGAAAAGGGGGAAAAAAGAAAAAAATATTGACATGTGGTATATTCCATTAATTATACCAAAGACAATAATGAAAGTGTAAACTAATTTCTCAAGTTCTCAAGTGGCATCTTTGGTGAAGTTGGTGGTCCTTGCACTCAATTCCTTTTTTTTTTTTTCCTTTGTATATGTTTATCTTGAGCTGGAATTTAATATCTTACAGAAAGGATTTTTTTTATTATCTACCATATTTTTATATTTGAAAGTGATAATCAACTTATATACATAATAGATGTGTTTGGTTTATGGTTCACTTGGGAAATCTGTCACATTCTGAGGGTCATGGACAGTCATTCTAAAAGAGCAGACTTTTTAAATAGTTTTATTGTCCCAAAAAAGTGTTATGTAGTTATCATATTTAGTAGATCAGATGGTTTGTATCAGTGCTTCTGAACTGCAACACCAGAAATAACTTGTTCTTTTGAGAAAGCATGCCATGTGTCATATTTTCATATGGTGTTTGTAAGAAAATGAACATTCATTATAGTCAAACAATATTTTAAAATCATGCCTCATGAAAAAGTGATTAAGAAGTTTAGCATGAAATCTGTTATTAATACATTAAACTCACAAATAAAATTGTGTATATAAAACTATTTTTTTTTAAAACATAAAACAAATTATCGCTTTGAGCTTTACAGTTTTATAGAGTGAAATTGACAGAGGCTGCATGTAAAGTGGAAGCTATACAGTGTTGGAACAAATCTGTTAAGGGCACTGTACGACAAATATAAGAATTTTGTTTCATGTTTTCAGCTCTGAAATAATAAAAACAAGGTTCTGTGAACTGGAGAAAACAAGGTCAGACTTCCCATAAGTAAACCTATAGAGATATTTTCCATGTCAGTGTGAACTTCTGCATGTGCTCAGGGCAGCTGGGGGGGAAAGTTTATAAATACCACTGTTGGCTTCAATGTCTCTCATTTGGAGTCAGGAGATTAAGAACAATACCAGCTTCAGATTTGCTTCTAAATTTCCAATATCAAAACTAAAATGAAGGTTTAGCTCCTTCAGTGTCCTGCCAGAAACCAAACTATGCTTTAAGCCAGGTTCAATGTAACTGCATGTATATTCTCAGTAAGCAGTTTTGTTGAGCTGAAGTAATTCTTATGCTAACTGTAGGCAAGATAGAGCAGCGAATCAAAGAGAAATATTATATTTGGGGATTCAAATAACTTGTATCTGGAAAAAATTCTGTTTGTTGATGTTACTGTTGGAAATACACTCTTGTTTTTTAAAACCTGGTCCCCTAGGGTCCCTCATGTTTTACATATGAGGGAAGAAATATTCAAGTGAATGCTGGTTTCTCCAGTATATAACTCCATGAAATAGCATAAATAAATGCAGAAGTGAGAGGAAAGACTTTTTGCCAGCAAAAGAGAATGGATGACAGAATAAATGGCGATTTAATAAAACTGTTCATTCTGCATTTGTCAGTGGTTCATACAACAAAATGTGGACATGACTAGAGTGCATCTATGAAGTATATACAAGACATAGTTTAATTATTTGCTCAAATTCTTTTCTGGAATTGATATTCATAAGACTTTGGAGGATCTGACTAAAGGCTTTAACTCACAGTAATCATGAAAACTCCAGCAACACTCAAAGGAATAGCTTATGTAGCTAATTACTGCTTGTGAAGCTGGTGCCCAGCTGAGCTGGATTTACTCTGTATCTCTCCAGGTCCAGCTTTACATGTGTGAGCATGGATGCTGGGGTCTGAGGACAGCCGAATGAAACAGTAGTTGTATCTCAGTTAATCAAAGTTAGAAAAAGAACTTCATGTCTCAAAACCTGAAGAATAAAGATAAATAAGTGGGTTAATGACAACACAACGGAAGTATGCAGATGCATCAGCAAATACCGCAAAATTTCTAAGTGTGTTTTTATATGTGGTCTTTGTCTTCTTTCAATGGTATTGAATCCCATGGTTTAGTCATGTGTCACTCAATTCCTTTGCCATATCTACCTTCAGAGCGGTCCAGATTGGGAAACGTGCACCCCAACTCAATGGGTGTATTATCTACATCTTCATTGCAACTGATGCATTCTCTCATCTGCCTTAGGCAGCTCAGACATACTATACTCCACTTGGTATCCAGATACCTTGCAGAGGAGTATTGGTCCAGTTAACATCTGTCTTAAGATGTTAGTCTCTGTCCACAGCTGAGGAGCTCCAGGAAGAAGGGGTATGGCAGTGAGTTGCCTGATACAACTGCTCTCCTTCCTAAGGGCCCTGCAGGTATGAGCAGGGCTTACACATCTTCCCTTGGCTAACTGGGTATAGATCTTTCAGCTGGACTTTCCTGCTGTAATGAATTGGGGTCTCCAAACTACCACAGGTCTACACAGTGACCCTGATTAAGCTACTCAGTCTGACTTTATTTATCTCATGTGTTTGTTCATGTCTGTTGAAACTATAACATTTTCAAGGTATCTTGCCTTCCAGTATCCAGCACAATGGGGTCCTGGTCTCTGGTGAAATCTCAATGTACTCTTTGGTTACAGATCATGAAAAGAACATATTTGCCATGCAAAGGTAATGAATGTAGAACACTGAGGAAGGAAGGCAGGCCCTTATTCTTCCTTAATGCTTATTATACAGATTGATAAGAAACTAAACATCTTTTGCGTGGGATTGGAAAATAACATTTTTATCCTCAAACAACAGCAGTACTGCAATCTGCTGTTTACACAAAAAAGCAGCAGAATCCCATTCATTTTGTGCCTGGTTAACTGTGCTCCTCTAAATTTCCTCACAATAAGTTTTTATGCCTTGAACTTTTGCTTGAATTGTCTCTGGATAGTGGATGAATGTAACTGTTTTTAAGTGGTTTTGGGGGAACCTTATAAACATGTAAGGTAATGTTAGAATACTCTTAACACAGTTTTGGTAACCCCATAAATGGAGAGCTGTGGCCTTTGTGGCTATAGAGCTGCCATGCAGTCAGGCTGCTGACTGCATTTTTATACAAGAGACAAAATTACTTGAAGAGGTACCTAATTCCTTGTGCAGACTCTGATTCTCATCTCCACCCTCACTACTACACTGAGCAAGTGACTGTCATTCATGTAAGTATTTACATAGTTTTTTATATATAATTTATAATGAGAAGTAAATGAGGCCCAAAGCAGACAACTGAATAGCAGAACCTGATGCAGCTCTGACTAGTCATGGGTATTTGTAGGAATGTCCCAGGTTTCTCACCTTCTCTTGTTCTTAACGGAAGAGGAAGACTGGTGCAATATATATTTCCTGGTTTGCTGGGAAGTGCAGCCAGGGGAATGAAAAGACTAAAGATTCAAAGTTGTTTGGATGTAGACTGCCTAGGGAGTTTGATGGTAGACTAAACAGCTTTGAAGATTTGAGATCAACTGCCTCCATCAAATCCATGTCAAACCAAGCTGAGGTCGTCAATTACTAAATCATTTTCTGTCTGGCTTTCTGTATCTCTGTGGCTCTAAATAAAAAACAGACCTCTCACCAGATGTCACCAAAGTGAATTGGTTTTTTTTGGAGCAATCCTAGGAACTAGAGGATGTGGCATGTAACTGGGAACATACGAAGGCACACAGTCACAGGAGGCCATTGCAGTCCTGAAAATTCATTTTAGTAGAGATAATTCTTAGGCAACTGCAGGTTTCATGTCTTCTCCTTGATTTCTTGAATGAGAAGCTCTGTATAATACCTCACAAAGGAATCTTCTGACTGTGGCAATGGCATGCTTGTAGAATAAGTACACTCAGGCATGTGTCTTCATAGCAAAAGCACACATGCAGTAGAGAGGAGAATATTTTCTTATAGAGCAACTGTGAAGGAAAAAGAATGAGAAAAACATGAGCAGGTCCAGAAATTGTTACAAAGGAAGTGTTTAATGAGTGGTGAGAGTTGGCTACCAGCACAAGTGCAGAATTATATGGTGTTCTCAATTTACTGCATAAAGTCTGACTTGAAATTGTTAATGGTTAATTGTTAATTGAAATTGTTAAACAATGAATTACAGCAAGCAGATATCTAAGCCAAATTCTTGTATCATATAATGTAGCCCCACTCTGTTGATTTGAATGGAGTTACCTTGGTGTTCACCAGCAAAGATATAAAAGCAATTTACATAATTTAGGAAAGAAGCTGAGTGGGATTTACATTTTATCAATTGTTTCACAAAGACTGTTAATCACTAAATGAAACCTAGTGGCCATGATTTAGGTTATATGCAGCTTCATAAAGACATCTTCCTGTCCCAAAGATATAGCATAAAATAAATGAAATGGCCAAAATATTTCCTGCAGTTTCCTGCAGCCAAGTATTGAATGACAGATAAAATGTGTAAGAGGGTAAATGTACACTGTTTTAGTTTGTTCATGCAAGTTTATAATTGTTAGTGACATGTGCCATTTAGGAATGGATTGTGAAAATACGACTTATGATAAATTGGTTACTCATTGAAATTATTAAAGCTTACATACATGAATTTGGTTGCTTATAACTTGTGAAAGCACTGAAAAACATTTTTCCCTCCCCTATAGATGATTTCTAATCACCTGGTTTTCCAGTTGAATAAATCACCTTTGAATTGCTCTCTCATTTAACAGTAGTAGATACTTTATCAACCAAAGTCTTTTGCTTCATTCATGTGTCATTTTCTGTGCAATGATTAACTATCCAGGGAGTTCTCCCTGGCACCCATCACCACACAGTAGCATTCCTTTCACAAAAGACTATTTCAGAGAAACAGAAAGTCAGGTGTTGATCTTTATAAAGCAAAACTTATTGCTTGGACAAGTGTAATAGAAAATAAATGAAGAACTCCTGAGGCATTATGTCCTTTTAATAATATTGTACCAAAACGAAAATCTGGCACTTTATCCAGTATTTTAAAATGACAATGCAACTCATTGTATCTCTTTGAGTATAAAATTCAAAACTGAGTGACAGGGGCTGGTTAATAGTCAGCCATACATAGTATAAATAAATCAAATGGAGGATAAAATAAAAAAGAAAACTTATTAGTAAAATCCAGCATGGATGAATGAATACATTTTTGGTTGTTCTATTAGAAATAATGGTATTTGCTGAATTATAAAACAGCGACTTTTGTATTCATTAAATAAGGAAGAAAAATGAAAAACCCCACAACTCTTGACATTAAGAGCATGCACCATATCCAATGCTTAAAGTATGTATTTATATACATACTTCAGGTTGCTCTGATCTTTAAAGCTTTTAATTTAGCTGAAAATTTAGAGCTGAGTTTTATCTACTCTCTGTTTTACTAGGATATATATTAAAAATCTGTGTCATACTAATTCTGTCTCTCTGTCTCTCTCCTTAGAGTAAAGATAAGTCAGAAACAACATGCAGAATGATGAATGCCAGGTATATTGTTTGACTCTTGTTTACTTTCCAATCTGCTACATGGTATTTAGGTATTATTGTTTGTAAAAGGTTTTAGATTGAAATGTTGTTGTGTTAACTGATTTAGAAACACAGGTGCATAAAATGTAGATTAATAAAAACAGAAGTTCCTCCTCCTCTCCTTAGCCTAAGGAGAAATAATACAAACTGAATTAACTCTGCTCTTGGACTAATGGTTGTAACAAAATATAAAATTAATTGGAATTAAGCACTTCCATTTTAGCAATGACAGGGTTTTATTAATTTGGTAACTAGACAGCTAGAAATCAGAAACTATGTTTTGAGTGTTTATATATGCATGTATGCAACTGTATTTAAACATGGTTAATTATTTGCAGAATGGAATTTGTACTTTCATTAAATACTTTCCACTTTAAACACTTCTTAAACCATATCATAAACTGAATAGCTGAATGCTTTAGGGTTACCTGAAGATGAATAAGAAGCTATAAGTAATCACTGAAAACCCAAAGCTGAAATTCCTTTGAAGTGAGGCACGCTTATGAATTTTCTCTTTTACTTTTAAATACTAGCAAAATAAACTCTAATTTGAAATGTAATATTTTATTGACTTTGCAGCATTTTCTTCAGGTATCCATCTGCACATACAGTAGATTTTTGTGTTTCAGGCAAGCTGAAGCAGAAAAACAGTATCTGAAAAAATATGAAAGATCACAGTGTTATCATTTAAGATACAAAAGTGTTAGGACTGTAAATTGTCACATTGCTGCTGGCACACACCAATGTGTGAATGCATCGTGAAAGAAAATTATGTAGATACTTGAATATCTTATATGGAAAAATATAATTATTAATATTTTAAATTTAGTGATCTCAGCCATGAAAAAATACAATAAAGGCTTGCTATATTAGTATTGTTTGATTTTTTAAATTATATTATTTATTTTACTTCAGGGGACAGAACATTTATAAGCAAGGCAACAAAGAGTTTGGATTGGCTTTCATTTATCCTCTTGAAACCAGAGCCACTTAGGTCCTCAGTGTTTAGAAAGGTAGAAATAAAATCTTAGATATAGACAGTGAAATATTTCAGACTCATCAGAATGCAGATCTGTCTTAAGTTTATGTGTCATAATTTGTGTAAATAGCTTAGTACATTGTATGTCCAGCTCATTATACACATATACTTTGTTTTTTTCTTATTCAAGAACTTATCTTACAACTGTACACCAAAGTTGATAGGTGTAGCACTCAGAGTTATTTTCAGTTCTAAAATTATTCCTGCAACAAATAATAAAACCTTAGTGTTGAGATGGAATCACCCTCCCTTTGTCCTATTTCAGGACAGATATTCAGGATTCAGATATTGTTCCAGTCCCCATGGAGCACTCTTGGGTCCTTTGTTTGAGGGTAATGTTTTGTCAGAGTAATGATAGGGGCTGTAGGCACAGGTATAGCAAGTGGTTTTATCTCGTGTACAGCAGAAGGGTTACATACCAGAGCTGAATGTAAGATGGATTTAATTAGACGCTGGGGGGGACTGAAGGTTTGTGACAGGAATAAATCAATGTTTTTGATCATTAGACCTTGTGCAGATTCTGCTGCTATAATGGAAAACTAGAACATGCTATTTCCTGCAAAACCGCTGATATAACTGTGATATATTTCTGTGACATACTGTTGGACAGATTTCTTTGGCTTTCACCATCCCCTTTTGATCTCACTTGAAATTATTACTAAGGTGTGAAAAAAATTATTATTCTTTTGGTTGCTACAGTAACCTGTCCTATAACCCCTAGGCATGTGCTAGCTCTTTATCAAATGATTATGGTAACAGCTAAATGTAAATCCACAAGGAAGTAAGATGACAGTCATAATACACTTAGATTACTGGGCCCTCTCAGTGCCATGGAGGTGATGGACTACGTCCTCAGTGGGAGCTAGACTAGTTTGTTTCAGGTGAAGATCTATTCCAGTCACTCTAATTTGCCTCAGCATAAACCCATGCTGTTTTTGAATGGCAGCTTCTGCCATTAATGTCAGTGAAGACATTGGCATCGAGTTCATCCGGGGCTGGGACTCACAGTTCACCCATCATTCGTGTGCCACCTTCTTCTGTGCATGTGTGTGTTAGACTTGGGGACAATAAGTAATGGGTTGCTCCTCTCTCTTAGAGACAGCTGTATTGGGACTGACCACATGTAAAAAACCTTCATCTCTTCATTCTCTAATGCTAATTATGCAAAGTCAGATACGCTTTGAGAGACAAAGTGTGTCTCAGACTGTGTAACTATAAATATAACTGTGTACTGCAAACAGCATGTGAAGTTCTGTGTCTGTGCCTGTGAGTATTTCTCAGTGAAATGAGTCTGTTCTCCCACCTGGAGCAAATAGCAGATAATACTATTATAGAAACAGTTAACTCCTCACTACCCATGAGTGGAATATTTGTGTTTTCTATTCTTTAGTCCAAATTGAAATCAAAACTTTTCTTTTTCACAAGTGCAGCCTTAATGCAGGTATAACATTCATATTCTCAAAGGTCCATTTCAAACAGTACTCTCTGGTTTTAAAAGCCAGTTTATGCACATTTTGTATTGCAAATATTCTTTACTGAATTTATCTTCATTCAGAATTTTTGTAAATTGTTTTCTATTGAAAGCTGATGGTACTTTCCTTTTACTGAAATTTTGTCCTAATGAGTGTTATGAAGCCTGTGAAAATCTCCAGTCACACTGGTTTAGATGAAAAGAGCTAATACAAATAATGTTTTATTTCTGGTAGAAGCTGCCTTTTGTGCTCACATATATGCCTGGTAGGCCAGATGTGAATGAACAACAAATTACAGGAAACATCAAAACTTTAAATTGTGAAGGTATTTGGAGGAAATAGATTTCTCTTCCTTCTCTAGTGTTCTACATTCTTATTATAGTATTCAACTCTTTTATGGAACAGTGCTATGTTTAGCCCATAAATAGAACTTTTCCTGTACACTGCACTCTCCCAGCTGCAAGTAAGATTACAAATTTTTGTCGGAGGTGAAAGGTGCGGCTGTATTCATAGAAAAACACACCACCCACTACTTCCCAATAAATATGATTGTGTCTTTATAAATTGCTTAATATTATCAGTCTATCTTCTAGATTTGTAGAGTGACGAGTATATGAGTCTTTATAGGGAAAAGCTTGAAGCTGTCATACAGAATATTTTCCAATTCAGTGGTGGTGCCTTTTTAGTAGTTGCAGTCTCACCTGACTTGGGGAGACAGGTGATATTATTCCTCCATAGCCTCTTGAAGACAGAAAATAATGAAGATGAAACAAGGACTACTAAACTAAACCACTAAATTACACGTACATGCAACTATTACTTAGCTATTAGGAATATTTTTTTAAATGGAAATATTTAAAGTAGACAACCAGGAAAATTAATTTTGTCCACATATTAATCTCATCTACAATACAAGAGCTGCAAATGGACAGCCATTTTTGACAGTAATTTTCAACTGAACTATGACATTTTTTAGACAAAGATGATATCACTCAGAACATACCTCTGTTTCTGGCACCAATTTAGAAACTTCTAGACCTGAGGTTTATCAACACAAGGTTTAAAAATTCATTTATTTCATCCACTTTTTACTGAGGTAGTGCTATTTGATTACTTTTGGTGTGGGGTTTCTGCTTTGGTTTGGTTTGGTTTTCTTAGTTCTCTCTATTTGACTTCTTTAAATTCAGCATTGTTTTCTGTAGGTACCTCATTTATTTTTTACTCTTTCTGTGAATGACCCCCAACTCACCTTCATTTCAATTAGATGTTTGCCAAGAAGCAACACAAAAGCTTTGGGCTTTGAGCCAGCTCTACCCCCAGACATTCACCTACATTCTGTTGAGATAATGGAAGTGTCCATAATGAGATCGTTTAATGTCATTGTACAGTTTGATGTGTTAGAAAAACAGGAACACATATAAGCATGGAAGATTGAATCAAAATGTAAGGAGACATGAACTTTAACCACTTTCCATTTGGCTTCTCTTGCACTTAACTCTGGCATTGTGGTTTTGGGCTACTGTGGGAGACATGGCATTAGATTTGAATAATAACATCAGTTTGCTATTTTTAATGTTTCTGTGAAATCAAAGAATTTCTACTGGATATATATAGCCTCTCAGAAAATCAATAAGAAAAATTGCAAAAAGTATGATTCAGGTAGTTTTAATGAAATCTTTAGTTCAAAAATTTACAACATTTTGCAAATTTAGGCCAGAAGGCTTACTGAGAATGAAAACAAAATATAAACTAACATGTATTTATCACAGTTCCCCTCCCAAAAAGAGTTGATATTAAGAGCAAACTAAAACAAAGCATCTGATTTTCAATCCCTAGGGCTAGTACATTCTTTAGAAGTAAAGAATGTTGTGGAAGTGAAAGAGTCACACATATAAAAATACAAAGGAAATGCAGTTCAGTAGTTAGGTTGCCTCAAATAAACTTTATGTTTTCTTTGAAGTACATTTTCATAGCTCCTTTCTTGTCTAACAACAGGTTTATATCATAGAAAATCCCCTGACTTTGATAGTGTGATTCCAGGTTATGACCTCCCTGTAGTCTTGCACTGAACCATTTGACTATTGATTTAAAGACAGCTGGAGAGCCTGAACGGAGCCAACCATGGTGTGGAGGGAAGGGAACAGAGATCTCTTCTCCAGTGCTCTCAAATTATGGAGGGCTAAGATAGTCTGGTCCCAAGACAGGATAACATTCAATTCCTATTCATTTTCCTTTTTTTTTTTTTTTTTTTCTTTTCCTTTTCCATTTCTTTTTGCTTTTCCTAAATCTTAAAAGCCTTGGAAGAAACAAAACTTCAAACAATTCCACAACTGTAACTTCAAAAAATATTTAGGGAGTCATTATACTGTCCTGCTTTTCCTTCTTTAAACCAGTTGATTCAAACAAAATAATTCAGCTGATGCCTTGGTATTTCAAAAGGTCATTTCTGCACCTACTAAATCTGTGATGCCATCTTATTTGACTTTTATACAAGGACCCGTGTGTTTTAAATCCTGCTGTCTTTTGGGAAGATGTCTCTGTAAACAACTGAAAAATGTTTCTTTTATCCTTTTCCAGATTTCTTCTTCCCTTTATTACTCCAAGGAGTTCTTTGAAAACAAAGCAAAGTAAAAGCATAAGTCTCCTGATACAGAAAGATCAGCCACGTCTCACTGCTTTCTCTTTGTTCCTTGTCTGTCTACACTCATCTTTTGTTTCAGCTTCTATATTTAGCTTGTGAGCTCTCTGAGACAGGGGCTGTCTTGTTTTGATCCATGTTGTGTGCCAAGTGTTAAAGCAGTGCAGATAAATAACACTAATGATGTGCTGCTGCAGTGTGTCAGGATGCCGTAGCACTGCACTCAGCTAATCTGGCTGGTGGGTCGGGAGATGTCGGGAGATGTAGTGACAGTGCCTCTCACTCTGCGCTGCTGCATCTTAAAACCATGATATCTATCAAGTTTCATATCAATTCACTGGTTTCCAGAGATTGTTCTGAGGTTTGTAAAAATCTGTAATTCTTATTGCGCTGCAAAGGCAAAAGCAGCTTGTAAACAGCAGTATAAAATACCCAGAGCTGGTAATTTTCTCTTTAACAATGTCAAGTTTTCAAAAACTCCTATTTTTTTTTTTTCTTTGAGGAGGAGGAGGAGAAAAAAATTTTGCATTAGAAGAAATTTTGGGGCAGAAAAAAATATTTGGAATTTACTTAACAATGTAGTTTTGATCTTTTTCAAAGTAAGTTCTCCCTAAATTTGAAATGCCTTTTCCTTTTAAAATTATGAAATTGTAGGAACACCTTTGAAAGAGGGGCAAAGAGACACAGATAGTACTTGTTAGTTAATTTAATTTCACCAAAGTGAATTTTAGAAAAAATATTCAAGTACTGGTATTTGGTTTTACTTTGGAAATTTTCACATAAATATGTGAGGAGATAATTCACCATTTGAATTTAGGAGTATTAATATTAAAACCATTACTTTCAACTTAAAATTTTGTTTTAGTTCTGTCTATTACATCACTGAGTATATCCATACTATGGTCTGTATTATATTTTAAAAAGAAAAACCTATTAATGTATTTTTAGTTCTTGATTTTAACTTAATGTATCATTATTTTTAATTAATAAT
This sequence comes from Parus major, assembly GCF_001522545.3. Classification (NCBI taxonomy): domain Eukaryota; kingdom Metazoa; phylum Chordata; class Aves; order Passeriformes; family Paridae; genus Parus; species Parus major. The sequence goes on along the minus strand of NC_031768.1, from coordinate 76,534,295 downwards.
TTATATTATTTATAAATTAATTCTTAAGACATACAGAAACTGTTATACCGTTATAGTTTCCTATGTTTCTGTTAATAACATATATGGTTTATTTCCAGTTCTTAGCATAGCTATTTCTTAAATGTTTTAGAAAATAATTTTTTTTTTCAAATATTGTCTTCATATTTCCCCAGGTGTTTCCCAGTACGTAAGAAATTATTTTCAGTTGCTGATAACTAATATCTCTAGGGTTTTGTTGTCAGTAACAAATTTTCTGTTGTTTTTAAAGAATTTGAGGATAAAAATGTTCTTGAGAAAATTGCATATCACCTCATGGACAAGAGTGTTAGAAATAGTGATTAATAGTGATTGTTTTCCAAAGCATTTTCTCCATTTATTTTATTATATCCATTTATTTTATTCTGTAACAGCTCAGAGGGCTTGTTTTTTTAATTATATTTTTTTTTGTTTGTTTGTTTTTTTGTTTTGTGGATATTTTGAGGGGGTGGGAGTTTTGGGAGGAATAGAACACTGAGTTCAATATTTAAAACATTCAGTATAATAGTATCCTTTTACTTTGTTCATTAATAGTCCCACTTTCTTCTTAATGCCTTCATAAGAGTTTTTCTTGTATTAGAAGTAAAGGACTGACATAGAAAACTAGGAAGAGCTGTGGATAAGAGATTACAGATGAGACAGCAGGAAGGTCCTGTTTGGTGATTACAAGAAAGTTAGTTGTCAGACCCTCACACAATTATTTTTAATCCCTATCTGACTGAAAACTCAGTGAGAAACGAGTATTTGTCAAATTCCAACCCTTTTTCTTTCTGGATAATCTCTAAAATAAAACATCTTTATTCTTTGACAATAAATTTCTGAATCCTATTGTATACAGAATTTTAAAAGGATTGCTCAAAATACATCAAAGTACATCGTTTATGAAGCCAAATACAAGTTTTAGTTCCTGTCTCATTAAAACAGTAGATCTTCATAGGATTTCTAAATAGTTTAACAAGAAACATATATCAGCAGTTTTTTACAATTCAAATCATATCCACTATTTTGCAGTCCCACATTTTCAGTAACTTTATGGTTTGCTCAGATAGCAAGGCACTTTAAAACAAAACTAATCTTGTAGAATATTATGTAAGAGAGGAATTTTCAGGTTGAGAATTTTCACTACATAAAAATAATTATTTTGTACAGAATTTAAAATTATTTAATGAAAAAACAGGAAATTGTTTTTAAAGTGTTATTATTTTCTGTCAGGGAATATATTTATATCTTTTTTATTTATGAAATATAGATCAAACTTGAACTTTGAGATGAAGAAGAGAGTACTTTTATTTCATAGACTCACAAGACAATTTCTGCTGCAGAACACCTTTGAGATCATTGAGTCCAACTGTTAGCCCAGTGCTGCCATGTCCACCGTGTCCCTAACTGCTACATCTACACATCTTCTAAATACTTCCAACGGTGGTGACTCCACCACTTCCCTGGGCAGCCAGTTCCAGTGTTTGACAACCTTTTTGGTGAAGAAATTTTTCTTAATATCCAATCTAAACCTTCCCATGCATATCTGATTCCATGTGAATGGTCAGAAAAGGAAGAAAGGGTTGAGTGTGAGTGTCTGGATGGTTCTTCTAAAAAATCTTGAACATATGTTCATTCCAATTTTTGTGAGTCAGAGATCACTTTCCTCTGATCTGCTTTAGCTAGCGTACCTTGCAGACATTCCTTTTTCAAAAGTTTATATTTATTTTTGATTCCCCTTCTGTCTCAAAAGAGATACCACTTACTGCCTTGGGTTTACAGTGTCCCTTTGACAAATTGCCTGCAAGTTGGACAATGAAGTGCTGAGCCTAAAATCACCTTGTGAATCTAGCACAAACAGGTTTGCCACTTTTTCCTAGGATGAATCCTGATAGTCCCAGTGGATCTGAGACTCACGCTTTATTGTCTGTTTTCTGTCAAATGCATTCTGGCAATAAGAGGCTTTGAGAGTGCTCTTGCAGCTCGGTAAGGGAGCACTCTGCAAACCTTTGAAGACTTTGTCTTATTTGTGAAGTGTCATTGCTTGGCAATAGATGAGCCTTAAAGGATTCTTACCCTATGAATCTTGGGATTCATATTGTTTGACATCCCTTCTCAAATCATCATGAAAAATAGAAAAAAACATTAGAGTAAAACTGAAAGTGATTTTACTTATTGAAGTGCAAACTTTATGAAGTGATTTAGTAGGAAAAATAAGAAGTGAAATAATAGCATACTCTTAATTTGCTTAGTCTGATTTAAATTTAAATCTGTTTTTCACATCTCAGTCAGAGTGAAGGCTCTGAAGCCTGGGTAATTCATCAGGTGATTTTCACAGACCACACAGCTGTGACCCTGCCCTTTAAAAAGGCCAATCCTTAGGCTTTGCTTTCCTCAAATAGGATCCGAACTTGTAGTAAACCTGCCAATCTTTTCCAACTAAAAGTAAATTCATCTCTATCCACTTACTATAAATCCTGCATCCTTACAACTGAGTCAGTCAGAGCATCACTTTTGTGCTAGCAGACTCCTGCCTGACACTGGATTTATCTTCATTAGAGAAAGATTTCCTTGTCTGTCTCCACGGGATCTGCTGGCTGGATGGGCTCAATTACATTTGGTGTCTAGTGGACTACAAGCAGGTCCAACCTTCAATGAGAGCAGAAAAATGGGGTTTGGGCCTGGATATGGAAAGATCATTTACTATCTTAAATGAAATTCATCATCCTGAATGTCTTGAACTTTGTTAATTTATGGCTTAAGTTCATGGCATGTGGTAGAGGGTACAATGGCAAAAACAATTTATAAATGTTAAAGTGAATACAATGTATGATACATATGAGGAAAGTGTAATGAGACCAAAAATGCAGAGTAACTCTAGATTTCAGTCCAGATACCGTTATTTAAAAGTCATTTATGTATACCAAGATACTTTTCTCTACTTATTCAAGAAGAGTGAACTATTTCCAAGGGAGATTTCAGCCTTTAAGTGATAAGCCTTTAACAGAGATCAAGCTGAACAGAATGGCCCTTCACTTGATGAGCCATTTACTGGGTAAAGTTGGTCCTAGATATCTGACATTCAGTGAATGGGAAATGCCAGATCCTGCCCCTACAGAGGATGATTCCAGGCAACAACAATACACACTGGGATTCATGAGTGTGAGTCTGTGAAACCATGTTTTATTGAATTAACAGATTAGTTAACTTGTTCATCATAAAACAGAGATGAGTTCATCTGATCACTATTAATCATTAAGGAAAGACAGGTACAAGAGCTGTTAAGCATATTTAGGAGTTACAACATATTTGAAATATATATATATATATATTGGTGGAATTGATGGAGCGTAATATTCCAGAAGGAAAAACTGAGTTGTCTTGTAGAGAAGTGCAACATTCCCGGATTTGTGCTTTTGGCTAGTTTTCAAAACAATAATTCTTTCTGAGGAAGTGTCGTTTCAGAGAACCTAATGCAGAATTTTATCCTCAGCTTGAGTCATTAGCTATCTACTCTGTATTGCCCCTCACTCAAAGCATTAGATAAAGCCTTTTCTTGAACCTCAGTAGATAACCAAAAGGCTTTGGATGATGTGAGTTAGAATGCAACACCTTTCATACACCACTGTGTCATCAAATGTGTTTCATAAAAAAAGGAAAAGCTATGCATGCCTTGCTTTAAAAAAATAGAACAAAATTAATAGGACAAATCCACTGAAAAAAAGTCAACATATATGCCAAGATAAAAGGAGGAGATAGTAGTAAACATCTGTATGGGAAATGGAGGTTTTGGTGATTAAAGACCAGAGCATGAACACAGCAGGCTCATACTATAGGGGTTTAGAGGGTAAAAAAACTAATTAGTGGAATGGATTAAGAGGCCAAGGGCAAAAGGAAAAGAGTAGTGCTGACTGCAAGAATAAAAGATTAGACCATGAATGTAGTTCTGCTGTTGATTCTGTTACACTTAAACCTGTGTATTTGAAACAGATTTGACATACACAATATTGTGTTGTACGAAGTGAAAAAAACATTTTAACTGATAAGATGCTGAACCAGGACATCAACCTTCTCTTATCCAGGGAACAGAAAGGAGGCAAACAGGCCTTCTCCAGATAAGCTTATTTTATATTTTGTATTCTCACTTATAAAATATCCCAGAGAGATATGAGGTCTGAGAAAATAATTGGATATCTTTTATTTATGCAAGGCTCAATACTGACTGAAGTTTTGAAAGATCTGCTTAGTTCCTACTAAAGTATTCAACTATACTTGTAAGTGATTATGCATGTGCACTTTTCCTGTTTCCCTGCTGCAGCAGTATGTGGTACAAGCATGTGATTATTTATGAAGAGTTGCAGCAAGGCAGAAATTCTTAACGCTAACAATTGTACAAAAACAGGGTCTGGCTAAAAACACAAACAATGTATTCACAGGCACTCAGGAAAGCTATAAAATACCTTTACCCTTGCTATCCTTATTATTTTTTCAATATATTCATAAAGGAATTGCAATGTTTGAAAGAAAAGACAGAAAAAAAAATCTTTGACTTTGTGATATTGAAGCCTTCTACTGAAACATAACTCTTTATGTATATTCTAAGCATTTACTGACACATTATATTGGTTTATTATCTATACTCAGAAATAGTTACAGGCAACATTCTTTTCAAGTAGCTATAAAAATTGCAGTCTAAATACAATTGTAGGCAGAGAGCAAAAAATTGGGAGAAAAAAATAAATAATGAGAAATATGAGGGATAACAAGGAGCTATTTAAGAATATTTTGGCGAGTACTAGAAAAGCTACAGTCACTCTGGAGAAAGGTCACACTGGTAAGAAATTATGTAAAAGAGAGCAGTTACATGCCACAAAACAAAAAATAGTTTTTAAACATTTCTTATATGATAGGAGTTTTAAAAAAATTATATGAAAATCCATGCTATACAGGACTAACTTATGTTTATTAGAAACAGCAATAACATGAGGAAATACTTTCATATAGATTCCCAGTAAAACAAGTTATAATTAAAGAAAAAGAGTGGTCTTTATCTTGATACTGTATGTAGAATTATCAGTAAATGACCGGATATCCAATAAATATATTGGCTCTATTTAAAGAACAAACATGCTTTTGAATAATGGCACATGGAGAGATGATGAAAGCAATGAATGGGTTCTCACATAATTTGTGTCTAATAATTTAAAGAATGTCGCTAAGGATCTCTCTGGGCTGTTGATGTTGATTTTTCAATAAGCCTTGAGATGTTGTAAAAGCTCCAGTGTTCTGAAAGAGGTAAATACTTCACAATTTGTTTTAAAGAGGCTAAATTGGTGAACTTTTCTCAGTTGCAAACCCATCATCATAATGTTAGTTCATAGAGGAACAGTGATAACCCTAATATGTATTAAAAGGTTAAAGAACTAATATAATTAATCTGGAAAAACTTTGAGAAAAATCTTTGGAGAAGTATGGTTGGTAAATAAAGCAAGTACAATTCATTTATTCTGTACAGATTTCTCTAAGGCTTCTGACTTGGTTCTGAAGAAGAAATTTATGAAGAAATTAGAATGATATAAGAACAGCCTGTACAAGTTCTACAAAACAGAAACTAGCTAATCCTGGGTTTTTACTATAGGAGTTACTGTCTATCTGACCATGTTTTTTTAGGATTCAGTTCCTGACATGTGCTTTGTATTGTTTTCAGAGGCTTGTAAGAATACAATAAATCCTAGCAGTATTTGCAGTGAATCTCACAGGTCTAGTTAGTGAATCTTCTCTTTATTGCAATAAAATGGTATAAAAATAGCACAGAGTTGTTTTGTTGGTTTTTTTTTTTTAATTTGCATTTCCACAACAGATTAAAAAAAACCCCAGAATAAATGAAAAGTCCTTTCAGAAAACTATTTTTTGCATCACTTTCGTAAAAGTTATTGCAAGGAGTTAGATACAGTTTAATCTAAGTAAAAATTAGATAAGTACTCCTAAGTTTTGATTAAAATATGAAGAATATGCATGTTCTTCAATCTGTTTGTAGAGTATCAATCAAACAATACTTTTTAAAAGTTTTGCTATTCCAAGCCTTCAAATTATTTTAGGAATATTTAGGCAAACAGGTTCTTTTCACATCAACCGAGTTATTGCCTATTATGTGATATGAAGGTAGCAAGCTCAAAACAACCCAACCAAAAAGTTATATTCACATGCTTTATTTTCTGAGATAGATTTTATGTATCTGAACCCAAAATATTTTTGTAGTATAATGGAAATTTCTCATTCAGCTGTAAATGTGTTTTCTTGAGCTCTAATGAAGCAGTTAATCAGTTCTGTTCACTCATCTACAGAACATATATTCCTTATATAATCATGTAGCTTTGTACACATAGTTGCATGTATTCCACATTCACTGAATAGTTACTGATACAAACAAAGATATTATGGTAGGGTCTTTTTTTGTTTTGTTTTGGTATTTTGTTTTTTAGTTTGTTTAATTTTGTTTGTACTAGAGGCAATTCAAGTTCAAACACCTAAGAACAGGAAGTGAGTATTAAGTAGTTCTTATATTAAAAAAGATCATGTAATTCCTTCGTTCTCCATACAAAAATCTGAAATCACCCTCTCCATTTATGTCACTACAATTGGATGTTTGAAAATCTAGGTATCTTTTCATTTTTTTACCAAAAAAATTGACAAAATCAATTAATGATAATTTCAAGATGAGAAGTTTAGTTGGGATAAGAAATGGAGAGTGGAGAATTTTTTTTTCTGTAGATGTAGTCCCTTCCTGTGTACTGCTATCATTTTAATGCTCTCCACCTCCTGTGCTTTGGGTTGAAGAAAATATTTTATATGTGAGAAGTTAGCATACAATACAGGGCCCAGCCAGGACAGCTGACTCCAGCTGACCAAAGGAATATCCCAGATCATGTTATCATGATCAGCATATAAATTTGGGGAAGAAGAGGGGATGTTCACAGTTCATTTGGAGTAATGTTGTGTCTTACCCAGGTCACCATTATGCACAATGTTCTGCTGTCATGGGGATGGCTGAACACCTGCCTGCCCATGGGAAGCAGTGAAAGAATTCCTCATTTTCCTTTGCTTGTGCATGTGGCTTTTGCATTACCTATTAGGCTGTCTTTATCTAAGCCTATGATTTTTGTAACTATTTAGCCTTCTAATCCTGTTCCCATACCACTGTGGGAGGAGTGGGAGGGGCTGTATGGAATTAGCTGGGGTTAAACCATGGCAAAAAACATAGAACTAAAGTTAGGGCTTCTGGTCTAAAGGTGGCACACTCAAATGCACACATGAGCATATCTGTAAGTACTTTGGAATGTAAGGACAAAGGGTACATAGTGCTATTGCTGGTAGTGGCTGTTGCAAGTTGGCAAAGGGTTTTTGGATGATGGATGACACTGATTGGTGTAAAGTCATAGAATCATTTAGGTTGGACAAAAAGCTTTAAGATCATCAAGGCCAATTGTTTCTCTAACAATATCAACTCCATCACTAAATCATATCCCTAAGTGCCGCATTAATACTTTTTTAAAATACCTCCAGACACGGTGAAACAACTACTTCCCTGGCCAAATTCTTCAGAAACCTCTCAAAGAAGAAACTTCTAATAATACTAGTCTAAGAGCTTAATTTAACAGACTTACAGAAGATCAGTTCCACAAAAGCAAATCTCTACGAATATATCATCTCTCTATTAAAGTGCGAGCCTAAATGTGTAGCATGCTTTGCCATTCTTATGGTGTTACCAGTGGGCTCTTCATCTAATATAAGACAGGGCAGATAAAATTGAGACAGAATGTGTAGTTTCTATCACACTTTCTCTCTTGAGGAGGAGGAGGCTCCAGATTTATCTGTACTTGATGTTTTTACCATTCTGGTCACACTCTGGATGACAGAATGCCCTCAAGGGAACAGTGGAAAAAAGGTGATAGAAAATTGTCACATTTATTGTAATTTTAATCTTGTGAAGGATGTAACATATTAATGCTTAAATACTCCTTGTGTATATATCTGGTTGACCACCTGGACAGTATTACCTAAGAAAATGTGGGGGAAAATAGAGCCATTCCTCCTTTTGTTTTCAGACTGAGTTTGCAGTGTAAAATTTGGCTGCACAATTCTTTTCTTGGAACTTTACCAAATGTTACTACAAAGCATTATGACACTGGTATAAATTAGTCACAGGATGCACAATCTGTGCTCTAACAGTGTCTGTCACTTCACAGCAAACAGAGCAAGAGAGGAAGGGTAGTAGAGTCTCTGTCCGTGGGTGAAAACAGGGCTCTCCCCTCATCCGTTCATCTGGTAAAACAAGTAGCTTGTCTGGTTCTGAGGAGAAAATGGCAAAGGACTCATAAATGGGAGAAACTGACCCTGAGAGTATGATAGAGGCCCTGACACTAAAGTACATGTTAGCAAGAAAAATCTATCTTTATACTTTGAAAGGCTTTTGAAAAGTATTCATTTTATATGTTAGAAAAAATACTTCTGTTGCACCAGTAGTTTGCCAAACAGGTCTCTGGTTTTCTTCCTCATTTTTGTTGAAGGAATACTTAATGAAAATCACAAAAAGGGAAGCTGTTATTTTTCTCTCTGTTACATTTGCAGAGAAATCAGAGGCACTACAGAGACTACAGCGTCTTGACTGAAGCTACTTCCATTACTATTCTCTGAAAGTAACAGCCACTGTGGAGTTAATCACTTGATTGCCCCTTAGAAATGCCTCTAGACTATAGCCAGTATGGCTTTACTCTAGAGCTAGAATGAACCAAAATAGATGCCAATACTAGCCATGTGCCATTTATTATTTTTTCCACCTTGCCCCACGACAGAGATATTTTGCCACCAGCCTTTTGGGGGTATTGAAAATATAAAATAGGTAGTGGGCACTCAGTAAAGCTTGGTTTGTGTTTATTTCATACTATCTAAGTACTTACTGAAGCTTCTCAAAGCTAAAGAATAGCTGGAAGTTTTCCAAAATTATTCTCAACTTCACTGGGTCACAGTGTCAGAGAGATCAAACCACTCAAGTAATTTTTAAATCCCAGCTTATTTCTAACAGACAGAAAAATCATTCATGACTTGCTTCTGTGAACTGAAGGAGCACTGCCATCATTTATACCTCATTTTTTTTAGTATCACAGTGTTGCTCACAGTAGAAGGATCCACTCTTACAGCCACAGAAATAACTTACTCTTCATTTTCAGCAAGTATGTGACTATGTTTGGAGTTATTGACCCCTATAAGACTTCATCCCTTTTTGAGAATTCAATATCTGATTAATGTCTGCATTCTCTGCAAATCATTCTGAATAATTTCCTTAGTGATCTGTCTCCTGAAGAGGAATTAGGCACCAAGGATTAAACATGGATGTGTCTCTGTCTTTAATTACATTATGTCAGGTTCTGATGCCTAAATGAAAAAAACAGTACCATTTAAAATCCAATGTTTTTTTTCCCAAAAGTTATTATTATTTCTGCTCCTTTCTTTTATGGAGCTCAGAGATGTTAAAAGAAAACCAACTCAGTGCAGGCACCTACTAATATTACTTGATCAAAAAAACCCAGCATAAAACAACAACAAACCCAGACCCAACCCCAAACTAAAAATAGAGAGATCCTGAAGTTTTTCTGGTGTATTTTCAGTCTTGTTTACACATGCATAACTGCTTCAGGCCCAGGGAGCTTAATATTTAAAGGGCCACAACACTCAAGATCCTTTACTAAAGAAAATTTTTTGTATTGGCTCCTTTGTTAGATGATTGCTGTTCTAAAAGGTGCTCAAGAAGGGTAAATCAGCATAACTTTCAATTTTGCTGAAGAAATCGTATAATAATTTTCAGGAATGGGAATTTGGTCGGGTTTTGCTGTTGCTGTTAGTAACAGTCTTTGCATAAGCGAGGAAGATAACATGTTATAAAGGGTAGAAAGTTCCACAGACCTGTAATATATTCAATCCATATCTTGCAAATCAAGACAGGGGAAGGAACTGATGAGTCCAGCTTCTATTTATCACTAAAGGTGGTCTTCATATCACCTAATGTTAATAATATAGCTGTCTAACCTTACCTGTCTAAAAGCTGTCAAGTCTGAGCTAGTCATCAAAGTTCCCTCTGTAGCAAATGGAAAGGAGTGGCTTCACCCATAGGGTGATCTGTGTCAGATAAAAAAAGATAAATGTTTAAGGTAGAAAGATGGAATAAAGTAAGGTGGAAGAGAGGTGAGATGCATCATTGTCTGGACAAATGTGTCTTCCTTTTAGCATTAAAGGTCATGGAGACAACTTGGCTAGACTTGACCCACAGGCAGATAATATTAGATGAGAGAATTCCTACCTGGCACTGTGGCACTTGAGAAATCATATTACTTTCCTATGACTATTTGTACATCCATAAAACAGGGCATATAATATATCCTTATATCAAAAATATCCTGCAAAACTTGATTCATGGTAAGTCTTTATAACCCTTGAGTAAAATGAAGCATAGGGATTGTACAGCATATTTCTCTAAGGGAAAAAAGTGCAAATTCAATAAATTTATATCATCGCCCTTTTGTAAATACCTAGGTTTTGCATGCAGCATTCCACCTTGAGCCTTGTAAACAGGTCTCAAAAAGCTGAAAACATACACAGAAAATGTGCACAGTTAAATGAGTTTGTGATTGTCAAGCTATTTCTATTAGGCTGTAATAGGCTTAGTATCTAGGTCATGTTTTGCTCGGAAAAGAATGAGAAAGAGCTTTAAGTGCACTTTTCATCTCAGCAGAATGACCCCACATGAATGCAAAATTGAGCCAGGGAAAGCTGTTAATCGGAGATTAAGCTCTAACAAATAAGTTTTTTGCCAATAATGTCTGTGGTCATCTACTGTCATGTGTTCAATAGGATCATGTTTTGAATTAAAACCCAGTCTTTTCCTGTTCTATCTCTTTTAGGAGAATGCTGACATACCACAGTTAAAAATTGTTCAAGGCATTGGAAAAAAAAATGGGCAAACTCAGAACTTCAGGTATCAAATCTTGCTCTCTGCTTGGGAAGTACTAATGTTGAATGGGTTTATGGGAAGTCGTAAAATGAGAAATGGTCCACAGGAAAAAAGTGGTGAAGTACAGCAGAAATTTGGGTTCCTGACTGAAGTCTCACTTGTTACCTAAATATTTGCCAATTTTCTTCAAAAGGAAAAGAAATAGGCTTCATCTTTTCCCATCTGTCATTTACATTGTATCATCACTGCCATGGACACATAGAATGTAGTGTTCAAACCTCAAGAAGTGAACAGATGCTTTCTACTCAGTAGAAGGTAGGTGAGCTAAAGACAAGCTGTGGCTAGCCTGTGGTGCTGACCCAGCATAGCTTGGAGCAGCTGCAGCAGTGAAACCCCTTGGTAATTCTTCTTTTCTGAGTCATGTATATCAGGTGACATTTGTTGAATGCACAGAGAATCTGCAGGAGGATGGCTTCAGAAAGTATGCTGCTTTTTTAACTTACTAGTTGATTCAAAGAGGCAGCCAGGTCCAGCAGGCCAGAAGGACCAGTTTACCCTCACACACCTGGAGAGACATGGGTGCAACTCAGAGGTTAATCAGGCAGGAAGAGTTTGTCTTTGTTACTCTGTGAAAGGGTCTGATCCTTGATGTTTTGAAGCTGCCATCCCAGAGAATCTGTAGCCACCTTCCTAGCCACCTCTCAACCCCTTCTCCTTATAGGGAAATCAGGGTATTAACTGTTAGAATCCTAACTATTACATTTCTATCTGTATTTTTGCTTTTCTTATATTGCATGGATTTAGCTCATGTGCTCTTGTCACACCTTGTCACAATTTCCTTGGTAAAACTGAGTTGAGATCCCACTGCACAAAAACAGTGCTTGATCATGGATAGCTGAACCTCTGAGTTGAGAATTACACTTTATATGATCCTGATTAATGCAATGATTGACTCTTACATTTTTTTTACAACAACTATGTATCTTAAAAGAAAATATGTTGTGTATATCCCTGTATCTGACTCGTCATGCTTGAGAATAAATTAATTTCTTCCTGTGTTTCTTTATAATTATTGCCTTGAGCTACTGAAAAGGGTTCCTAATGATGCATGAGGAGACACCCACACTATTCATTTACCAACCTGATGAGCAATTTCATGGGATACCGGAGACTAAACTGAATCCCTGAAAAGAGAAGTAATCAATATCATACAAACTGAACGTTCTTCATGTATGTGTACTGAAAATTTGCTCTGAAGGAAGGTAGATATTCTGGAATAGTCCTCCAGTAAGAAAGCTTTTTTTGATTAGTGTGTATCAATATATGGTGTGTCTGTTTGCATGAGCACAGGTCTGCACAGATGTCCTAGGAGAATTCTTTCCAGTCCTACACTATACCTAAAAAACAATAACAAAATGAACAAATAACTCACTGAGGAATACATACAAACATACATGGAAACGAGTAATAAATAATAAATAAATGCCCCATGTGTATTGACCATAAAATGTCTTTTACTGGTTTTTGGAAGACTCCATTTGAAAGCATATTGATTTAGGGTAGTATTTAAAGATTTTATTTCAAGCATGTTCTTAAAGTGAGCTAACAGCTCAGTGCTGAAGGCTACACTTTGTGTTTCATTTAAGGTTATTAGTTTTCTTAGTACTTCCACAGTATTTTTTTTTAATGAAATATAGGCATGAAAACATAATGCAAAAAAAAAAAAATTCTGTTTAATTTCATTACTTTGGAAAATTTGGGTACAAATTTTTAAAGTAAGTCAGTCAGCATTATTTTATAGCTAAATTTGCAGTTGCTCTTTAATGCTTTCAGGATATCTTTTTAGTAGTCATCTGAAATACAAGAGATCTGTTCTGATTATGCTTGAAGGATTCTTTGAATTACTGTAATACCAGAATGACACATACAGATGTTCAGTCTTAACCCATGTCATCTGTGCCACAGTCAAAATTGTGCCTGTTCTGACACCATTATAATGAGACTCCTCAAATATTTTATTTGTTATTGACTGAAATAATATTTACTTCATGCAATGTGATTCTCAGCATTTATGAAGTGATCAGATATATATTCTTTGGAAGAATAAAGGTTTCTCAAAGAATAAACACAATGCCTGCATATATGATCAATGGTCTGATATAATCCTGGTTTCTAGACAATGGTGCCTGGTAGCCTTCTAACTTTCATCAGTCTGTTTACCTTCATCTCTGCCTTTCTGGGGCCAGCAGCAGCTGACTAGTTCAAGCACTGTGGCACCAACAGGACCCTTCCTGGCACACTGAACAAGGGCAAGGCAGAGGTCTGAGATGTCCTTGGCTCCTTGTCCATGGACCATGTCCCCGAGAGGAGAGTATTTTACTCATTGTTCATTATGTTAAGGTGGGTTTTTAATGCAAACCTTCAATTTACCTGTGCAAGTTTGCTCTACTGATGTAATTTTAGTGCTCAGAGGCCTCTAATCTTGTCGAGTTGAGAAGCAGGTTGTTTTGCTTCCCAGCTGTATAATTTACTTCCATAATGTAGCTTTTTCCAGCTAATACTAAATACCTCCATTCTGCTTGCCATTTTTTCATCAGATTGAATCACAAAGGGTAAACTGGAGTTTAGAGTTGCAGGTAAAATGTTCCTTTAAAAATTATTTTGATGAATGCAAAAGTAAAAGAGGTTATTCAAACTTTCTAATTATAGAAAGTTTGTATGATGTGATAACTTTTTCTTTTTTGAGAAGCTACCTAAGCATAGGTCATTCCTTTCTACACTTTTCTCCTAATTGCTGCTTTCCATGAATGACAGTGTGAACAGAAAAAGAGTAGGCATATTAAATAGAACTCAGGATATTGCCTAGTTTACAGCTTCCTCTCTCCCAGACAGCTTTAATCTCTGACACCAAAGTTAAATTCCTGCACTGAATCATATTCATTAAGAATCTAAATAGGTTAAATAAGGTACCACAGTGAAATAGCATAAATATCCCTTTTAATTCTCCAAGAATTAAAATTGACAATCCTATGACACCTTCAAACAGGTTTTGTAACAAATTTCCTTTATTTACTCAGAGGATTAACAGAGAAGGAAGAGGTGGAGAAAAAAAACTTATCTCACACCACAATACAATTCAGTGGCCCAACTCATGCAGAATTGTCAGTGATGATATTAAATATTAGCCCTCTAATAGCAGATCAAATACTTGTGAAGTTAGTGTTAAGTGATATTGCCACATACTGCTCTGGCTATTGACAAATATTAATGATCAGCATTTGAAATGATGTTTCAGAGCACTATTTGATCCAACCTAGCTAGAAATAGATGGAAAATGGCAAACAGTTGACTAAAGATTTCAAGAAGGTAAGTAAAGAACCCTGAGGAAACTTTGTCATAGTGTTTCAGAGATGGAATTTCTTCTTGCTGGTTTTCACTGTACTTGCCATATATTTTCATAAGGAAAATCTGATTGAAGAGAGAGCTGCAAAATCTTTTGATGAGAAAAGAAAATGCTTTCCAGTGAGAAATCAATATGCATAACTTATCAAAAGTAGATTGAACAGTGACTTAATTAAGGTGTATAAAGATCTTCAGCAGAGGAAAATAGCAGATACTAATTGGCTCTTCAATCTTTTGGAAAAAAGATATTGCAAAAATGAAAATTATTGGAAGTTAAAGCTAGAATAATTCAAATGAGAAATACGACGGTTTTTTAACTATGGCATAATCAAGCATTTGCAGGGATGGAGAGGACAAAAAACTGCAAGTGATGGATATCTTTGTTTCTTTCAATCAAATGAAACTGCATACCTATCTAGTAAACATGCTTTAGATAAACTGACACAAATAGACCTGGAACAATGTAACAGTAAATTATGTACATATAATGTAAATTATATGGTCTGTGGAAAATTCAGGTGATTAAAGCAGGTGATAGATTTGCTTCTGGTTTTAACTGATGGCAAGGGCTGGAAAATTTCTATGTATTTACACCTCCTTATAAAAAGCTGGGGCTCAGATCAATATAACTACATTTGCACAGTTGTAGCTAGTGTTAATAAGTCCTTTCTGGCTGCATTGGAGTCTGTCCTTCCGCATTTTCTAGCACCCATAATACCCAATTTGATTGGCTTATCAATCAGACCACACAGCCAAGAAGAGGGAAAAGTGTTCTCTAGTCCAGTTGATGCTTGCAGTGGTCCATGGGTTGGTTATCCCTTTCCCAGACTGCAGCACAAAGGTTGCCCCAGTGTACTTGGCTCCCAGATGGCTTTTGCGAAGGGCAGAGTCTCTTCTGGTACAAGTCTTAGTCTAGGACTGCCAATGGCTCTAGAGACTTGAATTTCTACAGCAAAGTGAAGTGTGCCATAAGACAAAAATCCAGCTTATCATCATTCATTGATTTCTCTCCTTGTTTTGCCTGTTTATAATTGTCTCAGTGCATATTTCTCAGTCTTCATTTCAAAAGTGAGATTCTTCCATAAACTCCTGTATTTCTCTGCACATGACCCCTTTGACAGTAGTATTTACACATAAGGGATAGGGCCTGGTGGTCTAGAGAGGATTATGGTGCAAGGAAAGATTGAAGATTGTAAACACAGGGCAAATAATACAAATAAATTTAGAAGTGGGAACACCGAGATTAGATGACAGGAAAATATTACTCCAACTGAGTGTTCTAGCTATCTATCTTAGATTTTCACTAGTATTTATATGTATTTACAAAATATGTAAATAAGATAAGGATTTTCCCTCAAGTGGAGTTTTGTATATTATATTCACTAAAGCTCTAGCACTGCACTCAGAGAATTCATTCCTGTAGGCTGTCACTATGAAAACAATAAGATTTAGTGTATTTTCAGAATGTGTTTCAGGAGGCACTAGAAACATTTTAAATTAATAATTTACAGCTTTGAGCCCATGGTATATTACTCTATTCTTGTTCTTAATCTTTTTTACCTTGAGATCAACAGGACTGTTGTCACCAAGTACAGTGGGAATTTGGAACATTAGGCCTTTTTCAGTTTCTGTTTCTCAAATGTATTCCTGGTTATTAACATATAAGTCTTAACATAAGGGAATACAACTTGCTGTTAAACCTTAGAAGTGTCCCTTTTCACTGCAACATCCCCTGGACATTTCTAACCTTTACAAGTGGTAATTAGTTGTTGTACTATGTTTCTCACAGACCCACTCAGATGGCAAGTAGGTTGAGATCGTCTACTCTATCACTGTGTCCCAAAGCAAGATCTGCAGTGTCTGTCTCATTCCTTGCAGATGTGCTCCTAAAGAGACCTTAGAAGCTCCAGTGATGTGGACTGCATAGCTGCTCATGGCAGTCTGATGCTGTACTCAACTGTCTTCACTTTAATAAAATTTTATAAAGTTTCTTCATATATCTACCCAATCTTCCTGATTGCAGTTTAAACCCATTAATTTTTCTCCTATCCTCCCTGGACGCGGAGAAAAAAAATCATTCCTGCCCTTCTGCAACAGCTTTTCTAATAGGTGAAAGCTGTCCCATACCTTATTCAATGCTCTTTATTGGCAGCTAAATAAGTCAAATTATTTTACTTTCCATATTTCTGATTCTCATTGCTTTTTTTCTCCCACCCCCTCCCCCCAGCTTTAAGCACAAATACAAAAAAATGAATACTACAATCCCATTATTCAATGCAAAATACATTTTTTTATATGTACAAAATATAAATAAATAAAAAACAAAAATATTTTTTATATATACAAAAATGTATTTTGGATAACTTGGGTTATCCACCTTGTTAATATTTTTCTTGACCTTTTTGTGTCCTCATTATTATTTTCTATCTATTAATTTCTTCATTTATATTGATTGTCTGCTAATTATTTTGACTTACATGAATATTTGTCTCACAAAATAATTTTGAATATCATTATTAGGTGGACAAGTGATCTGAATTGACTTTGAACAATAAATTTCCCTTATAAATTTACCTTGATTTACCTAAATTTACCTTATCTTTTTTAGTTTCATTTCCAGGTGGGAAACCTTGCTATTGAAAATTAACCAGCATGCTTCTCTTTTCTTAGTTTTAAAGATCATAGTAATTCACTGTAGATAAGTCTCACCTTGAGTGTATAAGCTTCAGTTTTCTTCTGGAGAATATTGATTGATATTACGCAGCCTTTAAACAATCTGTATGTTAAACCTTTCATTTTTAAGGTGTCTCTTCTCTCACACATTTATCTTTAAGTTGTAATCAGAAATCTTTAAAGATTTGGCCTGATGGTTTTGAGTAACTCCTTTGAGGCTGGAAAGATAGATCTGGACATTTGAAGTGTTTAGCAACTCATGGATAGAGAAAATCCATAGATGGAATAAATTCCATTGATTTAGTGAAACAGCACCAATTTTAGCTATTTAGGTTGCAGGTCAGCAGTCCAAAGATTTTAATGTGATCAAGCCTTAAGTCACATTATTGTGAGATAAGGTTTTGCATTCAGTTCTACAGGAAAATTAGAAATGGAATGTGGGAAAACAGGACACAGACTCCATGTGGGCCATGAATCACGATGTGTTTTTGTACACAGATCATTCAAGAGAAAAGAGGAGGGGACTATGCTCTAGCAAGGAAGTGCACATGTTCTAAGCACACATCAAAAGAGTTTGAACACTTTGTAGGGAGATTGGTTCATGGTGAAACATTTATCAGAAGCATTCCAGTCAGAAAATATACCAAACTAACATTATTTTCTTTATCCACTGTCTTCTAAAAGTACAGTTAAAAAGGACTCTCTGGAAAACTATTATTTTTTGCTCATTTGTGGGAGTGATCTAGCCTTTGATGCTTATCAGCCAGGGTATGAGCACAGGACAACCAAATATTAAACCTGTGTGATGTAAACCTTTTTGTGAACATAGTGTTGTCATGCTTGTTTTCCGGTCCTCCTTTCAACAGCACTCAAGCTCTCTCATGGAGAAAGACATTACTCTCAATTTACTCTGCTTTACTAAACAATAAACAAGACTCTATTTGTTTGAAGACCTTATTATGGTTACCACTTTCCTCACATTTGACAGGAATATTTAAATACACAAAGGTTCAGTGAAACAAGCAAAGAGATGCATGATGAATGCCCATCCTATAATGCATGAATAGTTAAAACTCTGCGATTCCTGCTATGTAGCTCTGAATAAAACATTGCTGGCATGAGTTCATAACTGTATTTGTTGCAAATTTTGAGATAAAGCAAATGAAATGGTGCTGTCAATGAATTATTTAGGTTGTTATCATATTACTAGTGCATGTTTTTTATCTGAAAAAAAACCCAAATCATTTTGAATGTTAACATTTCTGGCATTTTATTATGGTGGTTTCTGCTTCAGCACCTTGATTTTATATTTCCATTACAAGCATGAGTCAGGCTTCCATGGTACTTACTTTGGCATTTACTGCAATAAGGTTTTTGTGACCCACAGTCTTAAATAACTAGGAAGACTGACTCATCATCAATGTTCTTCTACTTTCCTTCTCTTACATGATGATTTCACAAAAATTGAAATAAATTCCTTAAAATCTATAAAATGTGCTGTGGAAAATACTAATTTAAAAACCAGTCTAAAGTCTTCCATGGGGAAGATTTATCTATGATAAGCTAATATGTCATTATAACCACACATGTGACGAATCGGAATTGTTGTGTTGTTTGAAGGAGGATTAACTTTCAATTAGAGTAATTTATAATCCCTGGAAGAGTTTTTTGGCACCCATCTTTCATTCAACATAACGTTTTCTCTAAACAGATCTTGAAGGTGACATCTTTAAAATGATACTTAGCTCAGAAACTCTTGGTTAGATCAGAAGAGCTGGCAATCTACATCATGTTTGCATGGCAGGGTTTGGGTAGCCATGGATCTGAAGGGATTGCTTCTGTGAGAAGTTGCCAGAAGCTTCCTCCATGTCCAACGGGGCCAATGCCAGCTGGATCCAAGACAGACCTGCCACTGGCCAAGGCCAAGTCCATCAGACAAGGTGGTAGTGCCTCTGAGATAACATGTTTAGGAAGAGGGAAAAAAAATGCTGAGCTACAACAGCCAGAGAGAAGGATGAGGATATGTGAGAGGAAAATGCCTGCAGACCCAGGGCCAGTGGAGAAGGACGAGCAGGAGGTGCTCCAGGCACCAGAGCTGAGATTTTCTTGCAGCCCCTGGTGCAGCCCATGGTGAGGCAGCTGTGCCCCTGCAGCCCATGGAGGTCCATGGCAACACAAAGACCAATGTGTGGCCTCTGGAGAACCCCACTCTGGAAGTGGTAGCTTCCTGAAGGAGGCTGTAACTCTATGGGATGCTTGTGCTGGAGTAAACTCCTGGCAGGACCTGTGGAAACAGGAACCCATGCTGGAGCAAGTTTGCTGTCAGGACTTGTGACCCCAGAAAAGGAAACAATGCTGGGGAGGTGTAGGTTAGATATTATATATAGGGGTGTTTTATGTTTGATTTTAGAAAAAGGTTCTTCACCCAGAGGGAGGTTGGGCACTGGAACAGGCTCTCCAGGGCAGTGGTCACAACACCAGCCTGACAGAGGTCAAGAAGTGTTTGGACTCAGGCTCTCAGGCACATGGTGTGACTCTTGGGATGTCCTGTGAGAACCAGGAGTTGAACGATCCTGATGTATCTCTTCCAACTCAGGATATTCTGTGATTTTATGTTCCCAAGAACTGTACCCTGTGGCTGGGACACAAATTGGAGCAGTTTGTGAAGAACTGAAGCTTGTGAGAAGGACTCTTGTTGAAGGACTGTGTGGAGGGCTGCCTCATGTGGGACAGACCCACACTGGAGCAGGGGGAGAGTGTGAGGAGTCCTTCCCCAAGAGGGAGGGAGTGTCAGAGACACTGTGTGATGAGCTGTCTGCAGACAATATTCCCTGATTCCCTGTGCTGCTGCATGGGAGGGGATAAAGAAATCTGAAGTTGAGCCCTAGAAGATTGGAGGGGTGATGGAAGGGTGTTTTAAGAATTAGTTTTAATTTTGCATTACACTACTCTGATTTGATTTGCAATAAATTAAGCTAATTTCCCAAACCTGAGTCTGTTTTTTTTCATGACAGTAATTGCTGAGTGATCTCTCTCCATCCTTATCTCAATGAATGAGCCATTCATTTTCCCTTCCAAGCTCAGCTGAGGAGGGAAATGATAAAGCTGCTGTGGTAGGCACCTGGCATCCATCCAGGAACAACCCACCACAGAGTACCATGCCTTACAGCAGTTTATCACTGGCCTGCTCTGTTCACTTGAAGCTTTTTCCTGGCTGCAGAAGAAATGGAATATATTTGTTAGGATATTTTAGACACACTGATGCCACCAGGCTTGGAAAGGGCACTGGCATGATGATACTGTCATGGTAATACTTGTGTGCTCAATCCACCCGTCCTAAGGTCTCTCCTGATTTCAGGAAAAAAAAAAAAAAAGCTCCAATTCCCTTCACTATGCTCCCAAAGAAATAATTTGGACATGATTGGTATAAGAGAATGAAAAGTGAGTTTATTATCTTGCTTTAAGCAGTGGTGATTGAGCACAGGGCTGCTGGCAGCTACATACAGAAAGAACCAGTCTTAAGACTTAATATCCCTTTTCCTGTTTCTTGGTCCTATCTTCTGCCTTCATCTGTATATTTCTCTGTATCAGTTCCCTTCCAAAAAAATCAGTGAGAATATAGGTATTTTTTAGTCCCAGTCTTGCTACATCCATATTCAAGTCTGGCATTGCAAATTCTATTATCCAAAAGTTCTGCAGTACCCCCATCCATTATTTGTGAAGTTCAGTCATTCCTCTTCTACATTCCCCTTAACCATCAGTTAAATCTGGCCATTTTTCAAGGAGTTATCCTTAATCTTTATCAGCTTCTTTTACTCTTGTCTGTCATATCCAGCAGCTTCTTGTGTCATATCCAGTAATTCCTTACATCCTGTACAGCTAGATTAATCTTGGTCCAAGTCAGCAACATATTCATCCATCTGCAGTCCCAAAATCTTGAAGAAAAGTTTAAGGAGTACAAAAATTATGTTAGAAATTGAAATGTACAAACTGCATTTGCATGTTTTTATATACTATTATTTTATATATGATTGATTACAGAGCAGTAATGAAAACTTGTTGCATAGTGAAATGTTACCTTACTATGCCAGAAGTGCTTGAAAACATCATAGAAGCTGTGGAGTATATATTCTAATTAGAAAAGGGAATAGCTTATTTAATTAAGGGTCTTTGGGACTAGATGGAAGAATAGAACTTGGCATTTTTAAGACTAATGAGGTACATGACCATAGCATCTAGATCACATAGACACTCTGCTGTCAAAATATGAACTGTCAGAAGTGTTGACTATCAGGGGACAGTACTGCTCAACAGATTTGTGTGGCTAGGAGAAAGAAGTGACAGAAAAGGCAGATGGAGTAGGAACAGAAAGAAAATCCAAGACAACTAAATAAATGGTCATAACATGAATCTGGGCTGAGGTTGGGAGAACGTTTTTGCAAGAAGTAATGTTTAAGGAACTGCTTTGTACAGCTGGCAAGGCCAGATTATTTTATTTATTGAGTCCATCTGTATTCAAGGTAAAAGGACCATTTATGTTTTCTCACATAGTTGGAAACTTGCAATGAAGAAGTCCATCATCACTGGGATTTTGTTATTTTTTAATTTTCATGGTGGAAATTGTGCAAAGGATCCATATTCTTCATGGCTGCTTCAGCAAAATTAGTGCCCACTATTTCTTATATAGAGTGCTGAAATAATACCTTTGGTTCTATTAGATGAGCTAATTTATTGATCTGCACTATTGTTAGCTAAATTTTATCCTTGTTTTATAAGGACGATTATTGATTAGTAAATGACTTTAATTTCAGTAAACAGCCCAGAGAGTAAGTTAAATTGAAGTATCAATAATTAATTGCTACATGTTAGCATATGTTTTCATTGATCTTTGTCAGGGGGTTTAAATTCAGAAATTTGAAATGCTTCTGTAGTTTCTTCCAAGACAGTAATTATTATTATATTGTTATTAAATTCCCTAGTAATTTTAAAGATAACAATTCATTTAGTTATAACTGGCACCATCTTTTCATCCTGTTGCCACAATGTGATTAGCACTATAGTCTACTGACAACTTTGAACATACTTCATAACCACCTGATGTTCTTGCCATTTCTAATCCAAAATGTTCATAAACATGGCCAGGTTACTAATAGGTGAGAAAAATTGTTCTTAAGTCTTTACAAGCTGGCACTGTCTAATTAATTTGGATAGCTTACATAGATAAAGTAGGGAGGATTTGTCTTATATATATAAAGTGATTGATTGCTCATTTTTGTGATTTCTTCTAAGTTCCTGTGCCTCTCCCAGGGGCCAGTTCTTCCTTGTAAGTGAGGGAGAGTGGAAAAAATGTCTATGACTCTTCCCTTGTTCCTTGTAGAATGCCAAACCCAGTTAACTGGCATTTTAAATACAGCAGATTGAGCTTGGTTGGGTAAGAGACAGACTTGCACTCTGTTATGCCTCTGCTGCTGCGAGGAGGCTTTAGCAGGAATGGGGAGCAGGACAGGCAGCTCAGAGCTGTGAGAATGCTCAGACGTGAAAGACACATAAGGTCATCTGTCAGTGGCCAGCAGACACATATGAAGATTTATCTGCTCTCAGGAGGATGTATGTCTTGTATGTTTCTTTCTTGTCTGTTGTGTCCAACAGGTTGTAGAGTATCAAATATTTGTTATAAGTAGTAAAATCCCACTGATGTCTTAGCTTCTCTATAAATAAAAACATCAGCAAAGTTAGAACTTCTGTCTCTGCACCAAAGTTCCTCAGGAGATGAAAAGTTAGATGAATAGAAGGCAAGCCAAAAGGGGAATATTTTGTCTTGGAAATTCTGGAATATTTAATTTCTGAATTTATGAGATTAAATTTTCCAACTGCTTTTTTATCAAATTGGATTCACCAGCAAAAATTAAGAGTGAAGCAGATGATGATGAAAATGAAAATATTTTATCTACTGCACTGAAGATTACTATTCTTATGGGAAAGAACTTTCAGTTCCTCCTTTCTCTGGTATTCAGAACTCTTTGTTCAGTCCCTAAGGGAAGCAACTTGTGCACCAAGGGAATCTCAGAAACCCCTGAAACCAGAGAAAATTTCAAGTGTTTTTTCAGCAAAATGCTGGAGAGTGGGATGCCAAAGAACTGTCTGTATAATCATACACTGCATTTAGATCAAGGAAGATTAGAACTTTCTTTACTGCTTTTAGTGGTACACAAAAGATATGACACTTCTCAGATCATTCTAGTAGTATTTCTTTATACCACATGAAGTAGGTAGTTGTAGTGAATAATTTCCTGCTTCCATAAGCCCAGTGTAAGCTTTCTATGTTGTTTAGCTGAGTGGTTATTTGTAATAGAGATCTAGTAAAACAAACAGGAATATGACTGAGAAAATTCCAATTAATTCAGCTCAGATATCATGAAGGTATCTGGCATTAAAAAAACAACAACCCAGACAATTAGCAAAAGAAATAACTCAACAAAAGAAAAAAGGCAACCCAAACAAAAAATAAAAAGAAAAAAAAGGTAAGAACCCTCTCATTGTGGAAGAACCATAGGCTTAGTCTAATGTAGAAAATGAGATGGGAGGACAAGATACCTGAATCTGTGCCTGGACTGGGTCCTAACTCTCACTAGTCTCAGAAAGGCAAAATCTCCCCAGATCTTTCTCTCATTTTCTCTCCTTAATTTCTGTTTTGAAATTACTTTAACAGTGGAGTATTATTTGCGAATGTAAGAAGCAACTCACATTTTCTTCAGAGGACTTTATTCTTATTCCTCACATTATAGTTTTATATATCTATCTCATTCTAGAACTTGTTGAAATAACAGACTTTTCCATATACTTCAGTAGCTTTTAAGTCAATAAATATTAAAATTAATCTTCTTTTTTGGAAGTTATTTCAAGTTAAATGCAGAACATCAGTTAAGACAAGAAGCAATCACGTTTTATAACACTGTAACTCTAACTATTATGTAATTACACAGTTATTGTAGTTTGTGTAATTGTACTGTATCAAAGTAATTAGTAGTATTTCCTTTAGCAGACAGTTTAATCCCATTTATTGTCCTGCTTTTTAATACAATTTTATTTCATAGTCCTACAAATCCATTTTACATGTAGTTATATGATGCAGTTATTTATAATTCAATTGCAGTCATTTATGTACAGAACTTTGCAGTAAAGGTGATGTATTATTAATTACCTGGATAAGAATTACATAACTACCCCAATGTACACACTACACCATTCTTAAAAGCCAACTACTAAGTAACTCTAATGCTTTCTAATTAATTTTAAGTAATTCTGAGTAACACGATGCATATTTGCTACCTCAGAACTTCAGCTCTAGATAAAGCCAACACATTTCATTTTAGAGAAGGGGTTTTTTTTAGCAAGACAAAGGGTGGCAGGCTTTTGCCTCTCATAGGTAGGAACTGAATGCCTCCTGTGTAATATCAATACAAATTAAATAGCATAGGGGAATCAAAGTTTGCTGCCAGAGCTTGAAAACTCCCCTAGTGAACTTAAAAACGGACTGTAGACATGAAAAAATACCAAATGGCTTCTCTATGTTTTTTGGTTACCAGTGCATAGTAAGTTTTAGTAATAATAACTTAGTAAGGCACAGAGTTTGCCTAAGCTTTAACCAATATGTTTAGGATAATGCCAGGTGCACTTGCTATATGCTATATATGCATATATATTCTATATGGCATATATGCATATATGCTATATGACAAAGTCTGGGACATAGATTTCCTTCAAAGCATTTCAAATAAAGACAGCAGCTTACAGACAGTATGTAATGCTTATGTGTCAACAGCTTATGTTGGATGAAAGAATAATTTTTTCTCCGTGAAACTTTAATAGCATACTTTTGTCAAGGTCTTAGAAGTGGATGAGACTTGAGCCCCTTTGCTTTCTCATATATTAGATTGTAGGATCAGCACTATACTGATCCAACAGTATACACCTGGATTAGCAATTCTGTATAGCTGATAAGTGCTGGTGTTGTCTTTCACTGCCTGTGGTATTCTCTGTTCATCACCATACCCCTAAATCTTCATGCTAAGAAGCTACAGCTCTTACAACCCAGGCTCAGTCTGCTGCTGTCCAACAGCCTGCCACTCCCTGTCCAGAAAAAGGGGAAAAAAACAACCTTGCAGCATTTAAAGGAAGCAACTTTAGTTGCTTTACTATGTCACATCCTCACCTCTCTGCTCCCAGCAAACTGTTGAAGAAGAGAAGCGTTTCTTCACAAGTACTGCTTGCAAGGATCTGAAGGTTTCCAGAATTCCTCTGGGAGTAGGTGTCAGTCCCCAAGGAAAATCAGCTCACTGCTCTTACTTCAAGTCACAAGTGCTGTCACTTGTGCTCTGCTGATGTTTCAGTGATTCTTGTCCATAGCACTTGACAGTGTTGTGTCACCTGGGGCAGGATGGCGCATTCTGGTGCTGTGACCATGATGGACTACACTAACCAACCACACCCACTGCCATGCAGACTGCTTTTCTGGTGCTGTGACCATGATGGACTACACTAACCAACCACACCCACTGCCATGCAGACTGCTTGCATGGTTACACTCACCATTATACCTACAAACAGGTTCTGCAGCAGCAGGATCCAGAGGTCTGTGTACAGTTTTTAGGGTACTGAAGGATGCATGGAAGCTTCTGAGGGGAACTCCAAAAAATATTTTCTGATACAACAACCTGAAGGGTTAAACTCTTATTTGGCCTGTGGTTGAAGACATTTTTTACCTTCCTTCCGTGTACATTCAGCAGACCCACCAGAATTATTTGGCAAAAGATGTCAGTCTCTGCAGCCATCCTAAAATAGGGAGGATCCATATGTCTTTAATTATTTGCAGAGAAAAGAAGCACAACTTGGTACCTCAAGTGAATGACATTTAGATCAAATGATAAAAATTAGATTGTATATATAGTACAGAAATGTTACCTCCCTATCTGGCTCTTAATTAATTCAATTAATTTCCCCAATTTGAGGGTTTTTTAAGTTTCACTTTGCCCATGATAGTAATTGGTGAGAGATCTTTGCTTGTCCTTAGCTCAACCCACAAGCCTTTTGTTATATTTTCTCTCCCTTGTCCAGCTGAGGAGGACAGTGACAGAGTGCCTTTGGCTGGCAACTGGCGTCCAGCCAAGGACAAACCACTTCACTCTCACACATCCTCACTCCTCTCCCTGGCTGCTCTTCCAGTTATTTTCCTCTGCTTCTTAAATATGTTTTCCCAGAGTCTGTACCACTGTTGTTGATACGCTGAGCCTTGGACAGTGGCACATCTCTTCTGGAGCCAGCTGGAATTGATTTTACTAGACATGGGGGAAATTTCTGATGGCTTCTCACAGAAACCACCCCTTAAACCTCCCACACCACAAAACAAATAAAAAATTAAAAAAAAAAATTTAAAAAATCTATATTTAAGCCATGAGTCAAATGAAAACATTAGAAGGCATGATTGCAGCCTAGAGTACATTCTTTAAATGTATGTATTTTCTCATTTAATTGACAGTGGAAATTATTGGTGAAGTATCATTTTAAAGTAAAACAACATAATGTCCTGTCAAATTGAACATGTTCACACAATGGAAACTTAATTTTGATTTGGGATTATAGCTGTGCTTGTCAGGAACTTACCCCTTGTTCAAGTTATGCCTTAACATTTTCTGAACCTCCTACTAGAGTCAAAGTTAAATTTATAGTCTTGACATTTCCACTGCCTTTAAATATCCCCGTGACTAGTTATTCAAACATTTTAGTAGTAACATTGTTCCCTTGTGTTTCTGAAGTTTGTAACGATTTTCAAGTTTGAAGTGTTGAAATAAAGCAAGGGATAATTTCAAGGAGAAAATAAGCATGATTATGACATCAAAATAACTTTTCAGATTTAGTGGGCTGAAGTGCTAAGATAAAATTTAAAATAGAGCATTATCATGTTCAGTCAGTGAGGAGAGGAAAGTTTGTGCAGGTATGGATGTGCATATGAAATTGTTAACCAGATTTTCCATTTTCTTAGGTAAAGAGCAGGGAAAGTCAGAGATGGTCATTCCCCCTAATTTACAAGGAGCAGATCAGTTCCATTAGTATGAAAGCCCACAGAGTTTGCCATGTCTTGATTGCTAGAGCCATACAGAAGAAACCTGATGCATAAACAATACACTCTTTTTACTTTGCCTTTCTGCTATCATCAGTCTTCTAGGAAAAATTCCATTCTTATGACTTTGAGTTGCCTTTTTGTGGTTGAACTCCTTCCTCTCATTTAGCACAGCCTTAACAAGATCTGTCTTTGGCTAATTCTCCTTGTGATAAAAGTAGATAAAGTTAGTGTGATGTGAAAGATGTCACTGGAGAAATTGCATCTGGAAATTGTGTTTTCTGCAGAGGATTAAGCAATGGGGTTACAACAAGCAGTTCCATGTCCCTTGGAAGACTACATTATTGTCTACATCTTTCCAACATGCAGATTATTACTTAGTGTAAATTGCATCTCCAGAATATCAATATTAAGAATATTTTTTAAAAGACCAGCTAACATAACATGATGAAGGAGAAATATAAAGGCAAGATGAAAAACATGAGAGCAAGTTAATCTTTGGCAACATTTGACTCGAGATCATGAAATCTACAAATTAATAACATGGTTTTTCTTTATACCACTTGGGTGTAAAAGACCCATTTCTTTTCTCTACGACTTATAAGGTGCTTAGTAAACCTTATGTACAGTTTTCAAGCACTACTAAATGAAGATGCTCCAACATTATGCTCTTGTTGCTATGCACTTGAAACTTTTAGAGCCTGTGCTAGTAATTTGTGATGTATATGTTACCATGGTAATTACTTTCTTAATGAACAGAGTATGAAATTGGCACATAATGCATACATTTAGCCTGTAGACTGCAGGGGCTTTGTATGAACCAGTATTCACACCTGCTGGAATGTATGATTAGTGTATTACACAGGACTGATGGTGTATGCTCAAAGGTTCTTATTGTGGCAGCAGATGCTGATCTGCCTAGAAATAAATATCTTTTCCTGAACCAGAGCCTTCCACTTGCATTTAAAGATGTAGGAACAATTGGGTACAGCCAACTCATGTTACATGCAGAGAAGCTACATGCAGACTCCTTCAGGCCTGAAAGCAATATTGCTTTGTTTGCAGGGCACCACACTGAAGATAATAAATTCTCTCTCTAAGAACAGTCACAGAACAGCCACTCAGCATCTTGTGTACTACAGAAAAGAATTGCCCAAGGCAGGTCAGTGTCTTTAGCCCATTTACTGAGAGGGAATAATACCTGCAGGAAGAGCCAGCTTGCTTAACGGCTATATAAAGGGCCTGAAGACCTTCACAGTCATCCCAGAACTTCAATAGAAATCAAAACTCTCCAGCTGAGCACCACTGTATAGGTACAATGCACTGCCAATTCTCCAGTGTACTTCCTATTCAAGCTCACAGTCCCTGCTCTAGCATGCACTGAGGACAGGCTCAGAGCTAGGGAGTCAGTGCATTTAGTGCACAAGGAAAATATTATCAATGTGCTGGTTTTGGCCAGGGTAGAGTCAATTTTCTTCAGAAAAGATTTTAGGAAAGTTATCAAGTTCTGGTGAGGATGAGTGATGCTATTCCCAAGGTAAGAGTCTATCCTGCTCTAGAGAGAGAAGATGATTATATTCTTATTTCTGCAACTGAGTGTCTCCCACTCCACTTTTTGGTCCTCAGATTTCAATAAGGCAGTAGGCAATAGGTCCCACATATGTAAAAGTAAAATTATAGTTGAGAACTTATTTTAAGTAATTTTCAAAGACATCACAAAGGCAGGGTTTAAACAGAAATTATAAAGATACTCAATCCTCTGGACAAACACAGAGACAGTGATAGAATTGCCTGTGTAAAGAGTGACAAGTCATAAATTTTCATACAACTGAAAAAAAAAGTGTGTTAAGTAATATTACATAAGGAAACTCTAGACCATTTTTTAACAGACCAGATACAGAACACTTGGTTTTTTTCACTATCATTTGAAAAAGCTGTTACAAATGGACAGGAAAGTAAAAGATGACATATGAGGATCTAAGCACACTATTCTCACTTTACCACAACATCACTACTTACACTACAACTAAAAGTAATTAGTATTTACCACTTGCAGATTTCAAAGTGCTTTTCTATACATATGATTTAATGGGTTTCTTGAAAGTGTCAGAGATTGATTTTTTCTGGATTCTCAAACACAGATTCATGCTTTAGGCTATTGACAGAATGGCAAAATAATCCTACGGATGTGCCTTGAGCAAAACACAAGGGAAAATGTTTTCATACCACGTATCTTTCCTTCACTCAACCACACAATGCTTCTTCTCAGTTATTCCTTCTTTGCTCCAATTCCATCCATTCTGCCCAGAATCCAGAAATCTGTCTTCTTTTTTTTTTTTTTTAATTTATAAGACCAGCTTTGAAATGTTTTTCCTGCAATTCATACATGACATGTTTATCCAGAATATTCTTACATTGTTTTATAGTGTACATGTAATTGCAGTCACAACATGGATGTAGGAAAGCCCTTTCAAAAGCTTTATTAGTATCAGGTAAATGGGTATTTTCTCAGTTTTTAAAAGGTGAAGTAGAATTTTAAGAATGCAGTAAGATTTCAATAATATTCATAAAGAAGAATGCATCAAGAATTTCTCTCTTATTTAAATACCAAAATACATGGCATCCTCAAGCATTTAAATTACTTATCATCTCTGAAAGTGGTAACTCTAATATACATAGAGCGAATTACCTTGTCTTGTAGCATAGTATCTGAACATACCAACATTATGATTTCTATCATTCCACACACCCACTTCCTCCCAGAATTGTTTCCTTTCCTTCATAGTCCTGCTGAGATCTGATTTGGCCACCCTCTTTGGCGACACTGACAGTACAAGTCCTTTAGATGCTTATGGACTTCGCTGTTCTGGGCAGTAATAAATTCCCAAGCAACAGCATTTAAAAAAGAAAGATAAAGATGAATAGCTAAACATTCTCTGGTCAATCCACAGTCTTCACAATCCTCAAAACTTCCCCAGCAATATTCAGAGAAGGGATCTAACATAATTAGAATAATACTTTTTCATTGAATTAATTTGGCAGGAGGAAATGATATTATTTTATCACAATTTTGGTAGAAATTAGATTCTACGGAAAGAAATTTTAATTTGAATATCTAATAGTCCATATACTCTAACTTTTGGTGATAACATCTTTACCAGTGATATAACTTTCCATTCCTTCAGCTTAAAGCCTTTATTCTGCTCCTCATAATTTTATCAGACTTGGACATAAAGACTAAGATTCTTGTCTTAAATTTATATATGTATTTCACACAAATGCTGAGAAATCTGATTGATATAATTATTATGATACATATATTATCATGCCCATTATCTTTGGAAGGTCACAGGGATTTTGTGGACAAGGGTGTTCCTGAGCAATGGCAGAAAGCAAATGTCACACCTATCTTCACAAGGGTAAGGAAAAATTAGGATTGAGGACATTACAGACTGGTCAGCTTCACCTACATATCTGGAAAGGTGATGGAGTAAAAATTCTTGTGAAACGCTTTTCCGAGCCTATTATTCAGAGCAAAATGAATAGGAATAGTCAGACTGGATTTTCAAAGCAAGGATTATGCCTGACCAATCCAATAACCTAGAAGGCTGATGATGTGACTGGCAGGATGAATGAAGTAAGACCAGTAGTTCCTGTTTATCTTGGTTTAAGCAAAGCTTTCCACTCTTCCATCCATGACATTCTCATAGACAAGCTGATAAGTATTCAGTCTATAAGGACAGTGAGATGTATTAGAAAAGTGGCTGAACAACTGGGCTCAAAAGGTTTGGATCAGTGGCACAGCTGGATGCAAAAGTGTATGCCAGGGGATGATACTGGGACAAACACTACTGAACACCTTCATGAATGATGGGTGATGAGTCAGAGAATATTCTCAAATAAATTCACAGACAATATAAAACTGGGGAAAGTAGTTGCTGCATGAAATGGAAGAGCTGCCATCTAGCTCATCCTTGACACAGACTGGAGAAATTGTCCAAAAAAAATTTCATGAAGTTCAACAAAGGGAAATCCCACCTCGTCTCCTGTTGCAAAGATAGAAAGTACTTTGGACCTGTTTAACAAAAGAGATTTGATAACCAGGATTCCTTGGCAAGAACAAACAGAGCTTTGAAGATTGCAAGAGGATTGGATCAGACTGGTGACAGGGAAGAAGATTGAATCAATTTCTGCAAGTAGAAGAGATGTTGAATAAACTTATTTGCATGATATTTAACCAAATCATTGTAGTAAAAAATTACTAGCCTTCCTAGAATGCCATATAAGCATATGTAGCCCACAGTAAATTCAGATTCTGATCACCACTCAGTTGTCCCCCACCTCTCTCAATCGTCATTAGCCCCCCTGGAGTTTTAGGATCAGGTTAACTACAGACTGGGGGCTGACTGGAGGCAGCTTGGAGAAGAGAACCAGGAGGTCCTGTTTGCACCACACTATAACACAGCACTGAGCCCTTGCAGTAAAGGAGGCCCTAGATGACCCTTCTTTGAGCAGGGATTGGAGTAGGTGACTTCCAGAAGTTCACTAGCTCATCAGCTGTTCCACGGCTGAGGATGAAAACGTTCTTTTGTCCAGGAGAGCAGCTGGCAGAGGACTTCCCAATACACAAAGGTGAGGATGAGTGTCCACAGGGCAGTTGAAAATAGGCAAAACAACTGAAACTTGAGACACTCTGTATTCTTAGTGTAGTCTGCAATACTGCCTATTGATGTGAATGCAGAGTGCTTATAGTCTGGATCTTGCTCTCTATCTTTCTCAAGGGAATATTCACTTTCTAGTCTGCTTTTCCTTCCTGCAGTCACACAGCAAAGTTGATGCACCTGATACATTTACCATCTGCACAGTAAAATCACTCATATTTCTTTGATGGAAACTGTGTTGCCTTGTACGCATTAGAGATGTCTCAAATTTCCAACTGTCCTTTCACTGTGATGGAGTTTAATATAGCTTCTCAAAATAGCCTTCTTACTAAATTTCTTACTTCCTGCAAATGTGGTTTCTTTAATTCTTATAACCTTGTCCTGCTGTACTGAAAAAAAACCAAACACTTCTTGAATTATTTTAAGCTGAAAACATATTGGCCTCTAACGCTCTAATCAAATTAAACAGAAGATCGAGTTAAGCAGTGATCAAATCAGCTGGTCCTGTTATTTGTTGAAGCCAGATTAAATTCAGAATATCTACCCAGGCAGGTATCCTCAAGCCATGCACGAATACTTCTGTAAAAAGCTCTGAAAATTGCATTTACTGCTGCCTTTTTTCATGATTTTATTATGAGGAGTCATTTAGTATATAAAATAATTTTCTCTGGAGCTGTCAGAATCAGATGATTACTGGAAATCCTCATCTTTCTTAAAAAAAGGTAAACAAGTAATCTGCCAAATTTTTATTTCCAAAACCCCCCAGAAAGTGTGGACATCTAAAAAAATATGGATCTGGTCAGTGAGATGAAAAAAAAAACCAGAAAGGAAGAAAAGCCAAAATTTAATATTTTTACACTTTGTGTTTCTAGAAAAATAACTTAATTATTTTGGAAGCTTTATTTTCCTATATAGCAAACACTTGATATTAACAAAGCTCAATTCAAGAAACCAGCAAATGAAAAAAAAAAAAAGTTGAAATGAGATATTGAGAAACCAATTAGGTCAGCTCTCTATGGATCTTTTCTTTTTACAGATCAGGATTGATTGCACTCAGATTGAATTGCAGGAACTGAACAATGTTACAGATAGAGCACTGTGTGCCTTGTGCTTCCTGGCATTCTAGCATTACCTTTATGGACAAGTAAATTAAGGAGTGATTTTTCTCTTCCAGATATGATTTCTTATACCTCTCTGGTTTTCCATGTATACAGTACACATGCTCTTTATTAAAATTTTTTGTCCTTATGGTGCAGAAAAAATAGAAAAACCCGAAGGACTATATTTAATTTATAGGTGATTTCATGTATTTCACATTTTTAAATTTCATAATGTAAGAAATCTCCTTATTGGATACAGATATTTTTGATCCTTTGTTCAATGGGGATACATTTGGTCTATGCATCAATGCAATAGTATAAAAATAAAAAATAGTGTAATACTACTATGGTGTTAGAAAAATAGTAGGGTAATTCATATTACTGAGATGCTATAAATTCTTTTAAATTATCTGTTTCCTATTTTTTTGGCAGAATACATGTATTTGTGGTGTTTAAAAATATCACATGAGAATCTCTATGTGTCAATAATCAAACTCAGGTAACTTCCCTTTCCACAGATTTGCTCTTTCTTTTCAAACGTCCAACATCTGAAGGGCATTATTGTACATTTTCCACATGCTGGTAAAACTAAACCTTTAGACATATTTCTGTAGCTGTTTGGAAAGCTGCAGAACATATCTGTCTCAAGAACTCAGAAAGCTATCTTTTAAAGAAAGGGAAAAGAAGTAGTCTTGTTTCTAGCTTTAGAGCCTTTAGGCATTCCCTGTCTGCAGTCACTCTGTGCTTTGAATTTGTTCCTGTACTAACCTCTCATTCTATAAACATCTCTTGTTTCAAAAGGGGAAAAGTAGATTTTTTATATAAATCCAGGAGCTCCACTGTCAAAAGAGTCTTAGGCTTCACTTTGAAATTGGCTTTTTGAAAAGAATCTATTCTACAAGCACCTAAAGCCAGGTGGCCTGAAGGAAATTTAATTTTTCAATAATAGCAAAGTGGCAAACTGGGAAGATTACTGCAAATGCTCATCCTAATCTAGTTGCAAATTTTATGATCTTTCACAATAAAAAAATCACAGTTTGGGAACCAAATCAAAAAAGTGCCATGGAAATGGACTATAAGGGACTTAGGGAAATGTATCTTTATTTACAGTAAAGTAAATTAATGTCTTGAGATCAAGAAATAAACATAATTTCTGAAATGGGAGGCATACAGAAAGGCTCATGTGAGAATGCTTTTTTTTTTAATCACAGCTGCATTGAATTGACACAATGAAGCAGCATAAGGGTGGGATTAAACTCCTAATTGTAGGGACCTACACTTTGCATTGGACGTGGGCAATCTATCACTACCCCTCAGGCATTTTCCCTCACTTTAAGCATCTCTTTTCATCTGGAACACACTAGAACATCTAGGATATCTGCAAATGTGACTCAGAACCTAGAAAACCCTTATGTCTTGCTGGAATGGCCTCTAAGGGCCAGGGAGATACTGGGTAGCATTTCAAGTGACATTACCTGTCTGAACAGGGAGCAGAAAAAAAAAAATCCTTTAAATAGTATCACTTTCTGAAGTCCATTGAACATTTTGAGCAGACCTCCTTCAGTTATGATGGGAAAACAGATCTTTGGATCACAAGCAGGCAACAGAACTCATAAAAGTTTCCCTGTATAAGAATTTAGAGCTCATTGTTCCCTTTTGACAGACTTGATGTTGGTAGGATTCATTTTTAAGAGCACTGTCTGGATTGCAGAGGGGGTCCTTGCAAACTTTCCAATGGAAATTAATTCTCATCTTCAGCTCTTTGATTATAGGAAACCTTGAGTGAATCAGTAGTGACTTTTTGAACTTTATCATAAACAGGAATGAAACTGTGTTTTAGATGTGTGCTTTTCTACAGTCCGTTCATTCAAGAAACAAATAATGTTTTTACAATGAACTCAGATTTCTATCGCCTTGTCCCAAGCAGCAAAAGAAGACATTAATAAGAATATGTCTTGATTGTTTTGAAAAAGTGGTGTTAGGATTTTCTTTTTGTGGGCACATTTACAGATACATAAGTATAGGTCCATATACATATGACAGTTCTACATGTACACATGGTGAAGAACTTGGATTTGGACACAGTTTAACATTTTATTGACTTTTTTTCTTTTTTATTTTTTTGTTACAGTGTATTGCCAGCAAAATATTTCTGTCCTTCTCCAATTAAAACTTTTAATGTTTCACTAAGTAGTATTTTCACTGTTTTCAGTTTGAATAATACCCTTCCGACATTGTGTTTGCTGAAAGCAGTAGTGTAGCTGTGCAGAAAAAGTTATAGGTATCATTTATTTAAATTGACTACTTGGAAAGTTTGGGAATTATTTTGATTTTGGCACTTATTCCAAATCCAGGAATAGCAGTACCACTTAGATTTAGCTAACTAATCTTCATATCTTTCATTAGTCACATCTTATTTCGAATCTAAACAATCATCCAGGCTTTTCCTTAGTTTAGGGGACCAGAGGACCTTTTAGGACCTAAGCAGCAGATGCAGAGCATCAGCTGTGTAGTGTTTTTAGCAGTGTAATAAGCTCCAGGTTCTGGTGTCAGAGGCACTAGAGCTGTGCTGAAGAGCACCAGGCGAGGTGGCCTGTCTGTAATGGGCATGGCTTTGAAATGTACTTATTATGGGAAATCATGCAAGAGGGAGGGGACTAAGAAAAAGAGAGTCTTAATAACGTTGATCAAGTGTCATCAAATCCCATTCTTTCAAGGATTTAAAGAGATAATCCTAGCAGCCCCACTGAAGAGTTTTTCACCCCCTAGCGATAGCACTACCAGAAACTTCTTCCAGTGCTGTGACACTGCAGTTGGGTGTCAGCTACTTGCCTGCTCAAATTTATGGAAAGCAGTTTGTAAAAAGCTCAACATTCCTTCACCCACTGCATATATAACAGATGCAAAAATACACTTGAGGTTATATATATTCTAGAAGACTAAACTGTTCAATTTGACACGTTTAGCTTGTTGGCAATGTGCTTTGTTTAAATTAAAAAATAACACTTTACTAAAGATGATGAAGTAGAATACTGCATTGAAAGAAAGTATTAATCATAATTAGTGTAGTGATTTGCTCTTTATTAACACTGTTGCATCAGTAGCCTCAGGCCCAAATCCAGATTGCTACCCCATTAGGGTAGACCAATACATATTAAATTACCAGTGAATTAAAATACACAACATTTCCTACGCACCAACACCTAACCAAGCTGTTCCCTTCTCCAGAGAAGCTGACTCTCTGTGTTTAAATGGTAAGGACCCAATTTCACTGGGTTTCATTATGTTTGTATGGCAGAGGAAGCCCCACTATTCATTAACAAGTCCAGAGAATTCTTGCTGCCATTCTTGAGGTTTTGGTTACACTGGTGGAAGAAGGCTCTGCCTCTGTGCTTGGTTATCTGTGATACCAACAAAGCCATGTGTTTGTGCATTTTCAAGGGAACAATGACACCAGGAATGGTAGAAAAATTTTGTACAGGGTGTGAAAGAAGAACCAGTTTTGGCATACTCACAAGGGTAAACTGCAACAGAAAATGATAAATAATATGTTTTGCTGTGTATTAGGGGTTATTTCTCCCTCATTTCACATTAATTATTTTGAAACATTGGCCACTCCTGTTGTATACTGCAGGGAATCCAAAGCTAATTATCAGACCACTGGTTTTGTATGCCCTTTTGATGGTTATAAATTAGTGTAAATCCTGCTGATTCACTAATTTTGCTCCTCAGAAGGTCTCAGAGCCACACCTGAGGTTTATTAGCTAACCTGTCTTTGGTTAATTTACTATATTTAAGTAGTTTTCAAAGGCTTTTTCAAAAAACTTGGCTTAACTCTGCTAATGCAGCTGTATGGGTCACCTCCACAGCTGCAGTGGGAAGTTAGGATTACTTGGGAGGAATAGATGTGCACCTGGGCAGTGTTTCCTGAAACACTGTTTGTGGGAGGAGCAGGAAGTCTTCTGGCTGAAAAACTTTAGAGGCTTTCTATTAATAACAAACCCAAACAAACCACCCAACAACTCAACAAAATCCCCTAACCAAAAAAGCAAAAACAAAACCAAAAAAAAAACACAACCAAACCAGAAACAACCTTGGAGATTTATACTTGAAAGGCAAGATTTTTATTTACTTATTTTTTTAATATTTCATGTGAATCTATATCCAAAGCCCTATATGAAATTAGGTAGGAAGTTCCAAGAGAGTTTCCTTGTGAGATTTCTATGCTCTAATTCTGCTTGAGCAATAAATAATATCAGAAGGTTTTATTCTCTCAGAGGAAAATGAGGTGTTTCCATCTCAGCATGAAATGAGGATCCTGTAGGTTAGACAAATACTGTGTTTCTGAGAAAAAAAAAAACAACTAAACTTTTATTAGACCAAAACCTCTGGGAAAAAAAACAAAAGCAATCCTTTTCTCTAAAATGTTGCTGAAGTGGGAAGCGTAGGAGAGTTTCTCTAATGTCTCAGAAAAAGCTGTATTTATCTCCTTTAAATGAAAACACGAACAATATTCCTTTTCTGTAGCTTAGTGATCAGAGTACTACCCTGGGATTTTGTTCTTCTTCCTTGAAAAACAAACAAACTGAAAGGCCTAATGCCTGTCTTTTTTTCTTTTTTTTTTTGTAGGTTATATTAAGGTTTTAACTTTTTGAGTGAAAATGTGTATATGGCTTCACTTTTCTCTTTCTTGGTTTGTAAACATCTTACAGGTGAAGTCTTCCGTAAAAAAACATGGTTCTGATTGAAGTGCAAAGGGGAAAACTGTAAGAGACCAAATAGTTCACTGTTGCAGAACAATCCTTCCCAGACGTGTCTGGAACACCGAGAGAGACAAGGTAAGGGAATATAAGGCAATATAGGGCAATGTATCCAGAAGTCTGTGAAGGCCTTGTCCATAAGACACCAATAAAGTTGTATGTTTTCAGCTTGTCAAAGTTCAGAATTTCTTTTCCATGGTGAGTCTTCATGTATTTAGAATAATATATCATAAAAAAGAGCAAAACTCGTCAAGTTATTGAGTGGGGAGGGGGATGAGAGTCAGAGAGGGTTGAATCACTGTCAGTGTCAGAATGTCATCTCATAAATCAAAGAACTCTGTGCTAGTTTGGGGATAATGTGGTTCATGTTAGATAACGAAATGTGATTTCAAATAGAAAAGATTTCAAAATGATATCTGAAAAAATTGTGTTCCAAAATTGCCCAAATGTTCTATTACCTCAGCTGTGTTTTCAGACCTAATTTGTCAAAGTTGACATTCCACTTTAGAAACACTGATGTTGATTAAATGGCATTTTTGAATGACAAATGCTTGGAAATCTTTAAATTGGTTTTACTAGGACTATATTTTATTTAACTACTGATCTTTGATCCCTGAGGTCTGGAGGATCAAAAGAAATAAGAAGAGACTTTCCCAATAACTTGCACCAAGTACTTATGATCTTAAGGACTAGCTACTGCACCCTTCATTTTCCGTGCATGGTAGTCCTGGTGAAGTCTTCTTCACCCTCATGAACTCGTATATCATTTGTAGAGTGGAGAAAGTGACTTTGCATTACAAGAGTGAATTTCTGACATCTCTGACATCCAGAGATGTGTATCAACTTTATACTTGTGGAGATTCTTACAGCTAGTTGATACGTGATGAATCAAAGCCATCTGATGTTGAAAGCAGCCTAGTGTCACTCTTTGGCAACACTTTGGAAGGTTAATCCTTCAGAAATTGTATCATCCAGGTTCTGATGAGATTAAGTGAATTTTTAAGGTAGTGCATTTTGATGAATTATGTCATTCCAAAAAGTAGTAGAATTTGGTTGACAGAAGGGATATGAGACATTAAATTTAAAAAGTCGCTGTGCCCTGCACAGTGTCTGACTTGCAAAATTCAGTGTACTGAGTTCATTGCTCAAGACTGCACAGGTTTGTGGGGTTTTTGATTTGCCTTTTTGTAATTTATTGAGCTGTCTTTTTCTTGTCTCATGAGTTTGATCACTTCTATTCTTCCTGTTTTCCTCTGCATACCTGCTGGGGAGTGGAGTGAACATAAGGAGGACTGTGCAGTGCTGAGCTGCTAGCTGGGGTCAGTGCACAATAACTAAAGATTTCCTTTCATCTTTCAGTGCCAAAAGTTTCTCTTATGCATATCAGTGCTGCAAATTTAGCAACAAATTAATGAAGTATTTTTTTATTTATTTTCTTATTAAAAAAAAAACAAATAAAGCAGTTAAGCATCTCTGGGAGTTTTGTGAAGAGTAAGAAAATGTTATGTTTCAGTGGACAGCCTTTGCTGTTATTATTCTTCATGCCAGGGAGGGACCATGGTGGGCTCTGGTTGAGTTCACGTGGGTAAGCACTCCACAGGGGCACAGGGATGGGAACTCCTCTGACAGTGGTACAGGTTGTGCTGGTGAGTCTGAATTGTGCCTGAGGTTCTGCAGTGTGACACCAGCCAGGTGCTGGGGATGGAGGCTGCCAGCTGTCACCTTGCAGGGCTTTCCAGCAGAGCTCTGTGACATGGCTGCAACCTCACCTGTGTGCCCTGCGAGAAAATCTGCTCACTGTTCACTATGGCATAAAGTGAAAGCACACAGAGCTCAATCTTCTAAAAAAAAAAAAAACCTAAAAATTGCACTTGTTCTTAAGAGCAAATTTTATCTATCATGAAAAACTGTAATCAGCATAATTCTATGGAAAGTTAGCCACGAATTAAATTAACAAAAGGGTGCTACTAAATGTTGTATTAAATATTGTATCACATCTTATAACATGTTCTTTGATTATTTCTATGAACAGACCCTGTTTCTAAAGCAAAAAATACCTTTATGAGTTTCAGTATTGCTGATAAAACATAAGTTGTCATAATGAAACTGAAACAGAAAAAAATTTAAATCCTTCCTATACTTTTATCTGTTGTTATTTATGTTTTTCTTCTAAAATTCTAGGACTAAGTATGTTACCAATAATGGGGCTCCTGCTCTCCTATTTTCTTACTTTTTACTCAGCAAAATAAAAATGAAATCACAAGAGAAAAAAGATTTTTGCAAAACCAGCACACCCAAGTTTCAGTCAGCTCTATTAATATTGACTTAACACAAGAGACGGAAACAGCCTTCATTTTATGTATTTTAAACATAGCTCAAAAAATAATATGTTAATGTCATGTTCATCATATGGAGAGAGAGTTGTGTCACACAGAATCAAAGTCTCCAAAGGCATGTGCTGAAGTGTGCAATTATTATTGGGTTTTTTTATTTTTATTTTTATTTTTTCCTTATGGAAGTCCTTGTAAGGACATCAAAACCCACAAAGTTTCAAAAGATTTTATTAACATTCTTGGCCAGATAGAGAAGAAAAAGCTTAATAGAGTTACAGCAGATTATGATTTTATGAACACCCTTTTCCAGATACAAGTTTATTTTCATTAATTTGTAAATACTTGTCTTTGAACCAGCTCTTCCTTTCTGTTCTCAAACAGTATCCAGCACTTTTCAGAAAACAGAAGCCAATGGGTGATATGTTCCTGCTACAGAGAGCTGTACAAATTTTAGGTTTAACTATTTAAGATGTGTATTATCAGAACACAATTTTCACCAATGTTTTTACAGCCTCTCTTACCTCTCAGGATGCTGAAGTCTAAGCCCAGCAGTATTAGTAAGGATCTCAACTGATACAAATTCAGGCCTGATTTATGGGCTATGTACCTGACACGTTCCCCTGCTGGCTGTTGATCTGCCCCATACATAAACACCTAAGGGGATACATCACCTTTCCTGCATCCCCAGAGGACAAGGGACCCTCCATGACACCATAAGGAGCATGGATGTAGGAGTGGGGCAGGCCCTGTGTTTTAGGGGGAGAAACCACAGGGACACCTGCAGGGTGTGACTGTGCCTTAAGTCTTCCCCAAATTCTGCACTTAAACTTACAAGAAGTGAAATAGCAGCAGTTCTTAGTAATTTCTGTTTTTCTTTCCATTTTGCTGTGCTACTGTGAAATTTAAATAATGAGTCTAGTTCAAGAAAGGCTTTCAACACTTTCAATGCTTCATGAGGAGATGCATTTCCCTAATTACTGAAACAGACACTTAAAAAAAAAAGAGTAGGTGACCGCTACTAGGTATTCTATTTATGCTTTTCAGAAACACACAGCATTGTATGGATTAGTGGTTGCATTTCATATGCTGAGACATGTAACTGACAAATGAGCCTTAATCTGACATTCATGCAAAGGAATGGAACAATGCCTCATGCTTAAATACAGAGAAAAGGATACAGGTAATAACACTGTTAAGTGTTTATTTGCCACCTGAAAAGCATTTAATTTTACTTCAGATAGTTATAATTTATATAGTTTTCTAGAAAATATATTGAATCCAGGTACTAATATTCTTTCATTTATTTCTTGATGTGTTTGGTTCTCTATTATGTTGAAATAAATTTTGAGCACTGGTATTAGGCTGCCATGAATTGCATTGCATTACATACTGAAAAATTCCACATCCTGAGGAACAATGGTAGATGAGGACTTTGGAACAAAAGCAGCCCTCCACCCCATTTTTGTCACTGAACAAAACATCATCAATCTGCTTGGCTGTTACTGTGGGTGCTCAGCTCCTGTCTGGGAAGGGGAATACAAGACAAAATTACTCATCATAAAGATAATTTTACATACATAAGCATTTGCACTTTACTCAATACAGCAGGTATTTAAAAGAATATTTATAATTTTACTGCATTATGAAAATAAATTGCCTAAAAAGAAATATTAAATTTTTCTAAACGGACTTGATTTTATTATCATGTAATAAAACAGTAAACCATATTTCCTATCAGTCATGGGGATTGAGTCCAAAGTCACTGCCTCATATCCTTGCTTTAGGCTCCCTGTCCACAGCATGAACGTGGTGTTTCCATATCACAGTTGCTGTTGTGCCCTGTTCCTATGTTTATTATAGGAACATACAGTTCAATACAGTTTAGTACTGAACAGACTTATGAAAAACAGCTGTATCCACATTAGGCACCTTTAGATACGTGTGGTGGGTGTGACTACAGTAAACTGGTCCCTTTGGTTTGTTTTATAGCCAAACACAGAGGGATGGGTTGAGGGGAATATGACAATAATGAGAACAATGAAAGAAACAAAATTTAGGCTCTCGTTCTGTTGTAGATATTCAGAACTAACCAAAGGAACAGCTCCCTAGCATTGCTCAATTCTATCAGCTGCTGAAGGAGCATAAAATGACTCAGATGAAGACTAAAATTAGGCTTAATGAATCCCATCCTAATTTTTACAGGGAACTGCTGTTTGGGGAATCACAGATTTCTTCATTTTAATTAAAATACCATAATTAGGTTCTTGAAAATAATTTGCATTTCACAAAATGCTTTGAATTTGCCTCCTCCTTCCTATTTTGACACTAAAGTCTTGAATTTTTTGTCTTTTAAAAGTTGAATTTAATTTAGTACTGTTAATTATGGTTTCATTCTTGTGCAACATCCCCCTATTGATAATTTTTTGTGTCTAGACTATGGTGTTTCCTGAGATTGCTCAGACTGTGCTGGGCCTCCAGTATAGCTGACTGGAGCAGAGAATACTAAAGCTCTGCACTCTGTTCAGGGGTGATAAATAGAAAGGACTATTTTTCACCCCTGAACAAAAGAATAAAAATTAAAAATTAAATTCTATAATACTTAAGGGAGCTGCACAGTAATATCTTATATTTTTCCTTACAAAAGAAATAAACAATCCTAAAATTGTATTAGTATGCAAAGTGGACTTGTCATATTTATTTGAGGAATATGAGTTCATGAGCTTCTGTTTTAATTAGAATAAGTCATAGATTTTTTCATTTTCTTTTGTGACAAAGTTTTTTCATTCTATAAATAGAATATATTCTTTTTTAGTCCTAGTTAGATAAGAAGCAGAATCTCAGCATGGCATGAGTGATCTAGAATTATACTTGATAATAAAGTTTTTTAATTATAATTATGGTCTGAGAAATAATTTTAAACTGTATTTTACAATTGTTATTTTTTTTAAAACTTGAAAATTTCAGCTTACTCTTCATGTTCAGATCCAGAACCTCAGTGTTCACGTAAATAGCAACATTTTCCTATTTCCCATCCTAACTTTATTCTGGATGACTCAGTTTTTCTATCAACAATGGATTTAGGGGTTTTACCCCTGTGTCTGCAAATCAGTGTGAACCTGGGGACTACTCTGAAAGAGGTTGGAAGAAGCATCAGAGAAAAGAGGATGTTTGTTTATATTCCAGGTATGGAATAGTGCCTATGTAATTTTCCTCAGTGTGTCAAAGACTCCTAAAGAAATGTTAGAGGTCTACAAACTGGAAAAGGTTGGAAAATATTGGATCAATTAAAAAAAAAAATTGATTCTCTAGAACTTACTCCACAGCTATGTTTATAGGGAATATTTATGTGATCTTTGGGAATTGTTTGGGAAACTGTTTTTACACTTTTGTTCTTGTCTTATAAAGCAGTAAATCCAGATCCCTCATCTCCTTATTTATGGACTTACCGATCTATGGACTTTATGGTTATGGACTTATGGCCTTTGGTTTGTTGGGTTGGGTTGTTTTGGGGCTTTTTTTCTTTGGTTTGGGGATTATTTTGGTTGTTCTGTTTTGTTTGTGGTTTTGGGTGATATTGTTTCTAATTTGTTGATTTGGATTTGGTGGAATTTTTTTAGGGTTTTTTGTGGGTTTTTCTTTTTCAAATATTTTTCAGATTTATTTATTTATTTATTTTTATTTTTGTACTATGGATCTGATTTAATGTTTCTGGAGCTTAAGTATGTCGATTCTGAAGAATAAAAGAAAATCAAGGAGCAGGTCTGGACCTGATGTGAGGCAGAACTCTTTGGTTCATGTCTGTGCTATGCTAAGGACAGCTCCTGTCTGTCAGGCTGTCTACATCTACAGGCACACAGTAGCCCTCGGCATCTTCAGACTCAGGCAGTGCTCCTAAAATATAAAATGCAAAATTAATAGCATGTGCTGAGGTAGAGCTAGTGAGAATTTCAAGGTGCCTGAAATAATGCAAGGATTATACTGCAAATTGTTATGGAGAAGTTTTTATAGCATGAAAATGAAACTATGGCTTCTGTGCACTGGCATATGGCATATGTGAGTACTCAAAGATACAAGTTTGGATAATATTTTAAGACTAAGGAGAATTGTATCATACAGACATTACACAATTGTATACACATGCCTTTAGGAGAGAGAATCTGTGTGGCATTATTCCCTGAACTGGAATGAAGATAACTCATGGGAATCTTGCTGGAGTACTTCAGGAAAGATATGGAGAGTCATCTGACAGGCAGTGTGGAGAACCAAGTCTGACTTGTTTATAACAAGTTTTCCAAACTTGTTCCTGACTCTGTTATGGCAGGCAGTGTAGATATATACTGAATATTCCAGATAAAATCTTGTCTGTGATCGGTGCTTCATTTTTAGTATAGTTTGAAAAAAAATATGATGTTACTCCTATAGACAGGAATCTGTCTTTATATTGACTTTGTCATGATGGTAGTTTGCCATTATCCTCCAATTCAGTAAAAATTTTCAGTAGAAAGCATTCCTTTCTATATCTGTCTCTTGCAAATTCCAGATAAGTTAGAATTATCCCTATATGTCAAAGCATCTTAATCACAGTGACATTCTAAAACTAGTGCTACTCGCACAGTTATTTCTAGGGCATGTATTGTGCTTTCTGCTCCTTGAATGACATGGGATATGAGGAGTTACAAAGACTCTCTGGACCTTTCCTGCTTCACTAAATCATATCTTTGGATTTTTGCTGAGATAAAACTGATGCTGGAAGACTTCCCATTATGGTCAGATTTGCA
The DNA here is from genome assembly GCF_001522545.3 of Parus major. Lineage (NCBI taxonomy): Eukaryota > Metazoa > Chordata > Aves > Passeriformes > Paridae > Parus > Parus major. The sequence goes on along the minus strand of NC_031768.1, from coordinate 76,489,451 downwards.
AAGAACCCAATAAAAATCACCAAGAAAATGCTGACAGGTTTTCACTGGGAAGAAAAAAAAATAAATAAAAAAAAGTATTGTGTATTCATCTCACTGAGCAGGACATGCTTAATATAAATATTTGGATGCTAGGCCAAAAAAAGAGGATAGAGTTCACAGTTTCAGCAGACATCAGAACTGCTGCAGCTGTTTAAGGGTGATACCCAGGGCTAACTGCATTTAATTATTGAAATAGATTCAACATAACTGTACCAGTAAATTTTGCAAAATTCAATGGATGTGTTTCCACTTTATGGACAAAATGTATTTCATTCATCTTGTAAAACAGGCCTAGTTATAACTAGACACACTCTTCAAATGGTATTTACAGTCACTGGAAGGCTCTCCTAGAAAATGATTGGGATTCTGTATCTCAGTCTAGAGGTGCCTGTGTTTCTCTCCTAACTGCAGAAATAACCTACAATAGCTAGCCTCCAGACCTGTCTAAATCAAAACAATTCAAGACATATGTGCATGAACATATGCCTTAAATTATTATATTTTACTATTTCACTGCTTTTCTGTATCATGTTTTCCCTTGTAAAATATATTCTGATCTTTTGGTTTGTTAACAATGCTTCCAAATTTACAGCCATCAAGAGTCATTAAAATGCCAAATTTTTTTTGTGCCAAAAAAAAAACCACCACAAAAAAGCTCTTACCAAAACCCCAACTATCTGCAGGTGTTCTTCTGTAACATCTGCAAGCATGCTGGAGTTGAACAGAATTGGCTCTGTTATTGAAACCCTGGCAACACCACCAGTGATTGGCCTCCAGCTGGAGTGGATGTGACTGATCACCACTCTCTGATCCTGGAATCTGAGTTACTTTTCAATTTGTCTCACTACCCACTTATCTAGACTAGATTTTATCAGTTTGTTCTTGAGGATTTGATGTGAGACAGTGTCAAAATCTGAAGTGAACATGAACAGCAACAGTAATCTGCTCACCCAATTATTTCTTTGCAAAAAGTTACAAGGTAATTCAGGCATTTGACATGATATACATGATTTATATAAAAACCCAATATATGCAATTGATTTTACTTTTGTAAATTCATGTTGACTAATCTCAAAAGCCTTATTTTCCTTAATGTGATTAGAAATGTATTTTGGGATTATTTGCTTTCTCATCTTCCCTGGGATTCAGGCGAGGCTAATGGGCCTGTAGTTTTCCTGATCCTCATTCTTCTCTGTCTTCATTAGTTTGCTTTTTTCCATTGTACAAGAATTTCTTTCAATTACCAGGATCTTTCCAAGGTAGTTGAGAGTGGCCTCACAATAACATTTTCCAGCTCCATCAGCACTCATGAGCACCAGGTCCCATAGACTTGTGGATGTTCAGTTTCTTTAAATATTCCCAAATCTGATCCTCTTCTACTGAGAGTAATTCTTTGTTTCAGACTTCCCCTCAGATTTGAGGAATCTTGATTGATCCCAGAAAATAAATCTTAGCAGCAAAAACTAAAGTATTTTCTGTGTTCTGGTACATCAGATGCCCTGCACTGCTCAGCAGCAGCTTGATAGTTCCGGTCTTTTGCTGCAGATATTCTTGTTGAAGCCTTGACAGATATAACTCCAGATGAGTTTTTGCTTTCTTAACCAAAACCTTGCCTTGGAGGGTGTCTCTACTCTTCTCATCATTACTTTGCTTCTACTTCTCACGTTCTCATTTTATTTTTTTCCACATTTGACTGTAGTTAATGCACACAAGACTCAATCCATGTTCATACAGGCAGACATCCTGTCACCTTTACTTGATTGTCCACATATTGGGGTGGACCATACACAAGCTTGGAAAAAGTGACCCTTGGAAATCCATCAGCTCTCCCAGAGCCTTATACCTTGCTTCTTCTTTTCAGGATCACAAATAACACCATCTCTCTGGAGTCAAGAGTTTCCCCAGGCTTCATGTTTCTGACCAGTTCCAGCAAAGCAAATCCCTTCATCGACTTCTCCACCACAGGAACAATGCACTCCAGAAACCTCCCAGACTGCTTGAGCTCTTCTGTGTTTTCCCTCTGCAGACATCAGGCTCATTTCAGTTACCCATGAGGGCCAGAACTTCCAGCTGTCTGAAGAAAGCCAGACACTATTAAGCCCTTTTTTATCTATCAAGTCTTTCTCCAAAGAAGAGCTATTGAATATAATTAGCTTTTTTTTTAACACCAGAACCAAAAATGAACTAAATGTTATTAAGAAACTAACTAGGACAGTTGTCAGTCTGAAATTATTCTTTCAAAACTGGGGAAAGATTCTATGCATCCTGTAAGGCAATTATTTATCACAGTTTCAGATTAACATATAATGGTGGTTCTTTTGCTGGGAGGTATTAAAAACAGTAATAGCCATATGTGCTTACATTAAAAAAAAAAAACCAACAAAACCAATGCTGTGCTAATTTTGTTTTTGAATTCATTCCTAAGTGCATCAGCGACATTCAGGAAGAATTATAACAAGATAATGACTGGAAAATGACCTTGCTAATGATTGTTGTTAAATTTTAAAAAATTATACATAGGCAATAAAGCCTTTAAAAACCCCCTTCATTGTATAACTTGGTGAATGTGAATGAACATATAGGCCTCTTTAGGAAAGATCTTAAGAATGTGTGCTTTACCTGACAAGGAACAGAGCTCATTACTGCTAGAGTAATCAATAACCCCTGCTAATGTGTTCAGCTGGCAACATAGACCAGATCAATAAAACCTGCCACATGCTTTTGTTTTAGGAAATGAAACCTTTTAGTTCTTAATTAAGGGAGAGACCTCACATCCTTAATGATGTTTGCAATGACTGTTGCCACAGAGGACAATAACAACTGCATCTGAGGTTTGCTCTAAAAGACTTTGACAAAGTAGTTAGAGAGTTCAGCCAAAACTAATCTAAATTTATTTAATTTATTTTAATGCAACAAAACTGGGGGAAAATAATATTCAAGAAGAAGAAGTATTCTTATAAATTACTGTGGTTATCAGAGGAAATAATACTTCCATTACTGTAACGTGTGTCTGCAATCTGGCAACAAAAGATACAGAATCAAACCCTGCCAAAGTGCTTTGTGTGCTACTGATTGCAGATCCTTAGACATGGCCACTGTAAAATGTAAGTTATTGGTTTTTTGCTTCCTCTCTGCTGTGATTATTTTGACTTCTGTATCCTGGTGTGTTTTCTACAAGGTAATTAAGCTAAGGGAAAGCTCATGTGGAGTGGAGAGCAGGAGCAAACAAACAATAATGACTACACTGAAAATGGTTCAGCTATTCACAGTTAAGAAAAGGATACACCTATGGGAGTGAATGGATTACTTTAAATGTTTAATCAAAAAATCCTGTTTACATAATACATGAAAGATGTGGATGAGTTCATCCACATGCATCTTGGTGATTGTGTTATTGTCTTTTCCTATGCTAATATATTGGAAAACAGCTACATCAAAGGTCTGATGTAGCAACTGTAAACTGTAAACAACTGGAGCTAACACTTTCATTTCCAACATAGTTTCTGTGATAATATTAGCTGCAATGAAGTCTTAAAGGTTCAAAGAGCTTTTAAGAGAAGCATATCTTAGGGTTCAGATTTGCAAAGCACTAAATCTTCACAGAAATTGACTATAAGTTCACCTGTCTAAGAAGGTGTGGGGTTATGGAAGGGAATAAAAATGGAAGAAATCAAAGGGAGAATTGCTAAGCATTTGCATAGCAACCAAACAATGCCAAAGCTTAAGTTGTCACTAATCCTGCAAATGCAAATCTATATACCTAATTTTACTTACACAAATGATTACTTGCAGGACCAAGCTCAAAGGTCATCATTATTAACTGAGAAATACAAGAATCTAAAAGCATGATGATTGACACCCCTTTCATTTACACAGTACAAGACACACACTAAATGTGCTGAAAGCAGTGGTATTACAGCAGTTTAAAATCAAGAAGTTAAATTTAGGCTAAGTATACCTACAGGAACAGTGTGATGTGGAGGAGATCAAGATAGATAAAGAAGTAAAGACATTACATTTCATGTACTTCCTCAAAGTACCTTTTTGTTTAAATATACTTGCCAGATGCTTGGGAACAACACTTGCATCATGAATGCAAAATCTGGCCTGTATAAGGCCTAAATTTCTACAACAAATATTTGGGGGTTATTTTGGTTTTATTTTTGATTGGTGTTGGTATGTGTGGGTTTGTTTGTTTTTTTGTTTTTTTTTTTTTCTTTTTTTTGTTTCTTTGTCTGGTTTTGGTCACTTGTTTTAAACTTAAATTATAAAACAAAGAATTTGAACTAAAATTTAAATTTTATGATTCCATATGTTGCAAGTGCTTGTTCAGGAGAATAAGTTATTTTCTTGGGTAAAGACCTACCTGTACTCATTACTAAAAGAAGCACAGTGGACAGTTTCATAGCATTTCTTACCTATCTCTAGCCAGATACAAATGCAAACACCTAAAGTTGATTCAATACCTTAAATGCAGGTATTGACTGCTCTTAATTTTCCCTACCATAACTGGGACATCAGAATAGCTTGTATCTGACAGAAGACCCAAGCTACACCTGTTGCCTTTGTGGCTGAATACCACATGGCATGTCTACACCAGATGTTTACAGGCAAAGGTGAAATCAGCTGACATAGAGACACCTCCTGAAGATGTCTGTGTTGGGGTTGAAATGAAACATCAAAGGAAAACAGTGCTCTCTTTCTGATGGCAAAATAAGTTGCTTGATGATTTTCCCAGGTCACATATTTCATTCTTTAAGAAATGAGTTCTACCTGCTATGAAAGTAGTAGCACCTCTCTATGATTTAATAATAGATTCTGTCTGAAGCTGCTGAGGACCTTGCTGCTAACTTGAATGATAGCGAGGCTGATCATTTTATTCATATGAATTAAGGAACTACAATATAGTAATTATTCTCCCACGCTTTCTATTTTTGAACAAGTCTCAAATTCCTCATAACTCCAAGTTTCTTTAGATACTCATATAGTGCACCATGGACAAATAGAAAACAGTCTATTATAGAAGTTTAAGCTGTATAAAATACCATATAACTTTCTGGTAAAATAAAGAGAGGGGAAATAGCTCTAGTGCAACCAGATGAGGAAGCTTAGTAAAGAAATATGATCAAAGCAATGTAATATATGCCTGCCAGAAATAATAAGTACATATGGAAATTTCCACTTTTAACTTTGGGTAGAGTTGTTTGAAGATTTGCATATATCCAAAGCTGTTGAACATTTTTCTTTCTACAGATTCCATGAAACAAGCTGTAACTCAATGGAACATGCTAAAAAAAAATCAGGAAAAGGGAAAAGAGAATGCCAGGGAGACTTTCAGGATTAACATGCAGTGCTGAATATTTAATTAGCCTGGGATAACAACAGGTAATTATGAAATCAAGCAAAGTTCTATTATGCATCATTTTATAATTCATGCGGGTGTGTCATAAAATTACAAGCATTTGTACTTTTAAAAAACTAACCATGTGTTTAATGCAAATGCAATCACGCTAATGTGATTCACATTTTTTAAAGTGCATACTGAGAGAGCGGGTAATAATGAGAGGCTTTGTAAACAAAATCACTGGGAGATACTAATAACGTAACACTACTAAGGTGTGTTATTTATTGCAAAATTTGGAGGAGAGAAAAAAATGACCTATAATCAGCTCTTCATTCCCTGTTTTTAATTCTCAGGTATTTTAGGATTACACTTTTCTCTTGATGTTCCTCAATTTTTTTTCTGCTTCTGGTCTTGGATATGTAAGTCTGGGTGAAGGAGTGAGTGATCAGAACGGGTGAGGACATATTCACAGCATTTCACTTTAATTCAGCTGGTTAAATGGAAGGAGATAATCTCTTCCTCTGAAAGAGAGGAAGTTTTTGCCCCTGGCAGAAACTCTGATGACTCCAAGGGGAACCTTAGCCTTTGTGGATAAACTTATATAAAAGAGTTATATATAAAAGTTATAATACATAGAAAATGAAAGGCATTTTGCTGTCTAAGGTTTATTGTTACATCAATGTCTAAACCTAGATTATCTGTGGCTTCTACTAAACCAGAAAATTTCAAAGTTATTCACATAGGATGGCAAATACAATCTGGTGCTTTGCAGCTGGAGGGCATGGGGAATACTCCAGAGCTTTTTGAAATAGTAGAGAACATCTGTCTTTAGACAGCTGAACCCTGCAGTGGGTATCTATGTTCGGGTGAATTGAATAGCTTTTGGTTCCCCACTAGTGATATTGAATAGAACCAGATGAATTTTGATCTCTGGTGTACTCATAGACCTAAATGCCTGGTACAAGAGAGACATGAACTTGCTGAAGCAAGTTTAATGAAGAGCCACAAAGACGATGAAGGCCTTGCAGCCTGTTTTGTATAAGAAGAGACTGACAGAGCTCAGGCTGTTCAAACTACAGAAGTGAAGGCTGGAAAGGATTGAATCAATGTGTATAAATTGCTGATGAGGGAATAAAGAAGTGAAGTCAAAGTCCTCAGTGGTGCCCAATGCACTGGTTGCCCAGATGGGCTGAGGAATCTCCTTCTTAAAATATCCTAAAACCCAACTGACCTGGCCCTGGGCAGCCAGATCTAGGTGACCCTGCTCTGAACAGGGCATAGGAGCTCTGGCTCTGGAGCTGCCTTTTCACATCCAGTGTTCTGTGGTTCTGTTTTGGTGATATGTGCAGGAAAGGAAGAGCTTTGGAAGGAAAAGATTATTGGAAATGCCTCAGCCAGGGAAGTGAAGTTTCTAGTATCTGTATTTTTATCTGTATATATAAATACAACCATGCAGATGACTAAACTGAAGATCCTTGATTTGAATTCACATGCGTCCAAAATCCAAAGTACCTACAGTGTGGACACAGAAGAGTCTAATATAATATCTCATAATGCAACCTTAAAAGCCTAATAAAGTGTCACTGCAGACCCTCTCTTTTCTCAAAAGAAGTACTATTTTGTTAAAAATTTGCCTTTAATGTATTATGAATGTGCATTGGTGAGAACACGGGCTTTTAATAAAGGTTTTATACAGATTCCTAGGCCTCTACTAATAAGCACAATATATGCAGAATATTTTTTTAGTAATTTCAATTATTCACCCTCAAAATGGTATCAAGGTATTGCTCATGCCAGGATTCTTCACAAAAGTCACAAAATTACAGAATCACAGAATGGATAAAGTTGAAAGGGACCACAGTGGGTTTACCTGGTCCAACCTTCCTGCTCAAGCAGGGCTATCCTAGACCTCATGGTACAGGTACATTCAGATGGTTTTTGAATATCTGCAAGGAGGGACACTCCACAACCTCTCTGGGCTACCTGCATGGTCACCCACACTCTAAAGCTCTTCCTCATGTTCAGGTGAAACTTCCTGTGCATCAGTTCCTGTTCATTGCCTCTTGTCCTATTGCTTGGCACCATTGAAAAGAGAGTGGCTCCCTTCAGATTCTTGTAGACATTCATGAGGCCCCCTCTCAGTCATCTCTTCTTGAAGCAGAACTGTAGAAATGTGACTGTACTGGATTTGCCTCTTTATACTGCTCAGAGTCCTTCAACATTATTTCAATGTTAATGCTCTCAAACACTTCTCCAAGTCCTCACAAAAACATAAGAATGCTCTATTTAGTCATCTCAGATCAAGAATGCCTTCAATTCAGCAGTCTGGGTTCAAAAGCAATAGAAAACTGCTGAGAAAATAGAGATACAGCTTATAAGGTACTTTCATTTATATAGTGCCTCATTATATCATTCATGCCCCATATTATTATTCATTGCTCCATTATTTAGAGAAAACATGTTCTAAATAAATAGTTAGAAATTATTTTATTAGCAAAGCATATTTTCTCTTAATACCTGCAAGTGAAGGATTTTGTTAAATCTTGACTAAATTTTGGCTTAAAAGCTTTCAATGTGTTGTTCTTGCACCAACATAAACTTGCATCAATGACTTAGCTACAGACATATTGTCACTTCTTCCTAATGAGCTTAGTTTAAAAACATTCTTTAGAGAGAAGTATGTGGAGCAGGTGGTAAAATTTAAAATGACAACATGGCTTCTCTCATTCAAAGACACTCTACAGACTCTCCACCTAAATACTTTGGCTTCAGTCCCATTTTCTTTAAGATGCTGTTGTAAATAACTGAATGTCAGGGAAAGAAAGCTAATTTTATAGCTGCATATCCAACTACCATTTCAGTCCAAAAAAAATTTAAATTATATTTTTAAACTGATACCTTGTTTTACAACTCAAGACATTTTGTGAAGAGTAATTGGTATTTTTCCCCTACACTATTGTAATCAAAACTCTTTCTAGAGCATGATCTTCCAGCATTAGTCTTAGAATGATCTTTCTTTTTTTAATTTTATAGATGACTCATATACTTTGAAAAATGTATCTTATAATGAAAATGATGACATAACATTAACCACAGCAGCAAGAACAGTGCCACAGTAATTTATTTACCTGTTGTTTTTCAATTTCTTTGCATGGTATTGTTATCATTTTTATGGCAAGTATTATTTTTCAACAAGTTTCTGATTTGCAGTTTTATACTTCAATCTTTATTGTTAGCTGGGGTTTCCTTACAAATTAATTACACTCTTCAAGAAAATTGCTTAGACCTAGAAAGCTGACACAATTTATTATTGTTTCCAAAGGGAAACCTTAATGTCTTCACTACAGTATGGGCTCAGCCCTATTGTAGTTTACTCTGCAGTGATAAATATAATATCAGTAACAATGTAATAATAATTCTTAAAAATAATCAGAAGACATCTGTTCAAGTCAGGAAAGATTGCTGGTCTAATTTTCTCCTAAATTCCGAAGATTTAATATTGGTATGACTCCACTTTCTGTGAATTTATTACATATTGTACCACTTAGAAGAGCTAAACTTATCTATTTTCTAATGGAATGAACTAAAATCTGAAGGAATGTATATAATCCACTGAATTTAAGCTCAATATTTATGGGGAAGGAGAAGACAAGGACTTTATTCAAAAGAATTATAGGAAGAATAATGACACTCTCTTAGTTGTCAGTAAACTTTCAAAGCACAGGTACAAGGAGATACCTCAAGACTTAATTCATGATCAAAATGATGGCTTAGCTGTCATCACAGAGACTGTGGGATATGCTGCACATCTGACGCAGACATAGAAGAATACAATTTGTTCAGGGAAACAAGCAAGAAATTGCAGGAAATGTGTTTTGTATCAAAGGTGTAAATAGTGGTTTAGATGCTACATGAGAATAGACTGATTGAAAATCTGTGACTAATGTTAAAAAGAAACAAGAAATTGAAACTATTATGACTGAGGATTACTCTAAGCCACCAAATGCGTACAATGAGTTAAACCCCAGAGAGAATTTTTTTTGCGTGACTAATAGAAGAATAAGTGTAATTAGTAATAAGGGGAATATTTAGCTATCAAGGGGCCTGTTGAGAGCAGGGGAAAAGAAAATGAATGGTTCAGGAAGATTTTGGAATTAGTTTAGAAGTTATTTAAGCTGAAGATGGAGTCATAAATTAGACAAGCAAGCTCTTCTGTACCAATTCTATTAAAATGGGAAGAAATGGTTTAAATGAAGGTGTGAGTGATAATACTATGATACGATCCTTAACAAAACATCTGATAGAGAACAACAAAGTAAGAGCGAGGGATTCTAAGGAAAACAACTCTCAGAACTGGTAAGGAGGAAAAGTATATATAAAGTAAATACGTGTGTGTCTGTGTATGTAAAGATGGGGGGAAAAAAGTCACTTCAGAAGAGCTGATAGCCTTTAAAAGAAACAAGTTCAAATTATTCCATTTTAGATGATGGCTTAGGGAAAGCATCAATAGATTAACTCAGCTGAATCAAGTTGTCTTTGCTGTCTTCAAATTCAACAGGAAAGTTCACAAAATGCTAACATGAACAAATACTGAGAAGAGGTATTAAGAGAAGCATTCACATGGGACTATAGGCCTTGATGAGAAAAGAGATGTAACTATAAAGGGATTTCTAAAAAAACACCACTCTCTCAGTACATTAACAGTACCAGGAAAGAAGGTGTTATTTTGTTAGAGAGTGGTGACAAATTTGGTGTGCTAACAAATAAATGTGTTTGCAGCCTTGTTTTGCAACACTCCTACTGGGAAGATTCAACCCACATCCCAAATCCCACTGTGTACTTGGAGAAGCTTACATTCCATGTGATCCTTTGTATTCCACTTCAGTCTTGAGATAAGATCACAGAAGGATTCCTCCAATGAAGTTCAATACATGAACTTCATGCATGAACTGTATGCATGAACTTCCTGCTTGAAGTTCAGAGTGTGCAGTCTGTTCATTACAGAGAGTGCTACCACAAAAAGTTCAGGTGCCAATGTGTTAATACCTAATTCTGTATATTAATTCTTACAGCCTTTATCCACTAAAAACTAATACAGAAATCTAATAGGGAAAAGCAAGTCGCCTACTTTCTACTCATGTGTCAGCTATATCAAGGTAAAAATATTCTCATTTAGAGCATTGAAGGAGTGTGAGGGAGGACTTGAATTTTTTTGTGGGTTAGTCAGTTTCTTTCCCCCAATTCATCTTACCTCATGCTTCAGGATATTACAGAAGATGTCAAAATATCCATCTACAGTTCTGAGATCTTCTTACTTTGCCCATATTATTAGTACTATCTGTCCTATGGTAACATTCAGAAGTTGAAGAAATTACAGTTAAAGTAGGCAAGGCAGCAAAGAGTACAAGAAAACCTTACAGCAGTCCTCCAAAGTATGTATTTTTTACTCATATTGCCTGTCCACACTCTCAACTGCAACTGTGCCAGGGGATGAATAAAGAAACACAGAAGAAATAGTCATCTTGACATGCAGAGGAGCACTAATCCATAGTTATCCATGAGTGGGGAGATAGTATATATTACATGCATAAACCTGTAATTGTATTTCATCAGGCATTCCCAGGCACTGCGAGATAAGGGGTGTATCTGGGTACATCAATCTAGTGAGGCTGGAAGAAAACAATCTCTCTACTATGTCCATATTATCTTAAAAGAGCAGTGACTGCTTCTCGGTTTTGCTCACCTCATTGGTATGTAGTCTTGTGCACAGTGTGCTGTTGCTGACTCTGTGATGTGCACCAGCCCATGCCTGCTTTACTTATTTATTTTATTACTCACCTTCTGCAGCAAGATCAAGGGAATGGACCTCAGTATGGAATGCAGGGGAAGAGCACTTGGATTGCCAGGATTGACTATGAGATGTTTTAGGGACAAACCAAGGGTGAGAAAAAGGAGGAATCAAGGTATCTTGGGGAAGGACAAGTGGGAAAATAGAAGTATAAGTTGATAGATTAGCCAATTGCATGCATGTAAGCTCTGGTCAATGTGTCTGCTTGGCTATGCTGTGTTAATGATCATTATTAGTGTCTTAGCTTCTCACCAAACTACATTTCTAGCCATTTTCCTGAATGGGGGTCTCTGTCCTATGTGCAAAAGTGTGTGTGTGGGGCTCAGTGATAGCCCTGGGGCTGGGACCAGGAGTCAGAACTGTCCATGTATCCATGGTGTTGGTGACAGGAATGAGCATGGCAATAATGGATAGCAAAGGTTCTTCCAGATAGTACAGAGAGCAGGTGAAGTGGGCTGGGACAGGGAGCAGGATGTGTGCCACTGAGGGTGCAGCCACAGGATGAGGTGGCAAATGAAGGTGCCAGCATAAGGGATCTGGAGTCCAGGCTAGCTGTTGTAGAGACAGTAGGATCTGAGGGTGCACTGAGAAATACATTTGTGTGTGTGTGTTTGTGCAAACAAGGGTGTCTGTACTGGCAGATAATGTGGCACTATGGCCTTGAAGGTTTGTACATCCATACATCAGCAATTTGAGGGATTGGGGGACAGCTACTGGTCAGACTGACAGCGTGGAGCTGATGCAGCCTCCTCCCTAGCAGGTTTCTGCATTTGGAAACTCTATAACATCTATAAACCAGAGAATTAATTATTTTGCCCAAACCAAGTGTTACATGTCAAGCTAAGGAGCCTTGGTTCTGTATTCCCTGAAACAATTTTAGAGCATACAAACATTTATTGATGTATATAAAATATAGCCTTATTAAAATTAAGATTAGGTTTATGCGCCTCTTCTCTCTGTGTTTCTATGTATTTGTACAGACTGTAGACTTAAACTACAAGGTACATTATTTAAAGAAAGGACTAATGTCCTTTTCTTCAGATTCTCCAGGGCATGGAAGCTAAGAATTTTAGCAGTTCAGCTTGTAAATGTATTATAACGTACAGCTAAAATCTCGGAGTCATAATCCCTGGTTATTCTTCTGGGTCAATGGCCATTTTGCCAGTACCAGATCTTCTGTTGTTTCATTTCTCTCTTTTTTTATTACTTTCTTTCTGAGGGATGTTAGGCAAAAATAAATGGTAAGGGAAAGAAAAAAAGCTTTCCCCCTCCCCCCAAATCCTTCCTCAGTGTTTGAATAACCTTTAAAATGTTGCTATAGAAATGACTTTCCTATTGATAATATGAATTGAATTCAGAAGACTTCTAATTTACTTTGTAAAGTCAAATTCCATGCAAATATTCAAATTATATGAAGATCAAATGTAGTCTAAAATTGCATTTTTCACAGTTCAAGAAAATTTCCACTCAAAACACACAAAATCTAATGTCGTAGCCTGAGTGCCGTGTCTTAGAGATAAGGTATATTTATTGTATGCCAGCATTCTCCTGTCCTTCAAAAGCTCTGTAGGAAGAGAATAAAAAGGAAGCACAAGTTTTAAGCACTTTAACAACATGTTTGGCATTTGATGTCTTAGCTAAATAAGAATTTTGTTACTTTCTGAAAATTAAGAGCCTGCCTTTATTCCATGGGGGTCCACTGAAAAAGGTCTTATTGGTAATAAAGAATTTTTTCATGGCTTATAACGGTGGTGTGCATGTTGGAAGAAATATTTATGTACAGAAGACCAACACAAACTTTAGGGAAAATAACACTTCTAAATGTTTCTAACATATAAAGCAAAAATAAAGCAAAAAGAGTGAGAGAAATTAATCAGATGATTAAGCTGAGGAGGAACCAAAGCAATAGAAACCAGATGACAATACTGGTCCTTCAGTCTGCTGCATACTTGGTACTGGGTCATTTTTCTTGATTCACAGTTGGAAAAGCAACCAGCATGGAACATTTAGCTTAGGTAGATCAGTAATGCCACTACTTTGATGTTATCTAGCAATAACTAGATAACAACACTAATAAATGTGCTCATTTATTGATGTCTGCTTTGCTTGTTTGTGCATAGTTCATCACAGAGAATAATTTCATATGGACAATCATAATTTGTTCGCAGAACCTCATTTTTCAGCTGTGAATATATTATTCTAGTGATATTTTGGGACTGGTTTAACCCAAGCACACAATTATGTACCATGCAGCTGCTCACTCACTTCACCTTCTCCACGGTGGGATGGGGAGAAAAATCAGAAAAAGAGTAAAACTCGTGGGCTGAGATAAGAACAGTTTAATAATTGAAACAGTGTGCTGGTTTTACATTAACTGATATTTGGTGAGGAGGGAAGAAGCCACCCACAGAAATTATTTTTCTGAGAGAAGCTGCTGATAGCTTTCTCTGTGCCTAGCAAAAACCAATAGCTGGCTGGCTCTGAGAATTGACAACCTATTAAACAGTTTGAAGGGCTGGATCCACCTCTGTAAGACAGGTTTAAGGACAGGCAAGTCTGGGAAATCTCTCCTTTGGCGTCCAGCTTTTGAAGAGGTGACTGGGTGCTGGTTGGACCAGCCCTGTGCGGCCTGTGAGGCTGGGCCAGGCTGGCCCCATGTGGCCAGGCCAAGATTTTCTGCCCCCTGAGGGGCGGTGAGCGAGCCCCTCACTGGGGAGTCCATCAGTCCTTTTTCCAGTGGCACAGCCAGGCCATGCTGGCTAAAGGCTCTGTCGGCACTGTGGGTGGCCCTGAGGCCAGGAGCAGCTGGGGGCCAGGAGTGGCTGCCACCAGCCCGGTCCAGAAGTGGCCATGTGGCCAGGACTGCAAGGCCAAGTAATCAGAAGAACTGGGACAATGGTGTGCAGCCATTGCTGCCTCAGCATGGCTCACAATGAACTTTGTTTAGCCACTTTTAGCCAGCCCTGCTGTGGAGAGAAGGACAAAATGGCAGCAGCAGCAGCAGCTTTTCTTGTTCCCAGTGAGGGGACATGAGGAAAAGCTCTGAGTGGAGCTGGCGGCCGGCGCAGCTCGCACGGTGTCATCAGAGACCCCGTGAGCAGCAGCAAGAGGCACGGGGAGCGATCTCCCCAATGCACAGATCAGCCTTTCAGTGCTGCAAAACTCTATAAAAACTGTTTCAATTGATAAAGCTTGAGAACAAATGAACCTAGAAACAACAATTCTCTCCCAAGTCAGGAAAAGGAAAGGGTGAAGATGTGTAGAGAAAGCAGCATGGGACACTGAAGTCAGTAAAGAAGGAGTCAAATTCTCCTTAGGAGGAGATTGAGGATATGCCTTGGTTTTAGGCTGAAATTCTCTTTTTTAAGGCTATGGTGAAAATTTATTTTTGATATATCAGGCTTCATTTTTTCCTGTAATTAATGAAGTACATGGGGGAATGCAGCATTCACTACCCATGAGAAAAGGGTACTTGTGCTGGAGCATGTGGATGCTGAAAAACTAATCCAATGAGAAGCTTGAACAGAGAGACAGAGAGATGAGAAACTGTCCTGGGGATAGAAGAAGAAAAGCCTCTGTTCCCAGAGATAAAGGAAGAGAACTTTTGGAGTTTTTATTCTAGAGCAGCTCATCCTTGAAATAGTACCCCATAAATTGACATGGCCCATGAAAGCAGCTTTGGGAAAGCTGCAAGGCATGGGGGGGACTTTCACACTGCGAATAGATTTTCCTTTCCCGAGGGGCTGATTCACTGTGACATTGAAGCCACAAGAGAACTGTTTCTTGTAGAGAAGTCTCCATGCCATAGCAAGAGAAACTCCTCTCCCTACAAAAACTGATGAAAAACTACTGTAGAGGTGGTAACTGTTTGAAAATCCCAGGTTTTGTTTCTATATTGTCAGAGGGAAAGAAAAGAGGTTGTACATAGGGGAGGAAAAGTGTACTGAAGGTTTTATTCTGATTCTTATAATTGCTTTATTTCTGTTAATAAAGTTTTTTCTTTATACTTTTTAAGCTTTGAGCCTGCTTTGCCTTCCTCTTAATTCATATCTCACAGCAGGAAATGAGTATATACTTCTAGTAGGCGCACTGGCAATTTTAGCCAACACTAAACCCACCACATTATTTGGTTCATTGGCTGGGAAACTCAAATTGGTGAGTTTCCTACACCACTACACAAAGCAAAACAAAACACAGAAGAGGATGATGAGGAGAAGGTGATGAGGAGAAGGATGATGAGGAGGATAATAATAATAATTAATAGTAAATGTAATAAAAAAGGACGGAGAAAAAGAGGGCTGAGAGAAACAAGTGATGCACAATGCAGTTCTCACCACCAGTTCAGCCTGTCTCCAAGTCACGACTGACCCCTGCAAGGTACTCTTCTCAGTTTATCTACTGTGTAGGATGTTCTGCAGTATGGAATTTCACTTGGCCACTTTGGGTCATCTGTCTCAGACATGCTCTCTCAGATCTTCATGTGCATCTTTACTGGCAGACCATAAGACACTAAAAAGTCCTTGACAGGATAACCATGACTAAGCAACCACCAAATATCACTGTGTTATCAACATTATTCTCCTACTGAATCTAAAACAGCACTGTACAGCTACTAAGAAGAAAATTAATTCTATCCCAGTTAAAACCAGGAGAGGGACTTACAAACTTTAATTTTTTTTCTTCTATGATTTCTTTCATAACTTATCAACATCTTCACAGCATGTAGGCCATTTTTATAATTGGCAGCTATACTTTCCAAATCAGTTTTTGTCCATGTAAAATCTAAACCTTGCTATTAAGCAACACAATGTACACAGTGGCCATCTTTGCCACTCTGTGATTAGTGAATACTCTTAGGAACAGAGACCTGAAAACCAATCTCTGTTTTTAAAAAAAAAATCTAAAAACATCTGTAAGATTTCTTGTCTGGACTTTTCCTGTCATCTTCAACATTTCAGTGAGAAGAAAAGAAACTCTACATCATAATTTCATTTAAAGATATTTTCTTCCCATTTTTAGAGATAATTTTTTTATTATTATTATTAATTTACAATGGAAGGCTAGATTCTGAAAATATCTTATTCTTTACTTCATTTCACAGAAATCAAGGCATCATTCAATAAGAATGAATTTATCACAAACTAGCCATGCTGGAGAAAACCTTGGGCAAAAAATGTTTTCATGCAAACCATTCATTAAATGACTGTGAATAATGAAGAAACTAATATAAATTGCTGTCTATTCACAGACAATTCAGTAACAGGCTGGATTTGATAAACTGCTCGTTACAAATAATTCACACCAGCAATGAATATGATCTCTCCAGCTGTATGTCTATTTGGTATTAATAGAGTTCTTTCAGACCCATTTTTCTCCCTACATCATCTGTTTGTTTTGTTCTGTTTGTACAGTTTGCACAGAATTGCTCAGCTTGTGGTATATAGCCAGCAATTAACACCACTTAGCAGCTGTTAAATAGGGTAATCGCCTGTTGTTATCCTCATTCAGGAACTAATTGCTCTCAGTGCGCCACTCATAAACCCACCAGAGCACCAGGTATGATCTGCTGAAGGTGATCTGATGTGAAAGGGGCTTTACTTTCCCTCCTCAAGGATCAGTTCCACTGGCTACTAACACCTGCGGGGTGGAAGGACATAGAAGCACCTGTAAGGGTTTCCTCACAGAAATCACGGGGTTGATGGATAAGAGGAAGAGAAGGTAAAATCACACACAACACTACGTGCTAGTCTGAATGACACTGGCTCTATTGCTGCCCTTGTTTGAAGAGAGCAAACAGCAAAGGGCAGCATCTTCTGGGACAGCATAATTTCTGGATGGTTAATGTTTTCTTGTTCCTTTTTCTGACTACTATCCTGAAGACATTTTTAATGCAGATGAAACAGGTTTTCTTTTCTTCCTGTTAAAACTGACTGCTCAAAACTAAAACAATGCTAGTGGCAGAAAGAAATTGAATGAAAATAATTAATTGTTAAATTATCAGAAATAAGTAATGTGATTTTATTATGTTATTTACATATGGAATACATTTAATATGCTCTTTTTGGTAAAGTATTCTTGAAACACCAGTAATCAATAGTGAGCATATTTCAAATAAATGCCCATCTTCTCTTGGTCTGCGGCTACACATAGAAAAGAAATATGCCTCCTAATACAAATGAAATATGCTTTGAAATTAATGGGGAACTTACAAGGGCAGCAGTTGGAAACAGAAGATTTGGGTTTTATTGCCTGCACATATCTCCTTGCAGCACATTGGATGAAGTTCTAGAATAAGTAGTGTGAAGTGAATCATGGTGTCTTGAATGTACCTCAAATACCCTTCATGACCCTTGTGCTGGTCACTTATGCTGAATACTTTATAAATACATATTGATTTCATCTTTCCTCTATTTTAAAAATCTACTAGTGTTCTAATTAGAAAATGTAAAGATGTCTTGTACCTACTTAAGAGCTGGATATCAACTCTAGGCCTCCTGTACTATTGGGAGACAGTTTTATCCATGCTCTTCAAAAGAACATACAGAAATACACAAAAATGGCTATTCCAGTAAAAATCTCCCTGTACTTCCTCCACATTAAATCATACACTTACAAAATAATAGGTGCACTGGAAGGAAACTATTTTTGATAGTCTGCAAAGTGTTAAAGTAGGATGTTATTCAACTTTCCCTTCAAGATAATTTAAATGACTTAGGTAAAGGTCCAGGTAAATTTCTGCACTGGAGGGCTGAGTTTTATTGATTCTGGTATGAGCTAACATCAAAAAAAATACAAAAGTTTTTGTTTACACTGATAATTGCTTTTCTTTATTGTCTTTCTGTTGATCTGACATGATTTATGAATACTGTTTGGATGTGTTTACATGTAGTAGGGTTAGTCACCTATTTCAGGAGCAATAACCTTTGCATGTAATTCATGTTACCAAAGAAACATACAAAAAGACAAAACCCAACAAGTCCCAAATGAGAATAAAGAATGTGAAGCAGCATAAATCTCTTGCAAGGTGAAATTCACAAATACTGAATGAAATTTAAATGCATCTGTTACAAGTCAATCCCTTTCACTGTATGAATTTATACTGACTGTATGTTTGTTTCTGTTGAAATGTTCTACATTCGTAGGAGAGAAATACAGACGTTTAGCGTGAGTTCACTGTTTTGACTGTGAAAACGATGTGTCCTAGCATAATGCATTTTTCTGCAATCCTAGTTCCCAGTTATTACATATCCATGGTGTCTCCTTTTGTTCTCATACAGCAAAGAGAAAGAGTTACAGCTTTAATAATAACCAGTCTGCTGATCAAGAGACCTACACTGCTTTTAACAGCTCATACTCAAAATAAAGGTCTGAAACCTTGGTTGTGTCCCATATTATGTGTGCATACAACAGGATTAGGTTTACATATATACATACATATGAGATGATGATTTCCAGAATGAAACACTTCAATGAACCTGCCTTGATCATGTGTTTACAGATGACTCACAACCACTATTACTGTTGCCTATTACTACCTACTAGTTTGATTATTAGAATAATCATCCAGAGAGGAGAGTGGGATTTGAAAATTTTTCCCTGCACAAGAAGGCTCAGATTAATAACTTTATCTCTTTGCAAAGGCTGGGACCAGGTAAGTAGTTTGATGACAGTCCTTTAGGGTTCACAGAACACCTGCCATGGTCTAGAAATTTCACACAACGTGTTCACATCCTCATAATTCTTCCCTTGCTCCTTCCAGCAAGGTTCAGTACTTTCAGCCTTCTTTCTCTCAATGTTTCTCTGACTTCTGCAGGAACATACTCCAGCAGATACACTCTTTAAGAGGTATCAACATAATATTACCTAGTAGGATGAAAACAGCAACATTCCAATTTTTCCATGAGCTGCTACAACCAAAATACAAAGAACAGCTTTTCTGAAGCTGTTATGCATCACACAAGAATCTATTGCTCTAGGCAAGTGCCTGATATTTCTATAGCTGTAGATATTATAAATAATATCAAAGGGAAACTTGCTAAAGATTTTCACTAAATAACTACCTGAAACCCCATGAACTTTCAAAGAACAAAAAATCCAGTAATTGACTGAGTTTTGGATAGAATGCAGAACTGAGAAAAAGGCAACCATTGTACATCAATTTTCTCATTTGATTTTGGTTTTATTAAAATGACCTTTTTTTTTTTTTGTGATCATTTAATGAAATTCTCAGATGTTTTTATAGCACTGTTTGTGACATGAAAGGGAAAGAGACTCTACCCATATTTCACATAACATTGTAAGTCTATTTCATTAAGAGCATTGAAATTCAAACAGTTATCAACAATTTACATCCAAAAGTTAGTTTATGTTTGTAGTTATTATTAGTCCTTCTTCCAAAGCACATCAAATTGTAGTTTAGCCTACTAGGGCAGGATCAGTATCTAGTACCAGTAATGTGGACTTTCTACTTCCCTTAATGGTAATTTGAAAGTAAAATGAGATACTGTTGAAATAATTTGTCTGGCAACTGCAAGTATAACAAAAGGGGCCAAAGAAAAAGTACAAATTTGTACCCTGTACAAAAAGTACAGTGAAATGCCATGTTTGTCTATGGGAGATAACTACCAGTGAGAAATAAATGACTAGCTAAGAAATTAACATTTCTATTAGGACCTATAAGGTTTGGAAAATTTCTCATTTTTGGCTTGTTGCTAAATCAAGAGTTGGTTAGAGACATAATTCAGTTTCTCTGAATTATGAATCACTAAACAGGAAATATTTCAGTGCACCTTTATTTTCTTTTCCAAAATATAAGCACATATATAGAAAAATATAGTGTTTCAGTTCAAATAATAAAAAGGTCATTAAACCCATGTACCTGCTAGTGTAGTACATTAAGCCTTGATTTGTGCTCTTAATTTTGCCCTGTAGAAAAATAGAAAGATATAAATCTAATTATCAACAGTTGAAATGTGTCCTATAGAGGGTATATTTGCCTTGCATTACAAAAGCTTCTTTTGGCATACCATGTGCAGTGGAGACAATTATTCTCTGGCAAATGTTGGCATTTCAACTGATCACTAAACCCACCATGTTATTAAAGTTTAAATCCTCTACATCTTTTATATCATGAAGCAAAACTGAAAGGAATTTCCATATGGAAGGTTCCTGTGAGACATGAGACATGGACTTCTCTCTGTAACACCTTGTAGGAAGCAGTCCTGGACCAGATTGTGGTTAAGGCTCATTAATATTCTCTGCTGCTGAAGAGCAAAGGCTGCTGGCATTTTAGCAGAAATCATGTCAGCCACTTGACACTGTTCTGGCCTTGAGATGCATAAATCAGTTACTGCTGTCTTATTTCCATAGCAAGTGAGCAGATGTAGGATGGGATGGTAGCGGTATGCTTTCACTTGCTTTCAGCTGCCAGGCCTGCTAGCTCCAGGAATTTCTCTTGTCTAGTTACCTTTCCTTATTCTTGCACTTCCCTTGCAGTCATGTTGGTAGTTGTGAAAACAGAGGAAAAAGCAAGTTGTTGCTCTGCATCTGATTACTGATCTCCTTAATTCCCCAGTTCTTAGAATATCTGTACGATCTGAGTGACAGAGACTGTAGAAGTTCTTATTGTGAAATGTCTGGAACCAAGATATCAAGCTGCAGTTTTAAAACATCTGTTAAAAGTTTCAAAATGTTCTTCAGACAATGGAGAGAGAGCTGTTTTTCTGAAAAAGATGAGATCTTTGCTTTAATGAAGAAAGATTTTCAGGATACTTCCAAATCCTAAAGCTCCTTTTTTTTTTTTTTTTCCAATGAAAACAAATGTGGCCCAAGAAATTTGTAACAGCTCTGCACAAATCTCTTAATAAACCAACTGAAAGTATTTTTGTTGCTCAGCTGTAGAAATATATTCAGTGCCTCCTACCACTCTCATTGCAATAAGAACATTATAGAATGATTCATTTATATTATTTTCCCATGAAACATTTCCTTTTTTGTCTTGGCTTGTCTTGCATCCAGTCCATGCCTGACACTCCCCAAATCTAGGAGATGTTGGAAAGGTGCTGAGAAAGAATAAATATTTTTCTGTACAGAGCTCAATTAATGCATGTAATTTATTGCCACAAGATGTTATGAAGGCCAAAATACAAATGAGTTAAAAAAGGTATTGGATCTGTGTACGAAGAATCGGTCTTTAGTAGCTGCTAAACATGATCCTAAGGATGAAACCTCTGGCTTGGAAAAGTCCCTGAAGAGTAATTATGGAAATTTGGGAGCTCTAGGAGGATAGGAGGAACAGAACTGCTTGACCTAAGCCTTATTCTGTTCAGGTTTTCTTATTGGTATGGTTTGGTTTTGTTTTGTTTTTTTTTTTACTCTTTAGCAGGGATTAATGTAATTTCTTTATGACTCCATATAGAAGCTCTCATTCTGCTTCAGATATTTCCTGTGCTAGATGGAACCTAGTTAATTTATAGCTGCAAGACCATACTCTGAGTTAAAGAATGGAAAAAATAAAGGAATGCAATGGTCTCAGTGCATGTTGCACTCTTTGCAACAAATTTTTGTTAAGTGTGTCAGTAATTTTTTTCAGCCTCTTCTTTCTGAAGTCCCATCAGCATTAATCCAGTTCTTAAGCTAATACAGACAGAAATAAATTTTGATTCTATAATTATTATTATTTTCTGGTCAAAAACATTTTAACTGCTGATACTTGGATTTGTGATATTGATATGAAATGCAATAGCAGAAAACTTCCAAACAGACAAATTTGTTTGATTTGGGTTTTTTTACCCCACTAAAATTGGGTATTTTCTTAACTAATTTTCTTTAAAAAGTAGGAAATAAAGCACCTATTTTGAGGTAATTTTTGCTGGCATTTATTTTATTTTATATTTCATGCACTGTCTAAATAACCTTTAACTAATATTCTTGTTGCTATTGCAGATATAAAAATATTAATAAGATAACTAGTGCTGACTTACACACAAGATAACTTTGTAACTATTTACAAGAAAGAAAGCATTGCATCATATCACATCCTTATCACAGACATCCTATTTGAAATGCACTGCTGTGCATTAATAACTGTTAGATTTAAATTCTTAATACATTCAGATATATTTTAAGGATTAAGTGGCACCTTTTTACTTTTTCCCTTGAATTTTGCCCAGTAGAATGAGATTCCTCATACACACGTGTGCTTATAGCGTTGTATGAAGATGCATCTTGTCAAAAATAGCTCTGCAGGGTACAAA
Source organism: Parus major (assembly GCF_001522545.3). Taxonomy (NCBI): domain Eukaryota; kingdom Metazoa; phylum Chordata; class Aves; order Passeriformes; family Paridae; genus Parus; species Parus major. The sequence goes on along the minus strand of NC_031768.1, from coordinate 76,466,965 downwards.
ATGAGACAGTAGGTCCACTAAACAGTTATAAAGAAGCAGCCTAAAGATCCTGTTTTAACTGTTAAAATCTTGACTAATCTGAGCAGTGAGATATCTTTTTCAAAAAAGTACCAACCACCAACCCTATTAGTCAGATCACCATGTTCAAAAAGGAGCAGTCCAATGCTTCCATTAGATCTCCTCTTGCTATTAATTTAACTTTGAAAACTCTTCTTGTTATATGACACAGCAATGCTCAATTTCACTCTAATTGAGCTTTAAACTTATGCATATTCTTCCTGAATCTACAAAACAGAGCTCGGTATTCTTTTTGGAACGCTTGACCTTGCTTCCAGAGTTCATGCAATTTTTCTTCCTCTTGATCTCAACAGTAAGTTTCATATTCAGTCAAGCTGGTCTTCTACTCTGCTTGTTTGACTTACCATGCAGTGGAATTGTTGCACTCTTGAATTCCTAAGCCTTCAACAGCAAATTCCTGAAGTATTCTGTTAAATAGATTCTCTAATAGCTTAAGGTTTTCTCTCCTGAAGTCTAGGGTAACAATTCTGCTGTCCTTTTTTTCTTATTTGTGACAGCAAACTGGAACAGATTGTCAGGAGTCTCCCTCACTGGAGATATTCTGGATAGTCTGGACATAATTCTTTGCTATATGCTCTAGGATGACCCTGCTGGAACAGGGAGGTTGGACTGTTATCCCTTCCCACCTGACCAATCCTATGATTTCACTGAAAATTATAAACTTGACCATTTCATGATCACTGTGGCCAAGGCAGTCACCTACCGTCACACCTCCCATGACTGCATTTCAGATTCACTACAACTAGTACAATATAAATTTAGATAGAATATCCTTTGGGGAAAAAGTTTCTGATACTAATCATCAGGGTCCATCAGAAATCAATATTCTTAGCATGCCTATTCCTTACACAGGGCCAGTTCCCTGTTTTCCCACCAGGATCCCATGCTGTATCAGTTCTATAGCACTAGAAGGTTCTCCCTGATGGATTCCTGTTTAAAAAATAGTGATGTGTTTATACCACAAGTGATCAGTGTAAATAGATTTATTATTTCTAGCAAAAGTACATAACATAAAATTATGGTTATTACGAGTTAGATATGTAGTTCTGGGAGTAAATCAACCTTGCAGTTTGACACACAGGCACCAAGCTAGCCTGAAGAGTACAAGTGGTCTACTGTGGTAGGAGAGCTCACTAAAGGTTAATATACCCTGTTGAGAGAAGTTGTTTCAAGTGTTGACTAACTCACTATGCTTGCTGTGGTCTTTTTATATCCTTAAGGTGGATTTTTCCTTACTCAGTATTCATAGAGCTTTGCAGGAAAAAAAAGAAACAATATGTCTTCAGTCTTAGTCTTTAACATTAACACTTTCTATCTCATACGACCTATATTCATAGATAAAAATCCTTTAAATGCTGCCCATTCTACATTCTCAAACACAGTGGAAACAGACAGGCATGGAAATTCAGCATCAGAAAATGGCTTGCCTATTCAGTGTCAGAATCACCTTTTATTGTGTTGCTTCTGTATGACCCGAATGGAGTGCAGAGCTCAAAAGACCACTATACACTGCTAGTACAGAAGAGGACTAGAAAATAAGTCTTTTCCAGCACTGTCAGTCAGTGTTTTGCCTGCCTCTTGCTAGGCTATGAAGTGGAGAAGAAGTAAGGTGAAATCACCTGTCTACATCTTCCCTTCATTACTCTTTGATATGTTCAGCAGGAAAAGCTGAGGTATGTAGTCACTGTAATGCATTGGTCACTGTATTTTTTGGAATGGATTCAGGGTGTAGCCACTTTTAAGTCATTTGTGAAAATGTTTTCCCTTCAACATATTTCTCCAAGATTTCAAAGGACAATTTATTTGTTCTTAAGGAGCACTCACAAGGTCTAACTTCAGTGTTTAATTACAGTAACTTTTGAGTCCTGCTCTCAAAAGAAAGAAATTAGTTCCACTTGCATGCGGCTGAGTTAGTTTCCACCTTTAGCTCACCCTAAGAGAAACCTTTTTCTCCACTGACTGAAAAGGGAAACTGAAGCTACTCATCTGTTAATGTAGGGTTCTGATGGATGAGTGGTGAGAGCTTTCCTTAGAATGGTACACCCACCTCTCTATCTTCTCACTTGATGGACTCTGGACCTGCTCATTAATCAATTTCTGAACCTCTCAGCTTTCTACAGTAAGACATCACTGATACCACCTTTCCTCAAGACATCCTGCTATAAACTACAGATGCTGACTGACAGGTGGAAATGACTTAGATCAGTGGCCAGCCTCCATCTGTTCTGCCCTTGCTGCAGGGACATCTGAAATGGACATTAATCAAATCTTGCATAACAAGAGTTTATGGTGCAATTTTCTGTGGGAAAAAAACCTAACTGAATTTATTCTGCAATCAGGAGGTGGTTGACAAAGAACACAGAAATCTCTGCAGCAGTTAGTTAGAATGGGCAGGACAGGGTAGCAGTTTCTTTAGATGTCTCAGAAACAACATTCTTGAATGCCAAGAAAACTTTTAGTTAAGACAGATGTCTAGCATCAGAGAGTGCAAAGAGGTTCTTTAATATGTCTCTAATCACTTTCTCTCTGAGACTGCATCCACATGTAGTATCCGTTCCTGTCATGACGTACACTTGTTCTACAGGAGCAACACTGAGTTCTTTGATTTCTTATGCAGAGGTTATGAAAGAGTTATGAGACAGCCATGACAAGTGGAAGTCATAGCATGGCTAAAGGACTGTAAATTTTTAAAGCCTTGTGATTTGTATGTTTTCATTTGGTACTTTTAAATCAAGTATTCATATCACAAACATACATTTGCTTACCTGATAAAAATGTGGTGAATTCCAGTGAATAACATATTAATTTTAATTTAATTTTAAATATCACCCAGAAAGCCACATTGGGGGAAAATCAAAGTTTTGCATCTGATGACCTAGGCTCAGAATGAAACTTCAAAACTTCATTATCTTTGTCTGAGGCTAAAATTAATTTTTCTGGATAGTGTTTTACTAAAGGAAAGACTTCTTTCATTAGAAAGAGTATATTAAAATAACGATAAAACCAAACTGTAAAGAGAGAAAACTCTCATAAATGCATATCTTGATCTTAGATAATTTTTTAGTGTCTATATTTGAGGAGGACTAAAACTGAGTTGCTTACAAACAAATGATTGATTATGAGCTGTTAATTTAAAGGCAGAAATGTGAAATTGCTATTTTGATTTAATATTTTGACAATGTGTTTTAAATGGATTCCATTTAGCTTTGTGCTCAGTCACCACTAAGTTGTTGCACTCATTCAGCTTGTTCTGTTTCTGTGAAATATTAAAGTAATTTGAAGACCCATGGTGCTGCTATTGATAATGATGTACATATATATGCTCATCTTGTAATGGTGAAATCAGAGTCTGGACGATATTGAATTTAGAGATAACAGCATCTTTTTTGGTCTGATATCAGGAATCGGTACCAAGATGAAGAGTCTATCAAAAGATATGACAGTTAAAAAAAAAAGCCAAAAAAAAGAGGCCAATGTTTCAGAGAAGTGATGAAATTCGTCTCACTTATTTCTTCCAAGAGCTAGGTTAGTCATTGATCCATCTTTCCTATGCCCTAGACATCTAACATAGTTTGTGTAAACTGCTCATAGACTATGCCTGTTTCTTTTCTTTACTGTGGAAATAATCTAGATGACTAGATAAATTTGAAGATTTTTTCTTTTCTTTGTGGTTATAGTTAGATGATCTAAATCCCACGTTTCATGTTACATTTGATCGGAGAAATATTTGCTCTCTTTAAATGTATCTCAGTCATTTTCAAGTAATTTTTGACACAATAAAAGCTACTTAAAAAAAAGGAGAAAGAAAAGTGGAAGAGAGCTATTATGTCTTTCTTCCGTACAATGGGGTAAGTTTGATTTTTTAAATTCTTTTTTTTTTTTTTGGTGTTTCACCTTCTTGAGTTTCTGAATTATTTAATTTAGTGTTACTTACTCTATTTAGCTATGCTAGTACTCCAGAAAAAATGCATATTGATAGTGTTGTGTGCCTGAAGAAAAGATTCAAACCAAATACTTTCATTCTATTGTTTTAATTTTAACTAGACCAAAGTTTGAAATGACAAAACTAACAGCTCTTTCAGAAATTATGTTTTCAAGCTGTCATTTCCTTATCATAGCAGAAGGTGCTATGGCCTCATTTTGGCTCCCAGTGCTGGATCCAGGCTCACTCAGAAATGCCGAACTTTCTCACTGAGCTGCCAACAGTTTGCCCTAACATCTGGGTGATATTCAGAAAACCACATTTGCTGTCAATAAAACCTCTAGAAAATCAAGGAAAAAAAGAAGAAAATGTAGCCCTATGATGAAAATGGCCAGTTTTATGTTCATCTTAATGTCAGGAGACATAACAAAATGTATTACCTACCATGGGTCAGTAGCAAGGTGGGACTAAAATTCCCCAAACACCTTTTCTCTCAAGTTCTCTAGTAGATTTGTGCCTCCATAAGTCTAATCAGCATGTAATTGTCTAAAGGTGAGTTAATGTACTCAAGACTACAAGCAAGGAAACTTGATTACTTAAACAAGTAATGAAATGGCCAGAAAAAAAAAATCAGGTAGAAATTAAATGTAAATTACTTATCACAGGTGAAAACCGGCCTGCTGCAGTGTTCCTTCTGAACAGCTTTATGATGGAGCATCATAAATGTGTGTAGAGAATTATGTAATGTAACTCTATCACTATCCTGCATGTGGTGTTTGCCTCAGTCTTTTTGCCATAAACATTTCAAGGTGTAGATTGGGGTCTAGTTATAGAAGGAATGTGGTAACGTGGATTTTGATTTCTGCTGGTTTGTTTGGGGCATTTTGTATGTGTGTGAGTTTTTCTGTCTTGGGTTTTTTTACAATTTGACTCAATGATCTTAAAAGCCTTTTCCAAACTCAGTGATTTTTTTTGATTCTAAACCACTTCAGGAAGGGAGGTAGTGGCTGCTGCTTTCTTTACCCCTCCAAGAGGGGTGCATGTGCTGCCCCTCTCACTGCTGGATGAGGGGTCTGGCATCCAGAGCCTTGGGGACCTGAGTGGCCTCCCAGCATTAGCAATCTTTGCTCTGAGACTGGCACATCTGACCAGCTCTGCACCATCCACCACCAGCAGTCAAAGGACAGTCTGCCTCTCCAGGGTTATGGAGATCTGATCTGATCCCTTGCAGCAGCATAATTTAACTGCCTACACTACTAAGAAACCCTGAACTATCTCTTCTTATATTAGCATTGGAAATGTTTATAAAAAATTCTTTGTGAATCATTTACCAGGCTAAAATAAACTATTACCTTCCTTATTCTGTTTTCAGAGTGAATTATATAATGCAATTGATTACTTAGGATGTATTTATTTATTTATTGGTTCTGGAGGTGGTGGAGTTAACTTGCCTCATAGCAGCCCATGATAATAAATAACAAACTACTAATAAACTTCTTTTATCTCAGCTTCTTAGCTTTTGCATCATATTTTCTTCCCCTGTCCCACTGAGAAGGGGGAGTGAGAAAGTCATTGGGTGGGGCTCTGACAGCCAGCCTGAGCCAGCCTGCTTTGCTCTAGAGTTTAATCACAACAGAAAAATTTAAAGTGACTTATAGTTGCTCCATGCGTCGTATACATTAAAAACTTGATGCACATCTCTCTTTCCTGCCTGCTCTTATTTTAACTCTGTGTGAAAATGATATCACTTCCTTTTCTGGATCATGCCTACAAAAAAACTTACAGGTCATTAAGAAAATTTTATGATTACAGAAAACCTGTGCTCCATGATTGCTGATAAAAGCACAATTGAATTTTCATTCTGTAATTTTGAAACTGTCAATAAAAATAGACATTTACAACAGAAAGAAGATAGATAAGCAGAGGTAACACTTAGCTATTAAATTTCAGAAGACCAAGAAAGTCTACCATCTATGTCTTTATGAGGTTTCCTTGACTAGTTTATAGTAACAAAGAAGATGGATTTTCCTTTAGATTCTTTACTCACCTTTTATCATTATTTTTATTGGATTTATAGTTATATATTTGATGACTTGTTTTATTTGTGTTTGAAAAAAGAATCATTATTCTAAATCAATTTTAAATAGAATAAAATTTTAAATATCCATTACTGTCTAAATGTTTTTCAGTATTAAAAAAAAGAAACAACTTACTTAAATCCACAGAGTCTCATAGGTAGTTCTAAGAAGGAATTGGGAGCTTATGGCAGAAACTGAGAGACTGAAAACTTCTACTTATCTGGAGGTAGACAAAATACATGGACACTCCTTCTGCTCTGCAATTAAGAAGTGATTCAGTTTACAAGTTTGGGCACTCAGGTAACTCAGGAAGATAGAAAATTTCACTTTTACACATAGTACAGTAGGTTAGAGCAGCTCATTACAGGTCACAAACAACTCTACCAGAGCTACTGTGTGGGTTGGGCAGTTCATAATTATGCTTTAGTTAAAATTTTGTTATTTTCTTTCTTTGACTGGATAACAGTAGAATTTCCATGGCCTTCACAGTAGGTGCAAAGTAGATAAGAGCAATAATTTCTCATTACAGAGAAATGTGGCTAAGGTGGAGGAAGCATTACCTTTAATTCATCTCTGGACTTCTACCGCAATCTTAAACTGCAGATTTCTTTGGAGGTCAAGCAGTCATATAGTCTGACCTTCACTCACACTGATAAATTAACTCTATTGCTTTTAGTCTGCTGATGGCAGATGTCAAGAATAAGCAGTTATATTGAAAAAGTCTGAGTCCCCTTGTATTTTCCAGTATATTTCATGTGAAAGGCTTTCAACCCCTTCGTGCCATTGCTGCAACAAACAACCTGTCAGTCTTCAGAGAAACTTGTGAAACTTCTCTTTTCTTCCTCTGGCCTTTGACTAAGAGATGGACACAGCCACTGTGCTGCACCACAGACTGCTGAAAGCCTCAGATGCAACTTTCTCTTCCTAGGCACCACACTGGCCACTGACAGCTGGAAAGAAAGTCTTCAGGAGCAGCTCACACCTCAACATCTCATTCCAGCTTCCTGTTTACAGCAGGTGTATGTGTGTTTGTTGTTTTTTTTTAAGTATTTAATGTGCCACCTCTTTTCAATTGAACTGCAATTAGAAGTTGTAGGCACATTCTACTGTCTTTCTGACAGACTGAGCACCTCTTAATTTTCCAACCCTTCAGTTTGCCAGAGCAGACTGCCCTCAGGAGTGTGGGAAATGGCCAGCTAGGACCTTGCTGCAATTTGCTTTTACAGGTCAATAGTTTGGAACATGTTCTCTTACAATGTTGGGCTACAAAATAAGATAGGAAGTAAACCCAAAGATTTTTAATATTGCTTTTCACAGTAAACCACATGCACCGTCTATTAACATATATTTTCAGTTGTTGCAATTAATGTAATTATGGTTAATTTGTTGTTTAAATTATTAATGTAGTAATCAGTGCACAATCCTAAAAACAGCTAACTCCTGGTTTTTATATTAAATCATCTACACAATTATTAATGTTTTCTAGGATTTACATCAACACTAAAAAATATTTTTTTTTATTTTTTTATAATTAATATTATTGTGTTGTCATTTAGGAGGAATTTGTGATTTTACAGGCCACATTTTAGTTCATACTTTCATGTTTGCTTTATTTTACTATTGGAGAATAAGATATCATGATGATCAAAACTGCTTTCATACTGGATCAAGACAATGGTTAAGCAGTCAAAACAAAAATTCTCCAGATAAAAATCCAAAACAGATAATTGATTTTTTAGTAATGCATATGTGATTTCAATTGAACAGATGACAAATTGTGGGGTTTTTTTCCTAGAAATACATGACCAGACTTAGAGCTGCTTTGAAAATATGTGCACATATGTAAGTCAAATGTGATCCAATTTCAGCAATAAAATGTATTTTTTATCTGAGACTGTTGTAACAGTAGCATGTTCTGGACTCCCAAAAATATCCTCCTTTAGTCATAGCTTGGAGTAAAAGGATCAGTGAGTGCTTCAGAGCAGTGTGCTATGGTTCTGTTGGATTTTGTCACTTGACTCCTACTGACCCCAGTGGGATTTGCAAAGCTGGAATTTGGTCTGCCAATATTTTTTATCTCAAAATAAAAACAAGTCTTCCTGGTTCTTTCTACAGCAGTACAGAACATCACATAAGAAAGGAGGCACAAGAAAATTATGCTAATTCCCTTCTTCCCTCAAACACCTTTCTAAATAACTTCTTAGACAGTGTGATCTTGCCATTGCTTTTTTTGTTTTCAGAATCACTCAAATGTCCTTTCAGAAAAAATAAAAACACAATAAAATAAAATTACAACCATTTTTTTTTGTATTTAGATTGTAAATATGGAGACATTTTCATCTAAATGTCATGACTGACCTTCATTAAGAAAATGTTGTGCTTAACATGACAACGCTTTATTTTATTCTAGTCTCTGAAAACAAAACAGTGCATAGAAGAAAACAATTTCAAGCTTTCAGTTTAATAAAGACAAAGGAAATTTTTACCCAGTAGCAATTTAAAGTATAAGAAAAATAGAGCTATGCATTTGCACAGAAGATAGTTCCTGGGTCTGGTTCCAGGAATTTCAAAGGCAGGTTTGAGTTGAATATCAAAACTGTATATACCAGCTTGGATTCAGACTGTTAAAAAATGAATATTGTGTTGTTAGTAAGTTTTTATGAATTTATTAGATTGTGGAACTTGATAGTATTTCCTCACATTTTCATAGAAAAAAAAGTGTGAATAGAAGTTATACTACAGTGCTGACAATTTGTAGCAGATTTTGTGATAAAAATATCATCTCATTTACCAAGTACAAGTAGGATTTTAGAGATTATATTCATTAGTTCCTTTGCAATATTCAGGCCAGCCTGTTTAGATCCCAATATATGCACATATCTTGCTGGCATTCGACAAAGATAGAAATTGCATTAGCAAGTTATGTCAGCAATTCCACATGCAAAATACATCTAGAAGTTTAGTCTTCTAATTGTTTCCCAATTCCAACATTCACCCCTAAACCTAAGTGACTAAAATAACTTTTTCATGCTGTATTCCTGTTTCCACTTTTCAGCCAAAAATCTCTGATTTGCAATACCATATATTTTAATGGGGGTCTCCATCCAGGAGAAAGAATCTTTATTCCACCAGATGTAGGCAATAAAGTGTACATCAAACTAGTGTAAACACAGAGGTTACTTCCTCAGAATTTCTTTTATTTAATATGTTGTCTGGGAAGTTACATATTTCTATAATCCACTATCTATGGTGTTTCACAATCAATTTCACTCAAGTTTGATACAGTTTGTACCCCAAGGGAATATGACAGTATTTAAAATTAACCATCTTACATAGCACTTGTTTCCACAAGAATTCCTGCAATGGGGCTTTCATTCTTCTATGGCTGTCATCCCTAATGATTTTATTTTAGCTTTTCTGGATATTTGGTGCTATTCCTTGAAAATTTTAGGTCTTGAAAAACATAGTTATATATGACTTTAGACTTTCTTTTAAGAAGTTTAGCCTTAAGTATTCCAAATTTACAAGAGCAGCAAAGTGCATGGTGGGCGATCAGATCCCCAGTACTTCCCTGGGACAGTCAGTTCCCAAGTGCTACTTCACAGTCTAGCTGTCCTTCTTGTTTTTCATATACCACTCTTAATATCCCTTTCTAAAGCCAGGAGGAACAAGGCAAAATCTCATGGAAGTGGTTGAGATGGAGTAGTTGATATTTATAAGGCTGATGATATGGCATTCAAGAGATATTTCAGAAGGAAGAACAATGAGAAACTACACAGAGATCATTGCAAAATAAGCTGGAATGTGTTCTGATACTAGGAGTCTGGTAGACCTAAGTCTGAACAAGAGGACAGCTTTAGCCAACACAGGATTTTACAGGTTTTCATTTACAATAATTTTGATAACTTTGTATCATTAAGACAATCATGATAGAATTGACTTTACATTATTTTCTAAAAATATTTTTCAGTAACAGAACCCTTTATGAAGTTGGAGCATCTGTCAATAGATACAGGCAATTAACTTATGAACTCTTTCCTGTCTTTCTTCTTTAAAACTAACATCCAGAACTCTTATATTCTTCAGCCATTCAATATACCTATACATAATGTGAAACCTAGTGGTTGTTTAGTTGCATAAGGCAGAAAAGTGAGAAGAGTTGAAAAACTGGCTTTTTTCCCTAAAATAGGAATATACATTGAGGAAATCTAGACATTTCCTAGGCTACAATACAGAAAACATTTTTGTACTTCCCTGCAAATGACTAGAATAGTAAGAGTTTCTGGAAAAATCAGAGTTAAGAATAAAAGCTAAAAGAATATTAAGCAAGATTACTTTATGTCATGATCATTTCAACTTCCCTGGTCATGCTGAATACTATCAGACAGTTTTGTCTATTCTCTACAATTTTCAAGTGGATATGTACAAAATTTCTTGGGATAGCTTGCCACAGCACAGCTACTTATTTATAGGAAAAAAAAGCAATGCATTTTTATCTGAAACTGTAATTTGCAATCCCTTACATTGCACTTATGAGACATAGTGCTTGCAAATTGGGCTATTATTTCTTGCAAATGCATGATTTTTTTCTTTATTTTGAAAGCTAAAATTGAAATTTTTTTTTATTATTTATGATTAGTGAAAGAATGAACATCCTTAAATTGATTCTGTCTAAGTATCTGACAGGTAATTCTAACAACAAATTTGAAGCTGTCAGTATACAAATCACTGTATAAATGCATTTCTTTTGAGAGTAGCTTGGACAAACAGTAAAAATAATTTTTCTAAAACTGAATCTGGTCGTTTGTGAAATAAATATATTAATTGTAAGAGAATAATATAGCTGCTTAAATTTTACTTCAGAAATATATTAATCCTGTAGGTCTAAACTTATATATATCCCTATATGGGTCTTCAAGTCTCATGGGATATAAGAGTAAAAAACAGTTCTTATTTCCAACTGTATAAAAACTAGGGATCATGAAAAGACATCATCACTGAACAGATTGAAACAAGTGAACAAGAAATATTTTTTACCTGAATACATACACTGTGGAAACTCTGCCAAGCAGCATTCCAGATGTCAAAAGTGCAAATCAGTTCAAAAAGCAATATGACAAACTCAAGGAAGAGGAACACATTGAGACATCAGCAAACAAAAATATCTCTGGCTCCAGAAATCCCTAGACAGTCTGTTGAAATCTGGGAGCATAGAGCAGAAAAAACATAGGATAAGCCTATATCTTAAAAGCTTGCATGCTTCTCACAGGCTCTGTCGTGTCAGCTGCCACTTCTTATTGTCAAAGACCATTCAGCAAACAGACCCTTGGTCTGGCTCAGTGTGTTCTTCCTATTTTCCTTTATCTTATGCAGTGCCCAGAACCAAGCGAGTCTCCTATTCACTCATTTGATCTAGACATGCAGATTTGTTGACACAGATGTATTTCATTTCCATGGAGCTGTTGAGTGGATTCTTGACTCATACAGATAGATGTGCAGCCTCTAAAGTATTACCAAGTTAGTGAACCATTTGCCATCATTTCCTTCTAAGTACACCAAAGAAACAACATAGCTAAGACAGAAGCTTAGCTTAAAACTTTTCATTTGCCTTCTCACACACAGGGGGATCTTAAGGCTTCTGTCATTACAGTCAGAAAAGAAATAATTTATAGATTACCATTAAATGACTCATGACTCAGAGTTGAGAGTGCACTAAAAGACAGAAGATTTGAAGAAGGTATGTACACTGATAGTTCAATTTGCAGTGTCTACTTTAGATGTGGGCATACCTTCTGACATGTCCTCTAGCTATTGAGACCTTTTTTCATAAATAAGACAGGCTGCCAGGGTGTTCCAATGCTCTACACTGGAGTAAGTTATTTGTGTCTTTCTGAATCTACATGCTCCATTATTTCTTGTTCATGTACTTAAGTTTGCTGCAAGGAAAATTTCATCTCCAATTTCTTCTGCAGTATTGCAATGAATTTAGGGAGCAGGAATTGACATTTAATAAGTAAGTTTGTAAAATTAACTGAGTCTATTTCTTGCAAGAATTACTGTTTGTTGTTCTCTACAGAAAATGCATCTTAAATGTTGCTTTATTACCTGCTTAAGTCCACCGCTGAAAATTCTATATGTTAAGAAACCGTTTGTATTTATTTATTGTTAGTTAATAGAGCATGTGAGACTTAATTTTTAAGTAGCTGAATATAATTTTTGTTTTTATGTAAGTGGTCATTTGCAAAGTCAAAGATTGTAATTATTTGATGTGGAGATACCTAGTGTTCCTGCAGATCCAAAGCAAGAAACAAAAAACACAAGAGTCCAATGAATGTAGAATTTCCCATTTTGTTAGGGAAATATTTCAGTTAAAAAATACTACTTTGTAAAACATGAGTTTAAAATATTTTCTGTAGAGATCTTTGCTGGGTCTGGCTGGGATGGAATTAACTTTCCTCATAGCAGCCCATCCTGTGGGAGACGGGACGGAATGAGCTGCTGAAGGAGAGTTTAGCTTTTGGCAAAGTTAATCCAATACAATGTGATTCCGTTTTATTTCCATCAGTTAACTGCTAGCTGCTGTCTAATTCTGCTGTTTTTATCTAATTCACCAACAGTGATCAGCTGAAAATAAACTGATTTATTTTTCTCACTCTCATCAATGTTCTTTTTATCTACTACTTCATAGCACTATTTTAATCCTACAAATTCTGTAGATCTTTGCCTTCTGATACTACTTTAGCTGCTGCTCTATGCAGTATGAACAAAAGAAGCAAAGCCTGTGATACACACCTTTCAATGTCACACATAAATGATCTTTTTTCTTGGGAAAACAAATAGAAAACCATAGAATATCTATAAAATTTTGAAAAGATACAATGGAAAGCAACATGCCATGGAAAATTTTCAATACTTTTAAATAATTATTTTTAAAAGTATATTATTTGTACCTACTCCCTTCCTTCTGCTTTCCTCTCTTTTTAACAGTAAATACAATAAAGAATATCCATAACTCCGTTTTTTACTCAGATTTTTGTAAGCTTGTTCAGATTTGAAATGAATCTTAATCTTTTCTTTCCATTACTTTAAGCTAACTCTTCAAACTATAAATAAACAGATTCTAAAAAGAATAACTGAGTACAAAGTTTATCAGATGATTTTTCTTATTTCCCATGAATAAACATAATTTGGTATTGAGGAATATTCCAGTCCCTCTTTCAGATAAATGTAAAAAAAACCCCAAAATCAAAAGTGAAAAAAAAAAAAAAACAACAAAAAAGCCACAAACAAACAAACAAACAAACAAACACAAAAATACAAACAACTCCCCCCCAGCACCAAATCCCAAACTGTTTTAAAAAGACTCTGAAAACTTGAACAATCTCTTGGGATATAAAAAAAAAAAATCTAGAAAAAATCTCTTTATGACATTAAAGCTCAATGAAAAATACAGCATAAATGACACATTTGGCCCTGTTAATTAGATAGGGCTGATTTTTAGAGTTTTGGTTCTGTGCCTTAAAGTCACTTCCTCCTCACTGTTAAGGGGAGCCCAGGACAAGAAGCTCAAATATAAATATATGCCCTGGGGAGAGGGAGCCTGCTGCACACCCTGCATAAACACATTACCTTTGCAAATGCACCAGCATCTCAATGTTTTAATGGTGAGAAAATGCTAACTCTAAATTCATTTATTGCTTGTTTATATTCATTAATTCTTAAGACTGTGTTCTCCCTGGGCAGCATCTGGTGAAGAACTCTGATACTGTATATTAAGAAGGTCTTGGCTGTATCATTTGAGAATTTCCTAGTTCCTTGTGGATTTTTTTTCCTCTAACATTATAACTTTAAAATACACCTATGCCAGTGTTCCAAAATGGTGACTTTGTTTTATTTTTTTCTTCTAAACTAAGTTTGGACAAAGCAGGTTCTGTTTTATTGCTCTAATTGCTTAGGATCGAACTCTTTTTAGTCATTTGAAAAAACTATGTAAGTTTTGTTTCTGACAACAGGTTAAGCAGAGATTGAACCGAAAAAATCCTGCAACTGTCAGTAGGAGCTCTACTCAATAAGACATTTATTTATTTTAAAATATTGTAAAATAAATATTTCTACTTCTGAGCCTTTCAAACTGAGTTAAAATTTTGATTACTAATCACAAGTCAGTTACCATTATTACTTTAATAATAACCTTTTTCTTATTACTGTCTGTGGAAGAGAGGTAGCAATAGTGATTCCAAAGCACTGCTCAGTTAACTTTTTTCTACATAATTCTGCATTATAATAATTACATAGTAAGCTTACCATGCTCCAAAATAAAAACTGAAGTTTTCTATCTTGAGTTTCTGAATTATATAAAAATAAATAAAACATGAGTTAAAAGGTCCTCACAATGAGATTATTAAAAATTTAAAATGAATCATATTAAAACACTAGTAATGAAAGATATGTTGTGACTGCTTGACAGGGAAGCAAGTTTTTCATGTTTTAACAGGGGACATTGTGGTTCTACCTTGCAGGCTCTCTATGAAAGTAGACCAGTGCCAAAATACACACAAAACATACCCCAAGACAGCACTTTAGTGGAATCTTCATGGAGTTTAATGGTTCATTTCTGAATTGAGATGAGGTCTGAGAGAAGGCAGGCTGAGTACAGGCAGCTGGAGCAGAAAGAAACAGCAAATCTACAGCTGAAAAGAGGAGGTGCAAGGACCAAGGCCCAGAAGAATGAATAAACCAAGTAAGGCAATAGCAGGGCAAGGAGTTTGGACAAGAAATGCAAAAACAGAGGACTACAGGGACAAAGCAAGGGCAAGAGAGCTTGGCAACAGCAACAACAGCATCAAGCCTGACTTGCTACCACATAGATATCCTTAATCACCACCTTTCAACAACAAATATGTTAGAAAACTTTCAGTGCTGATGTGTATTCCAGTTTCTAGTAACTGCCCCATGTAGGGGTTAGTAATGATGCCAAGCCTGCCTGGAGTAGGTGGGTGATTTTGCAGCCTTCTGAATTGTGGTTCTGAAAGATTTTACTCAAAAAAATCATAGCTCAGCTCCAGAGGAAAAGATTTCTTCTCCTGTTTTTCTTTTTTTTTTTTTTTCTTGCCTCAGAAACAGTGGCTGTTTTTCATGTTTTTAAAAGCTAATTATAATTGATTCACATGTAGTGCTGCAAGTGCAAGGTCAATTACTCAGAAGTTAGAAAAATGTCAGAATTAAGGTTGCCTATACAGCCTTAATTACTCTGTCTTAGATGTAAGAATTACCATCTATAATTACATTAGCACATGCAATTTTTTCTTAGCATTCTCTCCTCATTCAGTTCACAGACTGCCAATCAAGTTTTATAATGAAAGGCACTGTCAACTGTAGGATGCAATTTTTTTCCACTAAATGAAGATACACAGCTAATAAAGCAGGAGCTGTATGTAAGAAGATTTAATAATTTTGATTACTCAATACTTCCCAAAGAAACTGGACTCCATCATAGAGTTCCACTGTGATTCTGGACAAGTCACACTCATGCAGTGTGGTCTTTTCATCTCTTCTGTTCCTGGTTGCTCTAATCTGGAGCTGGAGAATAACAGAATTCAGTGTGACCATGCAGAGGCTGTTCTCATGATGCATAAATAGAGGGTGGCAAATTTGGGTTACATTTGAAACCTTAATTCTGATATTTATTAGTTTTGAAATACTAGTTTGGAAACATTTTCATTTAGTGCTGCTTCTTCAGTGCTTTGTCTGTATGTTTCTTAATTATTAAATATGACTTGATGCCAATCTTGATTTTTGTCATCCTTACAAAAGAGTCTGGACTTGAAACGTTGTGAAACATGACTATGTGCCTTTAACATTCTAACTGGGTTTAAGTCAGAGTTGTGAACAGTGATGGTTAATTCTTACATTTTCTTACTCTTCTTTCTTTGGCTAATTCCTATGTTTCCTTATCCTTCCTCCTTTCTGCAAAAATTCAAATTTTTTGCCATAATAACAGTAAAGTTAATGTAAATTGTCTAAATTAGCTCAGTTAGCTTGAACTGTCTAGCCAGTCACAAAGTTTTAGAAAATGCAGATGTGATAAATCAAACGTGACATGATTTATGTACAGTTGGTTTTGGTGTATGATGAAGAACCTTGTCTAATATACTCCAGACTAATTTCTCTTCATAATCAAATACCAATGCTTTTATCTCACCAGAGGAAACAGTTTGTGGGGAGGGGCAGAGTGTGTCCTGCATCCTGTCCTTCACCACTGGGGCATTCCTACAGAAAAGTATTGCTGAGGATGTGTTGAGGCGCTTCACAGAGTACCAGCTCCTAAGGTTCTCTCTTGCTCCGTCTTCTGGTCCCCCAGTGTGCTCCCGTAAGAAGCTGTGCAACTTGTAATAGTTGTATGACAAGGATGTTGTTATATAACAACAATCATAACATCCTATAGCATCAATGACTTGTGAATACTCACCTTGGGTGGCCAGAACTTTCAGGAGGAAATCTGTGTGAATATCACCAGGGAGGGAGATTCTTGTACAGCTCTAACTCTGGGTGCCTGAACAAGGGAGCATGCAGCACCCATCTACTTTGTCTTTCACCTCAGCTCTCTTTTGGTAAGAATTGCAGTGAATTACTGGCAGCAGAGAAATGAA
The DNA here is from genome assembly GCF_001522545.3 of Parus major. Lineage (NCBI taxonomy): Eukaryota > Metazoa > Chordata > Aves > Passeriformes > Paridae > Parus > Parus major. Next base: position 76,450,238 of record NC_031768.1, on the reverse strand, counting down.
CAGGTCCTACCAAAGATTCAGAATTTGGGGTTAGGATAAAAAGATATTAGTAGTCTTATCAAAATCCTTCTTCATTACAATAAATAGGTTTTTTACACTGTTTTTATAGACCAATCTCAGAATTACTTTACAAAAGATTTTTTTAACCATATTTTCTTTAGTGTTATGTCCAGTTTAGATTTAATGTTAGTGTTCCAAAAATATGCTACAATTTCAGTATACTTACAAAGCCCAAAGACAGAGAAAATCAAGAAATATCTGTCATATAAAACTTAATGATGAAACCATCAGAGGATAAGGATCAAGGCACACTGCATGTAGTTTATCTTTGATTATCTCTCTTGCCATGTTAGTACCACTGGAAGACCAGTTTAAGCAGAAAGAAAAAGGAATGAAAATAAAAACCTCTGCAAAACTTCTTCAAAATTAAGCAACATTTCTATGGACAAAAACCAGCACTTAATTTCCGAAATAAATTTTAAAATGAACCATTATTTCTTTTTTTATATTACATAATGGTAACCATTAATATTAGCAGTGTATATTATGTGCTAAACAAAGTCATGCAGTCAATATCCTCTGGAGCCATGTCAGACAATTTTAATTATAAATATATCTGATTTCTCTTGCCATTACGATGCACAGTGGTGTTTTGACTAGAGTTATATTCAGCTGCAGGGTTGGCTTTTACAGCTGTGGCTATGAGAGTAACTTTTATGTACAAGGATTTTGCTCATAGTGTGATTAACTTGTAGCCCAAAATAACTTTTTGATTCCACTAACTTACATTTTTTCATATTAACCAAAAGTTTAAATGTTGACTGACTGCTTGGGTCAAAGACGAAAAGTGAGTCTAGATTAAGAGTTTTCCAATTAATTGTTTTTAAACAATGGTAAATTGGAGGAAAGAATCAGTTTTGCAAGAAATTAAACTACTTTTTTTTACATTTCAAAAATATTGATAAGTTCTTTGCAACACTTTTGAAGTTTCATTAATTTCAATTTCAGCTTTAAAAAGTATTTTTGCACAATTTATACATAAACTTACTAAATCACTAAAAATTAAATTAAATATATTTTCAAGATAAAGTGTTTCTGTTTCTCTCATACTGTACCATTATCATTATATTAATATACTTTAGATAAATTTTTCATTTTTGTCTAAAAAAAAGAAGTCTGCTAATGAGACAAAGCAAGATTTTCCAGATAGGTTTATTAAGCATGAATTTTGCCCTAGCAAAATTTAGACATGATCTCTTTGACTGGCAAAATTAAATCAGATTTAGAACTCATGAATGATGCCTTCCAAATCTATTATTTATTTTTTTTCCTGCTATGCCACAACAGTGCCACAGCAAGCATCCATGGTATCTAGAGATGGGCTTTATTAGTCATATTTCAGCTTAAATCATATTAAAGTATCAGAACTCAGGTAGTATAAAATTTATGAAATATTAAAACATGTCATGATATCAATATAGCAGAGTCAATTGAAATAACTACATTATCAAATCAAATTCAATACAGTACATATTTTATAAAAAATGTAAATGTTTATACCTTCATCACAGCTCCTAGCTAAAATTTTGTATTAATGATGACAGATGTTCTTTCCTTTTGAGAGAAATTCCAACTCTGCTGTTTCTTGAAAAGACATCAAACCAAGACAGGAGAAGCAAAAGAGCAGAAAATAGCTTGTACCCACCTGGTTTCTGCTCAGTTTACCCTGGCTAGAAGGTCCTCCCTGTTTCTTGATGGGAAACAGGGGTTTGAAACTTACATTTCCCTGCAGTTGTTTTGCTCATTTTTCTTAGAAAACTCCTTCTCTCCTTTTATTTTATTGCCTTCTTTTATATATATACCTGTATGGTTTAAAAGACATAAGAAAAACCTTGTATCTTGGTAGATATTGCACCAGTTGAGAAGATTATTTCCCATCCGTGCTTCAATGAGCATGTAGGCAATTACATAGTTATGTACAGACTCATAAAGACTGTAAGTTTATTACATACCTGAACTAACTGCTCACTGCTTATGCTGCTTGCTTAGAAGCCTTTAGAAACCTAAATGTGTGTGTTTTTTATATAAAGGTGGATATGCTGATTTATCTATCATCTATCATGGAAGCAGCAGTACTAAAAAAAAATCTCCTATTTCAATTTCAGTGTTATGTGAGTAGATCTTTCAGAGATGCTAAAAGTAAAGAAAGAATTTTAATTGTCCTTTCAAATCAGTTTGATGAGGACCAAATAATCTTACTAGGCTCCTGTCTGAACAGTCAGTCTAAGATTATTGAATACAATCAGAGATTTAATTCAGCAGAACTAGGGATCTGAATTAACATTCTTTTATCACTAAAATTAAAGTGTCTGCTTTCCAGTATGGTTTCAGCTTGTTATCTTCCTTTTCACATGGCCTAGTAGAAGCAGGTGGTCTGGCATTAATAAAAACCACCCCGGGGAAAATTCTGAAGAATCACTCCTTTAAATATGCCTCATTTTGTCTACTTTACATACTCATTCTCCAAGATATCTTTATACACATTGAGATCAATACATTAGAGTGTCTAATTCTTATTACCTACACAAATCACTCTTTTCATTAACATCACACTTACATTAGCAATTATTAGCATATTACCATAATTACATCATTATTATAATTTAAACTTCCAGATAATTTATTGCCCAAAACCAATTCTATTAAGCAACTCAGATGTTGAAACTTGTTATAAATAACGTTTCTGTTCTCCTTTCTAGCCAACAAAGTTACTTTCTATTACAACCTACATGCTGAGTATAAGGACAGCTTTCTCTAATGCCATACCCCTTACCCAGTTTTGTCATATCAAACAAGGTGAAATTTTGTTCTACTGGTCAAACTTCTATTGGGCTAGAAGACTTCTGACCTGTTTCCTTCTGGAGCAGATGCATTTATCATACCAAAACCTTATGAGGAAGATGGTGTTGCCACCTCAGCTGTGGTAACTGACTTGAAGAAGAAAATACCATACTGGGAAGAAGTATAATCAAGCTGAACAAAAGAGGGAAAAAATTGTAACTAGTAAAGGGGACCTCCTTCTCTGTAGGAAAACTAGAAATAAGATCTTCAAAATCATAGAATTATCTTAGTCCTTGGAAAGAACATTAAGCTAATTCCTCTTTGAGTTCAGTTCCAAAGGCATGAAGGAGGAAGCATCCATCAAGAATAATTAAAATGTATTCAAAAAGGGGTCATTCACACTTGTCTAATGTGAATGGTTGAAATGAAATGACTAGCTACATGGCCAGGTAAAAGTAGTGTAAAAAATATATTTACTGAGGATATACATATAATTGAATTTACTAAAGCTTTGAACATCTCCTCCATCCCCTCATTTGGAAGTTGGGGAAGTGGTAAATAGATGTAAGATTGTCTGGTCAGCTGTATTCAAAGGGGAAAGCACATGCATTTCCAATCTGGCTTTCACCCTCTGATGAATGTTTCAATTAACAACTCCAGGGACAGAAACTTGACAGAAACCTTAAGAAGTTCATCAGGCAGCAGTGCCAAGTTCTGCATCTGGAATGTAGTAATTCTGTGCTATATGATAGACTACTGGCAAGGAACAGCCATCATTAAAGGCTTCTGGGTATACCATAGATTTGTGCCAGTTTGGGCTGGGATAGGGTTAATTTTCTTCATGGTAACAAGCGTGGGATTATATTTTGGATTTGTGCTGGAAACAGAACTGGTAACAGGAATGTTTTAGTCACTGTTGAGCAGAGGCAGTGGCCTTCTCTTCTCCTCACCACATTCCAGCAGAGAGGAGACTGGGGGTGCACAAGGAGCTGGGACAGCTGACCCCAGTTGATCACAGGAATATTCTGAACCATATGGCATATTATCAAAATATAAAGCTGAGGAAAGAAGAAAAAAGCACAGGACATCTTGAATGATGGCTGTGTCATCCCAGGTCACGGTCATGTGAGATGAAACTGTGCAGGACATGGCTGCACACCTGCCTGCTGATAGGAAGTGGTGTGTGAATTGCTTGTTTTGATTTCCTTGTGTGCACAGCTTTTGCTTCACCTATTAAACTGTCTGTATCTCAACCTATGAGCTTTCTCACTTTTATCCTGCTAATTGTTTTTCCCATCCTAATGGTGGGGGAGAGTAAGTGACTGCCTGGTGCTTAGCTGGGGTTAAACCACGACAAAATCCAGCTCTACAGTGAAATCCCATTGCAAATATCCATATAGTTCTCATATATTTGTCTATATTAGAAGAAATATGTCTACTATATGGAGAGAAGTTATGATTCACCAGATCTGACACAGCTCAGAATAAACCTGATGTACTGCAGTCAATATTGGTCCTCTTTTTTGGCACAAATGTGGAAAACCTGTTGGAATACCAACAGAGAGTAGAAATGACAGAAACTTTGCACAGGGCAGAAATAAGAAGAGGCTCAAGAAACTGAGCTTCATTAATCTGATGTAGAGGTGATTAAGAGGTGACATAAAAGATGTCTGAAATAAATCTTTATAACTGACACTTGAATGGCAGTTAGAAAGAAGTAAAATCAAACTATTTTTGTTAGTAGCAAAAAATAGAAGAATGGACAAAGATCACAAAATCTGACTTGATGGTTCATGCTGGGAATTCTGAAAAACAAAATCAGTAGAGGAGCAGGAAAACACTGAGCCAGATTATTCTGAGAACTGGTAGTATATTAAATGTTGACAATCCATGTAATAGAAATTTTTACAAGACAGAGATAAAATTATTGTTTTAGTGATCATCAAGCACCACACGCGTGTTTTACTCCTACTAAAGAGATTGATGACCATTACATAGTGAGATGACATTCTAAAGTCCTAGGTAAATTTCTACAATTAAACTTTGCCGTGGAGAATAAAAAAGAATATTTATACTTTCAAAAGGGAAATACAGAATTTTATCCCAAAATGTACTATTTTAGAAAGCAAACATTCCTCCAGTACAAGATACTTAACTATATATAATTTGGTTTGGTGCACTCAACTTTGGTTTGTTGCAAGATGCCAGATTATTGAAACAAGAAAGGAAAAATGTTCACAGCTTAAAGTTAAACAAAATAAAATAAAATTCAAAAGAACCCTTTTGGACAACAAGGAATTTTTTCATGTCTTTTTGACATGCATTCAGTAAGTATAGAACTTTTTGTTACTGAAAATTGGAATGCAAACATTGGCTAGTCCCTAATTTGTCAATTTTGATTTCAATTAGTTTTATATGAAATCTTATTTTGTATTTAAAAAGTCACAGAAAAATGAGAAACACATGCTCTGAATTAATGACAGTCCAGTCCCCAGATGTTTCCAATTCAAATGTTTGTCAAGGTCATAAATCAGGTTCATAAGATTCTGGCCTAATGAGGCAGGTTACCACTGTCTTCTACTTTTTACCTCATCTGTGCAAAGCAGATATTGCCCACTATCTCTGTAGTAGATTGGAATTATTAGCAACACATTTTAAGATACCTGAGAAAAGTTCTCTAATGTTTTTAGGCTCCATTTAATTGTTCAACTATAATGGAAAATATAATTTAGCATCACAGTTCAGGATACATACTTCCAACTAAAATATCCCACTGGGATCAAGAAAAAATATAGCAGCTTTTAATTAGGATATTTTGCATTAAATGTTTTGCATAGTTAACTAATATAAATAAACTTTTATTGCATAAACTATGGAAATCAGAATATTAATTCAACAAATGCATTAAAAATAGTATTTTGAAGGACACATTAGGAAAAGCCAAATATGCATATAAAACCCTCAAAATAAATGTCTTCCTTAAAAAAAAAGTAAATCTGAAAGTTGTTCTATTTTCTATTCTGGTATAGCCTGTAGATGGATATCCCAAATCCAGCTCACTAAGACAATTGATATAATGAAACTGATCCACTGTTCTCTATGTCAGAGATTAAATCATAGGACCGAATAATTTAAAATAAATAGTACAGCTATGATGTTTCTGAAGTTGAGGTTCTGAGAAGGCAATAAAAAAAGAAAAATAAACCCCAAGAAAGACAAGTGATGAAAATTGCTCCCCACCAACTGACTAATGCCCAGCTAGTCCCCAAGAAGTGTGTCCCTGCCATCTTCTGTATAATTTTATTGCTAAACATGATGACATATGGTATGCAATATCCCTTGTTCCCCTACAGCTGTCCTGGCTGTATCTCATCCCAGCTCCTTGTGCACCCCCAGCATCCTCACTGCTGGCATGGCACGAGGAGCAGAAAAGACCCTGATGCTGTTCCAGCCCTGCCCTGCAGCCACTAAAACATCACTCAAATATGAACATTGTTTCCCTCACATCCAAAACTCAACCCTACACTACTGACAGTGAAGAAAAGTAATGCTATGCCAGACAGAGCCAGCACATGGATATTGTCATGTTCATATTCTGCTTTTGTTATTTCTTTTCCAGTAAAAGGAACCCTGGGTAATAACAGTGCAGGAAACAATATTCTACAATGGGCTGGAGTCTGGATATCTAAGGACTGGGAACTGCAGGTATTGTTCATCATATACTTGCAGAGCAGGTACTAAGTTACTGAAAATCCCTTTTCCAGCGGTCAAGAACTCTCTTTTATTATCTTCAAACTGTCTCTGTATGTGCAAATTGTCTATTCATAGTCACATTTCCATTTGTATTTGAGATTACTTGCTGTCTTTTCATGAGATAAGTACATGTATTCAATAAGAACTGCCTTTCATATGCAGCATGACCAGTAAAAGAAATTTGCTTTGTTGTACAAATTCCATTCTCACTTTCACATTTACATTGATGTGGAAACATTCCAGCTAAATCAGTGTTGCAACTTCTGCATTATAACACTGTAACTATTTAGTTTTTTTATATATGTGCAAATCAAACCTTCAGAATATCCTAAAGGCATAAAAAAGGGCATTCCAGATTGGGCCTGCATCTTAGTGTTTTATCTCCAAGGTGTGTGTGTGTGTGTGTAATACCAGATGAAGAAAATATGTACACTCACACACACATACACACACACACACACATATATAGATATATATATATTTCAGGGTATTTTTATTCTGCTGTTTCTATTCCCTCAAAACTTTCACTGAGAAGGGGTTGAACATGGGTATCACAGAACCATTAAGGCTGAAAAACACCTTCAGGGTCATGAGGTTCAGCACTGCCAAATCCACCACTAAACCTGTAGTGCCTGTCTTTTAAATGCTTCCAGGGATGGGCACTCCACATCTTCAGTTTTGGGCTTCTCACTGTAAGAAGAACACTGAGGCTCTGGAGCATCTGGAGTATCTTCAGTGAAGTGCATCAAAGCTGGTGAAGGATGTGGAGCACAAGTCTTATGAGGAACAGCTGAGGGAGCTGGGGTGTTAATCCAGGGGGAAAGGAGGCTCTGGGCAGACTTCCTCTCTTGTCAACCAACTCCAGTCATAAAACTGTATTTACTGTGTCATGTTTTAGTCCCATGTTTAACTGTATTTGAACAGATCATATGTACAGACCTAGAAATTTTCGAGTGCAATTTGTCAGAAGTGTGCAGCTGAAGGATGATTAGATATCAAAAAAAGAATTTGGGAATAGATGCTGGTTCACCTGATCCTTCAACACATTTCTATAATTCAGAAGAACATCTGCTACTTTAAGAGGGCTGGTCTGCAAAGAGTAAAACTCTTGTAAAAAGGTTATTGCATTTGATATATTTGATCATTGACATGGAGAAGCTCAGAGTGTCAATGCAGCTCCCTCAGAAAACTTCTTGTCTTGTAGGACAGATAAAACATTTGTGTCTGTTTGGCAGTAACAAAAAATTAGACAAAGCATACACTGGGTTGCCAGAAAATCTAAAAAATATAATTTTCTATCTATATAGTTATCTAAAATGGATCTAATGTAAATATCATAGTTGAATTCTAGGCATACAAAACCATTTGGAAGGTACTGTGAGATAAATGATCCCATTTAATAAAGAGATCATGTATCTTTATTTACTTTTTCCGTGTCTCATCTCTATATGAGATGTTTGGAAACATGTAACAAATATCTGTTATTCTAGGAGCTGTTATCAATTACAATTCACAAAAAATTTATAACATCTGTGGATCAGTTTTATTTATTTAGTATTATGAAACCATAACTTAAATTTCGAGTGACTTTTTTTAAAAAAAAACAACTTGTGTAGATTTAGAATAACAACACAGATGTAAAATGTCTCAAATCACATCTGGTTTGCATTGTTGCAGTGAATCTCCCACAATTTAACAAAGATACATGTATGGCAGGTTTGAAGCCCTGTTACTCATACTGGCAAGCTTCCAAGAAATGTAATCATTATCTACAACAAAGCTATTATCATGGACTATAGTGCTAATGCTGAGACATTTCACAGTGTCTGATGTGTTAGGCTGAGATATTTTCTCTCAGTACCTATATTTCTTGAGTTTCAGTTGAGAAAGACCTTTGGAGGATATTGCTTGTTTGTATGCCTTTGTTTTTAAGGAGCAACTGCCAAAGCCCAAATGAATAGTGATGGTGCAGCTGGAACTTCTCTATTGTAGGATGTGAAGGTTTATAGATGAGTTTATAGGATGTCAAGTCATATTATCAACTACATGGGGATATGACCTGATGGGCAGAAATCACATCTTCAAAGTGTCTTCCTGATACACTAGAGACTGAGAGCCACTGCCTTACCCTAAAGTTGTTTGTAGTGAGACAAAAATAGCTTCCACTCTGGATAAAAAAAGACTACAGCTTGAAAGATCAAGAAATTTATAATAATTCTTGAATAGAAGATCTTAGGCATGAGGTGCAATGCTTTTCAATTCCTTTTGTTTATTCTATTATAGTAAACATAACTCTTTTGCTGGTTTAGTAGGAGAGGCATTATTTCAATAATGACTCAAGGGTGCTTTTGCAAAGACACCAGCAGCATCAAACTTCTATTTAAAGCCTCAAAACTCAAAATTAAGGCATCTGAGTTCAGACAGCCTTCAAGGGGTGTTTGGGGGTGAAGACTAAGGGAGAGGGGTAAGGCATTTCTGTCACCCAGCTCGCCTCCTCCATTCATCTGGTGGCTTTATTTGTATATTCTTCACCCATGCATTCAAAAATGTAGTTCTATTCACACCAATGACTTACCTTGGAGGCACTTCAAGCATATAAAGGACTGCTGTCAACAGTGACATTTTCCAGGAAAGTGAAATTTGGCATCTGAGCAGTCCTGGCCTCCTCCTCAGTTGTTCCCCTGGGGTCCATGATGTGGCTGTGACTCTGTCAATGTTATTCATGCCACACTTACTGTGGCAAGCCTTGCACACACCATATGTGACACTTGTACCACTGTTGTTCCCTGCTTAGAGACTCTATCCCAGGAATAAGAGAACCAGCTCCATTCCTTCCTTTCTTTGAAGGAATTACAGCTAATCTCCACTCTGGTATGCTTTTTGTCACTTTTCTTTGAAGTTCCCCTGCTTAGAATGAAATAGAACTGTCACACAACTGCATTTTTAAAAGGTTTGAATTAAGGATTTGCGTCTGCATGCTGTATTTTATTAGGGTTTGGTTTTTTTAATTAGTTTTTAATTCCAGGCAGTAAATGTCACTAAAAAACTGCAAAGGTCTGAAAACCCACACCCTCTTTCTCTGCTTCCACCACCCTGTAAGTAACAGCATAAATCATAGCAGAAGCTCACCTTCAGTGGTGCTCAGCAGCAGATGTTCAGGGAATGAATATTAAGAGCAGGGTATGCACAGAGTGGTAATTTCCTTGCTTCTGTTCTTGCAGCTTCTGTCTCTCTCTGGTTGAGGGACCTCCTGAACTAAAGCCAGAGGCTGTAATCAGACCACCATGTTTAGCAGTCCTTGGTGGAGCTCTCCTCCATTACCTTACCTAATCAACTTTTGAACCCATTTATGCTCTTGGCAACCAAAACATGCTGTAGCCACAGGTTCGACAATCCATTTTAGTATTGAATGACAAAGGAATTTCCTTTGAGTATTTGAGAAAAATTTCTTTGCCATTACATTTGATGTCCTCTCATTTCCATGTCATCAAAACCAAAATACAATTACCCATTCCATATTACTTATGTTTTTACAGATCTCTATAATATCTCAGTCATCTCTTGTCCAAGTTGAAGTGTCTCAATTAGTTTAATATTTTTGTAGATATGCTTTCAACCTACCACTGAGAGTATGTTTCCTTTCATGTGAGATGACCAGAACACCATGAGGTTTTCAAAAGGTGAGTAAACCAGTGATTTGCATATATTTATAGAATTATAAAGTTTGCATTTCTATTTCAATTCTGCTCTCTGTCCTTCAGTCAGCTGTTGTTGAGATCGTCTTTCACACCACAGTTAAGTATTAGCCTTTCAGAAAGTTGTTAACAATAATTTTAGTTTCTGTGCATTTTTTTAGTCTGGAAAGTTTATATGGATGTCAGTGCATACAAAATTTAATGTATAATTAAATAAATAGATTTTAATGGGACATATTAAATAAATTATTGTAGAATTTTCATATGAACTGAACTAAATTTGATGAATTATATCTATTTTGATTCCAACTCACATGAAATCATATTGTTATTCAGAATTTACTTTCTTGAAAGAGTCTGGAGAAGAAACTAAGACAAATATACCCACCCAGAACCTAGGAAAAATGGATAGATGTCTGGAAGTAAACATTCTAGAGAATCTGGAGCCAATTCACTAGTGTTATGGAATTTTCTGTGGAAGTTCTAAAGGCCACAACCTCAGGGGGACTCAGCTCTGGATATTTTCTCTGGGGGAAAATATTCCCAAACAATAATGTCACCTGTAGCACTCCATTCCATGGCACCAGGATGGCACACTGGGTTGTTTCTGCTTTGTGGTGCAAGAATACTGCTCTCTAAAATGCTAATACTGTTTCCTGCATTCCTGATATACCTTTGGAGGACAGATTTCTGGCCTAGTCATATTGTCTGCAAATATCTTAAACTGGGACAGGAATTCTACTGAGGACATTAACAACTGCATAGATGTTTTGTGGAAAGATTTATGCCATTGTATATTTTGCTTGCTGTTAAATTTATCCTACTACTTTCTTTGTCACTCACTCCTGCCTTTTACTTGCAATATTGGAAATATGCCAGTTCTGTGAGGGTTTGTTTTCCTCTTCCTGACTGACACATATACTCAGTTTGATGAACAAACAGCACAAAAGGCAATTTTGGGATCAATATAAATAAAACTGACACTTTTCTGATGGCAAGTTCTTTGTTATTGCTCTGGGTAGAAGCAGTAGTGGACAGGCTTGGAACATGGTGTGGCATATGATGAATCACTGCTTTTGTGTCAATATTTTCTTTGTCTTATTTATTGTGTTGCTAAGATTAAGATATAGATGTTCTATGCAATATGTTGCTCTGCCTATATGGATGCAAAAGCATGACATGTAGTAAATCTGTTTATAGTTCACTTCTGACTTTTAGGCCCCGAGATCTCTTCCACTAATTCATCAACTTCAGACTTATTGTACTATTACAAAACAATGAAAAGCCACCATCCTTCAGGGGCAGGAAGCAGTCTAATACCTCATTTTCTTTTCAGATGTAGAATTCTCTGCTCTATGAAGCACACCAGGTTTATGATGGAAAAGGCAGAGCAGAATATTAATTAATTTGTCCTGGCATAAAAATTTCATGCTTTTTAAGTAATGTAAAATCTCTGAGAACACCTGGTTTTAGGCAGACAACACTGAATGTTATGTAGGGGTTTCTTGGTGTTTTAAAGATGAAGGAAGACTGAGGGCATTCTGCTTATCCTTGAAGCTGGCAGTCCCAAGATCCTAATTCAGTCTGAAACTCAAATCTGTGTGACTGCCAAGCTGAAGCCAACGAACCCCGTCTCTCAGTGGGACTGTGCTCAGTGCCATACTGTGTGTGGATGTGCATATCTGATGTTCCAGTAAGAGGGTGGACAGCAAGCCCTCGACTGCCTGCATTTCCATGTGGAGCTTACTCCATACTCCACATAAGTGAAATGAGTACCAAAGGAAAACAGAACAGTAGAGAGAACAAGAGAAATAAAGGCTTAATTAATGGAAAGGAGAACTGTGCTATGATAGAGGGAAGAGATGTTGATAAAAAAATGTGGGGTTTTAAAATTTCAAGAGGAAAACTACTTTTTGCAGTTGTGCTTCTGCAAGTGATATAGAAACTGCATTTCCAATAATCGCCTGTGGGTTGGGGAAGATGCTAGAGTCAAGAGTAGAAACACTCTAATATTCTTACCAAGAAATGTTAAATGTGTGTGGTTTTTAGTTCACCTACTGCCACTTAACTTCTAGGCAATTCACAGGGTGTTGGTCACTTTAATGCTGAAGAGCTGCCGTGGAACTTTTCCTCCAGAAAATGCATACTAGAAACACTGGGTTCCCATAGGAGGCTTCTGAGATCATTCAGACCCCAGACAGCAAGAAGGAATTAGCAGTTTTATGAGGATTCTCTTGAGCAGGCTATAACAGTTTAATTGACATTTATAGTCAATTTTTATTAGATATAAAGAGTATCTAAAATTTCTTCTTCTACTAATTAGCACTACTTCTTTTTCCCATCTCTACCCAGAGAGTCTTTCTATGTTGTGATCAAGTTAAAAAAAAAAACCAACAAAAAGCCAAGGTGATGAGGCAGCTTTGTTGGACAGCTGTAAAAAACTCTATACAATGGATTCTGTCTCTGTGCCCAGTAGACCTTGACAGGACCTAATATTTTCTAGGCATCAAAGAGTAAACAATTTCTGACATAAATAGAATACTAACTTTCCTATAGACTAGTTGTATGAAAGCTCTATGAAAAATCATGAAGCTGATGGAATCAAACAGGACTAAGACATACATTGGTGGAAATGTGGTGTTGTCCAAAACCAGCTGGAGCAAAAGCCTACAGCTCAAGTAGGATCGTAACTTCTGCACAGACAGGGAAAAGTTCACTGGCTAAATGTTTAATTTCATAAAAGTTAAGTAGGAAATTAATGTAGAATAAGCAGTTACACACACAAACGCATATTTATTCACAGCTGTATTATGTATCTGCAGAGCTCAACAGGCTGATGAATAGCAAAAGCTTATTCATTGTGAATCACTGGTGGAATTTACTTGTTGTTTTCATCATGTGAATTACTAGCACACATATCAGGGTTTCCCTGTTTTTTTTGTTATTCAAAATAATTCACTGAATGTCTTGAACAAATAGTGTTTCAGTGTACAGATTTTCATCTGTATGAATATTAATGTATCATTTACTGTTTTCTAGCTTATTTGGAAATTCAAATCTCATCTGTTTTTTGACATGTTTACACATGTTAATATATCCCTACACCCTGTCTAATATTGACAATACTTAGGATTGCATTTTTGGGGCAAATATTTGCATTATTATTATATTCTGTGCATTATTATTCTGATAGAACACACTTAAAATTCCCTGGATACTGTTTTCAGAATATATATTTTTGTAATTTTCTTTTTTTGCTAGTTTCTTTAGAAAAAATAAATAGAAACTCTCCAAGTAGAACTGGATGGAAACTTTTCCCCCATATCTCCCTTCAGCAGTCTTATCCAAAGGTTATCAACGTGTGCTGCATATTATGGATGGATTGTTTTATGACTTTTATTAACACATGTAGTTAAGAAACCAAAATGAATAATCAAACTTCAATATAAACTTCATCACTTCCCCTTGAAAAGGTTTTCTTTGAGCTTTTTCCATTTCATACCTTAAATTAGTATTTTTCTCTATTCACACTACTCAATGTATCCAGTCCTTAAAAACTTTAGGATCCATTCTTAAATTTATGTCTCTTACAATTTCCAGTAGTTGTCCTTAATTCAACACTGATTACTGTGTTGTGACCATAGACTTTGCTGATGTGGGCAGAATAAAGAGAAGAGTGAGAAACTCTTAAATTTAAGAATTTTCACCACACTCAGATCAGGGTAGAAGAGGTCTCATAAGCATTATTAATATAGGTGGAAAAAAATAGGTTTAATCAATCTGCTGTTCATCTGCATGTTGACGTTTTATCAGAGGATAAAATGACACAAAGTAAGACTTGGGAAGGCATTTCCCAAAGGTTGTCTTTGTCTAACAAAGTTTGGAGAACATCACAGGATATCATGTTTGATTTTTCTATATCAAGCGGTTGTTTAAACACCTTTTTCTTTCTTACAGTATATCAGTATTATAAATAAGAAAAATTAGAGAAACCAAGAGGTAGAATTCAGACTTGGGAATTTATTTTTGCAGAAGTGTGATGACCTCTTTACAAACCTTCAAGGAAAGCTTAATGTAAGTATCACAACAGCAAAAACTGTACATCAGAGAAACTTCTGTCCTGGTTTTTGGTCACACACATTGAAGAAAGATGCATTAATGAAAGGAAGATGAAATTCAAATTTGGCCCAAATGTAACACTTAATTCTCTAGATGGATTCCCAATCTATATTTATTTTTTTAAAGTTTTCTGTCAGCAAGAACAAAATTGCTACAATGTAACATATTGAACACAAAGAATAATATAAAATTTGTTCTACCTCCATCAGGCTAAAAGTCCACCTTAGTAAAAAGCCTGTCTCACACATATCTATCCATATTTTTAAAAGCTATATATAGTATTATGGAACATATATTATATGCTGTCAGCACAACACTTGATTCCCTGACACGTACAGAAGTCTTACAAATGGGGAACCTACAAAAGGTTAGGCTTGGGTCTTGTGACTGAAATAACATTTGGCCAAGAGGGCATAATTGTCCCAAATCCCAAATGAGAACCACCCCTCTTCAGATATCACCTGTCTTCATATCAAAATGTGTTCAAGAAAACTTAAAACACAAAAAGCAATCACACTGATTGTCTTGTTGAGGGGTGTTTGATACTGCCATGCTCAGCTGAAGCACCAGCTCACAAAATGGAAAGATGGGTACCAGATTTTTTGCCTCCCACAAATATTATTTTAGTTGTACATGTTGTTTTAGTTTTAGATTTGTATTTTCATAGACCTTTTCCTTTATTTCTTTTATACATTTATCTTCTTCTTATTTGATCCACTTATCTTTAAGAAAACAATTGTTTGCATTGTTTTTTTTTCACCTTTTTCTGTAGAATTATTCTTGGTGTAATTGCCTTTAATTTTTTCATTGACATTGCTGTCATTTTCTAAATGTCTTTTTCATTTATGATTTCATTTATAGCAGTTCTGTTTTACATACACCCACCTCTGAGCAGAGGAAAACTTTTCAGGAGAAAAAAACCTTCTTTTTGATACCGATATCAAGATAATGTTAGCCTTATCATTTTCTTTTTTTATTGCCTTGACCTTTTCAGTTTCCTTCCTCCTTCACTCCATTGTTTTTGTTTTGGTACATTAATTATATTTTCTAAGCAAATAGCCCTTAAAATTGAGTAAGGGAAAAGGTAAAAAAATCAGCCCCAAAATTTCCAGGTCCGTACTGTGAGAAAAAAGTGTTTTAAAAGTATATGTATAGGTATAAGTAATCAAATTAAAGGAAAATGTTTTTTGTATATATTGGTATATTTTTAACAGCGCTAACTACAAAGCCAAATCTGTGTAAACAGAAGATATAAATAAAAAATTTTCAATTGTGTTCAAGAACAAATGGCTCTGAAAAGCATTGATTTTTCTTGTGGATAACTAGTTGTGACTCAGCTGCTGTGTTAAGCCATAGCTAAGAGAAAAAATATCTATGGGCAGAATGATGTGACCTCCTGGCGTTTCAGTGCATTTTCGCAAAATTGCAGAAAATAGTGTGGAAAAAATTATTTATTTTTTTTTTCTCCAGTAAAGCAATCATGTTCACCTGGAAAAGACTCTTTACAGCAGGTTTAGACCCGCTTAGACTTTTAAGAGGGTTTAATGGTTTAATTTTTAAATCTAATTTCAAAATTTCAAAATTTAAATGTAAGCATTATTTTATGTTAATAATTATATCTTCCAATTTGTGCTATCAAAATTAACCCCAAATTCTAAATGGTTGCAACAGAAAGGAAATTAGACTCCTGAATAAACAAATTATTGCTCAAAATTTTTTGTTCTGGTTTTTCCACAGACATAAAATCCAAGAACATCTCAAATAACAGATCATTATGTAATTAAAAAAAAAAAATGAAAAAAAAAAGAGGGATAATGATTTCCACTAGATGAGAATTGTAACTAGGCAAATAGTCAACCCAGGAAATAACCTTCCTGTTCCTCTTTTTCCCCTTCCCTTCTCTCTTTACTTCAATTAAACATTAGAATAGTGAATCTCAAAATATCAGAGCGCAGGAAGATGCCCTGAGGTTTCCCCAGAACCTTGTTTTCTCCAGGCTAAACAACCTCATCTCTCTTGGCAAATCCTCATTGGACAGGTGCTCCAGCCCTCTGATTGTCTTTGTTGCCCTGCTTTGATCTCACCCCACCAGGTCTTTGTCCTTCTTATGTTAGGGGTTCCAGAGCTGGACACAGCCCTGCAGGTGGGGTATGAGCAGAGCAGTGGGGCAGAATCCCCTCCCTGGCCCTGCTGCTCTGGATGCAGCCCAGGACACATTTCTGGGCTGTGAGTTCCCATGGCTGGTTCATGTGCAGACTCTCATCAACAAGTTGTTAGTTACTTACAGTGTGGCTACATGGAAGAAAGATACAAAGAAAAATCAAGTTAGAATAAAGCTAGAATGATGGCTAGAATGCCATGGAGAGAGAGGTCAGAGATGCAAAAGGATAAGAGAGAGCTTATCTGACTGAATGATGAGGTTCAGAGTGGATCCTCTTGCTTTCTACACTCCTGATGGAGCTTGGGGGTGGATCCAATCTTTACCTCAGACTTGAATAACCCTTTACACACAAAAGAATCAGGTATATGGATTTAATTAGTACTAATTCATCATTCTACTGGTCATTCATCAATCTTACTATGATTAAGAGATCTGCCTGTCCTGGGTAAAGAAGGATTTCCTAGTCTCAAGTAAGGAATATCAAAATTTGAGAGTCATCTGTGCTCAAGTGAAGAGTCATTTGTTATGCAGTCCAGATGCAATTTAGAGAGAACCCAAATTAGATTAATCCAAAGAAGATTGTCACTAGTAGAAGGTCCTTCTGCCTTGAGGAGCAACTTTGAGAGGTGTCCTACCTCAAGACGAGATCATTATCCTGTCTGCCACATTGCCTAGCAGGAAGGCTCTAAGGAGGCTCTCTTTGCCATATTTGTGGAATAAAGTGGTGGGCTCACAGTCAAATTGCATACAATGAGAAGGTATCTGTGAGACTCCTGGTAGCTGCAACTTCCTGTGTTTGTTGATAAACAAGTCTTGGAAAAGCACATGGCTGGTGTTCCCAGCTCACATGCATCAATGCCCACTGGGTCACACTTCTCCTTTGGAGGATTCCTGGAGGAGTCCCTGGCCCAGCTAGGGCTCAGACCTATATCACCTTTGAAGCCTGCGCCATAGCACTGCTGGTTGGGTTAGAGTATTGCATCCACCACAAAACTTGACAAATTCATTAATTCCTCAGTCCTTTTTATACTGAAAGTGATGGAAATTTTATACTAATGACAATCTGTTCTTATTAATCATACCTTGTCTCGTAATATTTTGCAGTTTTCTCTCTAAATATACTTTTGTTCCTCCTTTGCAGAATCTTACTGGCAGATGCTTTTTTTTTCCCCCAGAAAAAAACCCTTCAAAATCCCAGAAAGCCTCACCACAACTGTCAAGTGGTACTCCAGCTGTCATTAACATTACTGCATGTGGCAGAACATTGTGTAGGTGGTAATGGGACTGTGACACATAGAAGTGCCCCTTTTCTAGAAGGGGGAATATCTACACTAGTGAGTAGTGTAGAGCAGTCAGAACAGTTCCAAAGTTTTCTGAGGACTCAGTACTGATTCGATTTTATTTCAGACTAGCTCCTCTCTAGCACGGTGCACTAAATGCCTGGCAGTTGTTTGATGTAGATGTAATTCCACAGTGAGTCTTCTGGGTTAGTCTTATTATATAAGACTATATTAAATAAGTCTAATTTATTAGCTCAAAGATTACTTGAAGTTATGAATTTTAACATTAGAAATGGGTACCATCAGGAGATTTCTTTAAAAAACACTCTACTGCTCTGATCTAGAATTCTGCCATAAATGTAGTCTGCACATACCTTTTTTTTTCCCTCCTATCCTTTTAGCAAAAGATTGGGAGTTCAGAGATCTGTTTTACAGACTTAACTTCAGACTTCTTTCCTTGAAGAAACAAGCAAGCAATGCAATCCTCTGAAGCAACTTCAACCTGTTAGGATTTCAAAATTAGACCTGAAAAGAGCACACCTTTCTCCTCTTCTGAGATATTGACACTGGCAGTGTTCAAGATGGTAATAAGAGAACTGCTTTTGTTCACTTGCTGCTGCAGAATACAACAGTGAAAGAGGCAGGGTGATTAATTGCATGCACTGCACTTTCACAGCTCTTCCAGAAGCTGGTAGACATTTCCCTATGAAATGTCAGTTAGACATTCCTAAATTATGTCTATTTTTGTTTCATATAAAAAATTATTTTAATAGGCAGTGTTAAAAGCTGGGAGTGTTCAGTACAGAGCTGTCTTGATGCAGATCAAAACTGTAGATTACCACAAGTTCAACAGTTTTAGCCATCAAAAAAAATTTCATGTATAACAAAGTAAACAAGCATAAAAAAAATTAAAATAAATAAGTGTGAACCAAAATAATTTCAAACAATAGGCAGATTATGGGTATTTCAATTCCTTACATGATTATGAGATATTTTCACATTCTCCTCAGAGGCCCTTGCACCTCTTCTTTTATTCCAAATTTGGAATTCTACCTCCTTTCTAAAAATCCTCCTCTGGCTTCCTACCCTTTGGTCTTATCCTTAGTAAAGGGCCGTGTGAAGCCATTGTGGTGCCTACTGCCAGAAGTATTTTTGCATTTACTTCAGAGCAGAACTGTGCTATATATGGTATGTGCACTATATATGTCATATAACTTGCACCCATCTCCATAGTCCTGTTTTCTTTTCCAGGTATCCCTCAAGTGTAAGCATGCTTATTTAATAGCATAGAGGCAGTCAGTGTCTGAACCTTGTTCAACATGTGACAGAGTGAACAACAGCTGCTCCCTGAGTTGCGTGATGGTGTCATGACAAGTGTACAGATGGTGACGTGATAGGATGGCACTGGAGTGTAAGGTCCTTCCATGACTATATTTGGCCCACTCTGGGAAATATGGTGTATTAAAAGTAATTGCATAAAGTGTTACCAGCAGAAGAACAAAACCTCCATAATTCTATAGAAATGCCTGTAACACAAGGCTCCTGTTTCATTCACCCAGTACTGCCTTCCTTCTCCCCCTGTGAATTAAAAAACAAAGAGAGGAGACTGATGCTTTCTGACAAGGCTACTTACAAAATCAAAAAATTCCAGAAACACTGAGGGATCTCTGGAAATTGTCTAGTCCAACCTGTGCTGGTGTGGGTCACATAGTACAGGGCCTTTAGGTCCATGACCAGTTGGGTTTTGAAGAACTCTTAGATGGAGACTCCACAATCTACCTGCTACAGTGTCTGACCACCCTCCAGTAATTTTTCCTTTTCCTTAAGGAGAATTTCTAGTTCTAGAATTTCAGTTTATGTTCAAATCATTGTCTCGGTTCTATTGATTGCATTGGTCAGCTTTACAGTGACTGAAACGAGAGCTTAGATATTCAGGGCACACAAAGACACCTACATATGAACATCTAAATGCAAATGTCTAATCTTGAACTGATTACCATTTCATATATCTGTTATTTAAGATCTGTAAAGCTTAAGGGCATGAGACTTTAACAGCTTGAGAAACTCAAACAAGTAGGTAAACAAAAATATGGCACAGTGCACAGGAGAACATATTAGCAATGATTACTTAGCAATGTTACTTGCTTAACTGCTTAAGTAGCAAACCCATATTAAGACTTAATTGGAGCTTTAACTGGAAGACAACATTGTCATGTGACTGCTGGTTATTCACTAAAGCAAATGAAATGGGTTTATTACCAAAAGTATGAATGCAAGGTAATTTCTCAGAACCTGCTCTGAGAGATTTCCAGATGGTGTATTTCTTCAGGTAGTAAAAGAAACCATATGTTTTCTGTCTAAACTGTTTTCTGCTTTAAACAAAAGAAAATAATAACAGAATATAACATAATTAAAGGGAAAGCTTTTCATTTTCATCAGTTTTTATGCAATATAAGGATGTACATGAGTTGCCAGGAACCCACCACATCCTTATAAATAGACAAGAGCAAATAAAACTAGGTTTTACCTTTGCATCTCTTGACAGTTTGAGTGATTAGGGACCCCAATGACAGCAGAAGCCATTAGAGGCTATTTGGGTGTTTCTGACAGTAAGTTTTCAGACTAAGACACATGAATCCATGTGCTGGGTTTTCATTGACAAGCTTTGGTAGTGGAGGACTACAGGGCTGGCTTCTGTGAGAAGCTGCCAGAAGCTTCTTCCCCGTCCAGCAGGGCCTATGCCAGGTGGCTCCAAGATGGATATGCCACTGGCCAAGGCTGGACCAAATAAAAATGATCATAACACTCTGTGATAGCAGATTTAAGAAGAAAATCAGAAAAAATTTATTGCACAGATGTGATTATGGCAAAAGAAGAAGAGGGTGAGAATATCTGAGAGGAACAGTCTTGCAGACCCCAAGGTCAGTGCAGGAGGAGGGCAGGAGGTGAAGGCACCAGAGCAGAGATTCCCCTGCAGCTCCCGGTGTAGACAATGGTGGGCCAGCTGTGGCCCTGCAGCCCAAAGAAGGACACAGGGAGCAGAGATCTGCCTGCAAGCCATGGAGGAGTTGGAACCCACACTGGAGCTGGTGGATGCCTGAAAGGAGGCTGTGAGCCTACAGGGGGCTGTGACCCCACTGGAGCAGGGTCCTGGCAGGGACCTGCAGTCCCATGGAGAGAGGAACCCATGTTGGAGCAGGTTTCCTGGTAGGACTTGTGATCCAATAGAGGACCCATGCTGGAGCACCCTGTCCTTGAAGGACTGCACTCCATAAAAAAATGACCCACATTGCAGCATTTCATGGAGAACTGTTGACTATGGGATGGACTCATGTTGGAAATGTTCATGGAGAATTGTCTCCCATGGGAGGGACCCCAAGCTGGAGCAGGGGAAGGACTTCTCTCCCTGAGCAGCAGCAGAAACGTGTTGTGAACTGATTGTAACCCCCATTCCCCACCTCCCTGCATTGCTGGGGGTGAGGACATTGAGCTGGGAAGAAGAGGGGAGAAGGTGATTTTGATGTCTGTATTTCACATTATCCTGCTCTGATTTTGTTAGTAATAAATCAATATCTCTAATTTGTTCCTGTTTTCCCCATGAGAATATTTGGTCAGTGATCTCTCTTCTTATCTCATCTCATGAATCCTTCATTATGTTTTCTTTCCCCTGTCCAGCTGCAGAGGGGAGTGATAGAGAGGCCTTGGTGGGTGCCAGGCATCCAGCCAGTGCCAAACCACTACAATTGGTTTGTATCTTCATTTCTTAGGATTAGTTTCATTTAGAGTAGATTTTTCTCAGAGAGCTCCAGTGGTCCAAAACAGTGTGAGGGAGCAAGATTATGATTAAGCATAATTGTCAACCAGGTCCTGATTTTACTCCTTGAAGCCTTTTTATTCGAAGATGTAGATTTTATGACCTTTTTTTGCAGCTCAGTTGGTGCTTAAGGGGCATCAGTATGAATGAGAATATGGTTCATTATCACCTTTAGAAGTGTTGGGATATTTTTGGACAAAATGCAATTCACCAATATTAGAGATTCCCAAGCAGTCTCTGAGTGAGATACCAGGTCTCTGCAGAGATATTTGCTGGAGGAGCATAGTCATTTTAGAACAGTGATTTGTCCATTCTAATTAGCCCTGCTTAGGCAAATGAATCCAGTAATTCAGTTATACTTCTAATAGTGATACTTTGTTCAAATTGTTCCATTCAGATTTCATTGCTGGTAATATTTTAGTAAAAAATATATGATGTATGTGGGGACAACTTCTCAGTAGGTTATAGTAAGTCTAAAACCAAAAATGGAGATTTTCCTTGTGAAGTCAATCATTTTGCAAAAAGGCACCGTTTTAAGCCCCAATTAGTACAAAATTTCACAGAAATGAGTGTATACTTTGCATCCTGCAGAGATATAAAGCTCAAATCCATTCCAATTATAAAACACGATGATCAGTATCTTTGCAGCCCAGCACACATCCAATGACTATATGATAATGCTGTCACTGGGAACAGTTTTCCCAATACAGACCAAACATCTGTCTCTTGTCCAAAAAAACCTATAAACCTACCCCTTATGAACCAAACAATTATTCCATGAATATTTTAAGATACTTTTTAATGCATAGGATTTAGGAGCCATGTATGAAACTATCTCAGTGACCAGATCCATTGTCAAATTCTATACCTGATTCCAAAATGTGCTGATTTGTTCTGTAAGAGCCTGACCCATTAGTATTCATTTAACAGCAGTTGCCAAAGGGAATGCACAGGTAATATAGCACAGCCATAAGCTGTAATTAACCTCTGATGGCAGTTCAGCAGACAGAGTCTTGTGTTTCATTCCTATTCTGTGCCACCGTCAAAGACTCGGCCCAAAGTGACCTAGGCACAGGAACATCTGACAAGAAGGGTACCTAGAAACAGAATGTGCTATAAGCAGCCTGCTTGCTACTGCTATTGTAATGGGCCCTGAGGCACACCAAAAAGTCACTTGTCTTCTCAAAAGAAGACAAATGTAAGGTTCTATTTAAATTCTTCTTGCTTCAGTTTCCATTTTGCCTTCAGTGATGTCTTTTACAAAAGATAATTAGTGTCATGAATGAGCCATCTGCATCACTCAAAACCATGTTGATTTTCTACTCCCACTGGAGCTGAACCTTTAGCCTTTAGCTTAGCCATTTGGTGCCTGTGAGACTAGCCGTATGTCATGGTCATTGACAAAGATAAATAATGATGCCTTCCTGAAGTAAAGAGAAGCTATTAATAAAAATAATGGGAAATGGGCTGATCTGAATGCTTCTCAATGGTAACATGCTTAAACAAAGGCTTTGTCTTCCATTAGCGCTAAAACTTCATCTATAGGGTCTCAAAAATAAAAAGAAAAAATAAAAGAAAGAAATTATTTAAACATTACATAATCTGCTTCTATCTCTGCACAGTCTTTAGCTACAGCATTCATGACAGAATGTGTAGCCAGATTAAGAGAATCTTGATGAATTTTTCATGATGTCAGTCAGGATGCAAACTTTATCTTTACTGATTTCAGAGAAAAATGCCAGCCAAATGAGAATAGTATTTCTTGTTGTCTGCCACTTTGAAGGACCATATAGAAAAAGTTTCAAAACAACCCTTCTGCCAAGTCTGTTGTCATTAAATCAGTTCCCTTTTAGTCATAAGAGATAAACATCAAAAACATCAAAAGATGATTCTGTATCAACATGCCCTGTCATCCAATAATTTTGTTCACTTTTTTTTTCCTTTTACAAGGCTCTAATATTTTACATCCTGAAGTTGGTATCAGAAATTCTCCTCAAATCTTTAGGAGGATGCTCTGGTCTCTATATGCATTTTCTTTCCCAAACAGCCTGGAGAGTTGATAGTTGTTGAAGGATTAACCCCTCAGAGTCCAGTCCAACCTATAGTAGGTTCTTGATTTAACTGGAGAGTTAACTGCACAAATGTCTATACAGTTTGACAAAAAAATAAAAAAAAATAAAAATTTCACACTTCTGCCTAATACTCCTTACTGGAAGAGAATAGCAATTGGATGGTTATATAGATGAAGTGTTGAGCTTTGTCACCATATTATCACAGAGGAGATTTTCTCAGTAGGAGAATAGAGCTTGGATGAAAAGAATGACAAAAAGTTTCTGATCACTGAGAAAGAAATCTTGTGGCACCCAATGTTGAAGGCTGTTCTTAAACTGATGTTAAGTCTGACAGGCAATATCAACTTTTAACCTTTTGTATTTAATGAAGAAGAAAAAAGACACTCACCCAACAATATTTTCATCCATATTTATTTTTCAGATAAATAAATAAATTTTTCATGTAACTTAACATTACTTGCTACAGCTGCTATTGCATCTAAAGTCAGTAGATCAGCCAACAACTTTAAACATTTGACATTTGAGTTTGACAGAGTGGTGTTCAACCCAATCAGTGGGTACCAAACATTTCTATGTTACAATCTACATGTAACATAGAAAGCCAAGATGTTGGGACTAGCACAAATTCTGTCTCACCACAGACAAGGTACTGCAGTGGTTATTTTCCTGCTAATAACGTTCTTACGACTCTAAGGTGAGCCACTCAGACCTTTACTGGAAATCAGGTTTAACTTTCCATTCATGTTTTTCTTTTATTTGTTTACTGTTTGTGGCTGTTGAAATGTCAGCTATCAGAAGCAGCATTCAAATGTGTTGTTTTTTAAGTCAACTTCAGTAGCACAAATTTCAGCTCTTGTATACAAACTGCAGTATTGTGAGATCTAAGACACATTGAAACTGAAGCCTGCAACACTTAAATAAATAAAGTGTCAAGATGTCTGGTTTAGGATATAAGTTAATAAAAGAACAAGGAAAGAAGTGCTACAATTTCTGACAGTTCTAGCCTCAGCATGCTCATTAACAGAGCAGAAGATGATTTTTTTTAAACACATTCATAATCATTTCTGAACTACTCTCTGAAACTGAAACAGTTTTCACTTCCTCAGTGGTTGGCATTACCTTCCTGGATGTTTTGATGTCTCACAGTAGAGACTTTGTGATGTGCCTTGGGTTTAGGCTTTATGGTTTTTGTGAAAGGCACATCAAAATACATAAAACAAAATCAAAGTGTCAGAACATCAGAAAGATATTACCTGATACTTTAATTAACGTAAGAGTTTAGAGAGGGAACTAAAGTTTAGATTTTTTTCCTTATTGAAGGCTAATTTAGTCCACATTATTTATTTATTTAATTTTGAAATCTTCAGAAAACATGTCTTATGAAAAACATAACAGCCAGGGAAATGTCTGAGAAGATATTAAAAATATTGTGTTCTCTTTCCTGAGTACATAAAAACATTAACCTTTCTCTTCAAAAGGTAATATGGTACAAAGACAAATTTAGAATTATAGAATACTTAACAAAGCTTGAAAAATTAACATGCTATTGTTGGAATTACAGGGATGGCACATCTGTAAGACTGAAGCAACATTTTATCTGAAATGGGAAATGTCTCTAAGTAAATCCTAAGTAGAGTAGAATAGGTTAATAAAGGCATTGTTCTAACACCTTATGAAAAGCCAGGAAATTTGGCAACTTTGGTTTATCTATCACTGAATCACAATAAAAAGAGATAAATAAGATTTGTGTGTATACCTTAATCACCTCTTTATCAAACCCAGATTATTTTTAATAGATTATTGTCTAGTCCACTTTACGGTGACTCATACAATATGTCTTCCAAAAATAAGCCAGAGAGACAGTTTCATGATATAATAAATCATATGGGACTGGTTTAGGATATTTCATTCCACTGTAAAATAGAAATTAGGATAAAATTCAATCCACTAACAGAGCTTTCTCTACAAATTCTTTTTTTTCCTGTTTTGTTAAGTGCCAACTTATTGCCTCAACACTATTGCCTTTTGTTACTCCTTCTTTTGAATTCCCTCCAAACCTAAAGTTATTGTATTCATAGTTATACCATTCATTAATGTCATTCAGTATCTCTGCATATTTTTTAGTTCAAACTGACCTTTAAATATATTACTGTCTTTGAATAATTTATTTTTCCCACTTTTAGAAGTTTAGCATTCTAAGGAAAATTATTTTGTAGGAAAGGTTTAGTTCAGATATTATTCGTCAGAGTTTGCTACAAAAAAAAAAAAAAAGAATAAGAAAAAAAAAATCATACTACAAACCAACAAATAAACAAAAACCTTAGAAAGAGTCGTTATTTTCTGTCAGATTTCCAGGCTTTCCAGATGGAAGCAGGATATGTTAATTTGGATAACAACTTTAATTTATACAGTTTGGATGATATTCCTCTTTTTGAACTCATCATACAACTTTGCAACAATACTTGCAAAAAACTTTTCTTGCTCAAATCTTACTTATACCAAGGAAAGGTCTTTCTCTAAAATAAGGGAAAGACCTTTCCCTTCCTTTTTCAATACTAAGTCGGTGCTTCATAATCTCCAGTTAAAATTGGGTGCATCTTTAGACTTCCAGATTTTTACAGGTTCACCTTGGAGGAGCACATCTAAAACTAGTGGAACAGGAATTTTTAATTAATCTTATAATATCTTTAAATCTTAAATACTCGTCTAAACCACGTCATTTTTACCTAGTCTTTCCCCACGTCACTCTTTTCGGTGCCCATGTAATTCCAACACTGTGGCCATCACTGTTATCATTGGATGAAGTTTTGCTTCTTTTAAGGTTGTGTCTTACAGGTTTAGCTAGCAACAGTCTGTCCAATGTGAACTCATAAACCCACAGGACAACATACCATACTATCCTTGTGAAAGCCAACCTCATGGCTAGGCCATTGTAGCAATATCAACAACTTTATAACACATATCATTATCTTAACATTAACAACATAATAATATTTAATTAATAATATTATATATATATTAATATCAGTGTATATATATTAGTAATATATTATTAGTAACTGAGTCACTAAGTCCTCTGAAAGACAAACACCCTTAAACTCTACATTGTAACAAGAGACATCAGAAACCAAGTTCCGGTTGCTTGATTCCCACGGCAAATTCTCATAACAAGTGTTCTTCATAACAAATCAAATAGGCTTTATCCCTGATGTCTTATAAAATTAAGGTGAGGAAAAGTACTGTAATGCCTGCAGCCTTTTACTTACAATGGCTGTCTGGTATTTATTGAACCATAACAAAACAAAATCTGAACATGATGGAAGTTTGAGTACTACATGAAAACAGTGGGCAACACGGTGCCTGCCATTGTATGCAACAAGACCAGTGAGTTCCTTAGCAGGACCTGCCAACTGCTGTATTCCCAGATTTATGTGCAGATTTTAACTAAATATTGCAGTACAATTTCACTGTCTCCTTAGCATAAAACTCAGATTTGATAAAACTGTTTTCTCTCCTGTTTCTCTGGATCTGTGTATCACAAAAGGGAGGGTTATTGAAGTTTTTAAGTTGTTACAATTTTGATAGACATCAAACTGTAGCAGTTTAGATTTTTGTTTAAAATTTTAATTTTCTGTTGTAGTACTTACTTAAACTGTATTATCTCTTTACAGTTATCATTCCAGAAAGATTAATGCCAGAGGGATAAGGTATATGAAAGTCTAACTCTTGACGGTAAAGCTTTTAATTGGTAATTATTGCCCTTTTTTATCATCATTATGAGCTTTTAAAGCCTGTTGACTTTTAAGTCTTGTCTAACTTTACTGCTTGGTTTGATACTTAGCCTGTGTCTGTGTCCTGACTTCCTAAGAGTTATTCCAAGGAGTTATTATACAAATTATTCCTACTTTGACCTTTATAAAAGCACTGTGATAATTGCATGTTTTCCTACAGTAAATCTTCATCTAAACCAGTGTCATCTGCAGCAATAAGGCAACAGCTCTTCACGGGGAGTGATGGATGCTTTAGTGTCCATCATATGAAATATCACTTGGTGTGTCACTCACATGGAAAGAGTTCACATCCTGGCTCCATTACATGAGGGTGGAGGTTTGAAGCCTGGCCCACCATGCCTGTACCAGAGCCACTGAACCACCAGGTGCTCTAGTGAAGCAGTGTTATTTCTAGAAAACTTCTATCCCTTTTGTCCAGAAACCTGTAATTCTTCATTAAATTTATATTTGCTATGAAATGTCCCAAATAAGGTGAAAAATGACTTTTCCACAATTTTTATATTTTTATATTTTTATATTATTATATTTTTATATTTTTATATTTTTAATGAAAAACTGTTAGAATTTTGTATTTAAATTTGTTTTGTCAAGAATTGGAATGAAGAGACAGACCCATGCAATTAAAAAAAGGTAGTAAAATGAACTGTAAAACTGATTGCTAAATCAATAGATAAAGTTTTTTGCTAGATGTACGATATATACCTGCATATACAGTTATGATACCTGTTGAGTATGTGATTTAGCAAAGATGAGTGCAAAGAATAAAGAAGTTTGAGGGCCTGAAGGGAGTCATCTTTATGACTTAAAGAATTTATGATACAGGTCTCTTATGTAGAAGAATGCTTACTGTTTGCAACAAAATACTTAAAGATAATATTCAACTCCAAAATTATAATCATAAATGCATAAAGAAAAGGACAGAATTGAAACTGGTGGCATATGCTGGAGCTATGTAGGTTGGTTGGTTGGTTGTTTTTTTGTTGTTTTTAACTCACTTTGCAGAAAGCTTTTATGCATATAACCATTTTTACAATCAGCCCCAAGAATGCTACATAGCTGTATTTCTTTGAACACATGAGCATGAAGAAAATTGTTTATAGCTCTGCATAGCACACTGCACAATGAAAAATGACTCAAGTGCTTGCCGAAGTCAACAGAGATTTTCACACAATGGTCATTGGGTTGCCTTGAACTTGTAAGTATTAGAGATTTTCTACTTCCACAAAAGTTTAACCATAATGTGTGGGACACTGTGGACAGCAGCAAGGAGGTGGAGGGTGGCACCTGTCATCAGGTGAGAGAGTGGACAGTTGAGCAAGCTGCATGGTGCCTTATTTCCATCTTAAAAGTGGAAGTGGCTTAAACCATGAGAATTATACATTCTGTATTAAATTTTGACTCAAGAAGAATTTCCTCCACCTAAACTAGATGCTTCGTCTCACAAACATGTTGTCAAACCAAAATGTTTCCATTAGAAATACTGTTGCTCTGACTGTCCTGCAGCAATAAGGAAGGAAATCATATACTGTTTTAAAATTTCTAATTATAGCTTTCTTTTGCCCTTGAAAAAGCTGGCAGGCACTTTACTAGAAGCTATAGTGGCACTGTAAATGACACAGCAAAGGGTCATACATGAATTATGGGTTATAGAATAATTTCCAGAACACAACCTGCTATGTTAGTTGAAAATAATGTGTTTTCTGCTTCACTGTCTTGCACCTTTTGTATCCATTTTCACCCTTGTACAGGAAAGCTAATTGTATTAGTAGCACTTTATGTTCTCTGTGCACAAGAAAAATGGGAAACCACAAAATTTTGACTACTTAATTTTTATTTTGGTAAGTCTAAATTTGTTTTTATTTTTATGATGAACAAAAGAATCCAAAGAGAAGTCAAAGTAAAATGGGTTTTCAGCTATTTCTAATTGATAACCAAAAGACTTATTGTGAATATAAAAACTGCTTTACTATCCTTACTATTCATTTTTGTACCCAGAAAACCTCACAGATGTTTCCTAAAAAGGTGTTACTTCACTAGTCTTGATATAATACAAATTAATCTGCTCTTCCTGTGTCTTTTGTTTTCATGAAAACTTTGTCACATGCTGATTCTCATAGTAATTCTTAGAGTCCTTTTTTTAGAGTATTTTGTGATATTAGATGATTGCCAAAGAGAGTAGGTGTATTTCGTGTGAGAAAACAGAGAAGCAGCATGGTAAACACACTGGAAAGATCAAAGCAGTTTTCAATGCAGAGGAAAAAACAAAAACATTCTAATAGAAATGTGAGTGACTTACAAACAACATAGTAATAAAAGATTGAGATAAAGTAGCAAAGTAAAAGCAGAAATCAGCTGAAATCTCATGTTCTTCTTTTAGTAAAAGAAGAAAAGCACATAAGGGGCGCAGTTGAATCCATCACTTAAGGAAACACATAAAAAGAAAGCAGAGAGTCTGGTAAAAAATAAAATCATTGGATATAAATAAAATTGTAGGACCATAGAAGAATAATATTATTTCAAGTCTGAATATTGACACACTATTATGATGAGGTCCACTCTGAGATACATTTAGTCAAAGATACACACTGCAACAAAAAAAGTCAGTGTGATTCCCTAAACTTTAAGTCACACAGGATTTTTGGTGATCACCTGATAAGTGAAAAAACTCAAAGCCCACAAAATCTGGGAATCAATGGGGATGCTGAAATATAAGGATTCTGTATGGAGTGTCTAGGTTGAAGGCAAGAGTAGTTTGTTTGTTATCTGTGTCTTGTGTCTCATAGCAACAGGCATGACAGATAACAAGAGAAGATGATTGAAATGATTCAGTAGGCTCTACTTGTGTCAAGACTTGGTGCTGAGCCTTGGAGCCATGACCCCAGAGTCAGAGGCTGCACTAATTACTCATTGATCCAAACATCTTAAGGTTATGCTGCTGTTTGACTGCCTGCTTACAGAGACCAAGATATCAAGTACTTGCTTTTAACAATCTTGTAACTTCTGATTGTACTATAAGAGGACTGGTAATGACAAAGAGCTTGTTGAATCCCTATTCTAAAATACAGGTCTTTGTTATTTAGGAGTTCTATTTTTTTTTTTTTTCCTGCTCATAAATCTATCCAGGTCAGTATGTAAATACTGACTTCCTATTTTAATCAAAACATTCTGTAGAATCACCTAAAAATTCTAAATCTAAAAATTCAGTAGTAATGGTTTTAATTTTTCTTTTAGGGAACTGATAAAACCAGAAGCATCTTAGGAACAGATAGACAAACTGCAGAATTTGTTATTTCACAAGGAGTTGGAAACTGTTCAAAAATATACCAGCTGTTAGAAATATTGGGACAGTCATCAAAGAGAAAGCCTTGAAATGAAGTATTTCATATGTGATGATGGCTAATAATAGATGTGTAGGTGAATGTGTGAGGAAAGCCTAGCAAAAGCAAAAGATTTTACTGGAATGGTCTTCAGTAAAAAACCCGTGAATTTGCAGACCACAAACTTTTTGAAGAAGAGGTGTATTTTCATGTGTAATAGCACTCAATGGGACAGTTTCCTATTAATTTCCTTGAGTTTTAAATTGCTTTCAGAAGCCTTTCGTGCCTCTTGAAATTCAAAGTAAGTTGTGCCAGACAGCTCCACAGTTTAATCTGATGTTTCCAAATGTTTGTATTTGAAAAGACAATGACAAATATTTCCCCATTCATAGTCTCCATGTCATTTATGATTTTGTGTATCTTTGTTGCATCTCCTTGTCCATTTCCTCCCTGTATCAATTTAGCAGACTGAATAATACCATCTTCTTTAGTGGTTGCTTTGCATGTGGAATACATCCTTACTGACTAAAACTAAATCATTCCTGTCACATTTATTCCTGCCTTTTCCTTCTAAAACTACTATATCCTTGCCTTAACAGGGGAGTCAGATATCTAAATATCTTTCAAGGTGAGGGCCTTTGGATTGAATAGTGGGACAAGTTTTCTTTTCTCTAAAGAAAATCCCAAAAAACCCACCCTCTGTTATTTTAATTCTTCTTAAGAATTCCTAGCATTTTTAGTTTTGCCTTGCTACCGATTATTGAGCTGACATTTTCACACAGTGAAATCAAGATCTCTTTCCTGAGTTCTAATTGCTCACTTAGAGCCATGGCTGTGTATCCAAAGTGTGGATTATTTTTTCCCTTATGACAATGTTTTAGATATGCATGCATTGAATTGTTCTGTGTAGATATTCAGTGTTATTAGCAGATTTTATCACCCCAAGGTCTTTTTCCTGGAGTGTTTATGAATCGCACAGGATCACTCTCCACTGGGAAAATAGACCATTAGCTCTTACTTTTGTACCTCTATTTTTATTTTTATTTTTCTTTCCTTTTTTTTTGGAAGCGTTCTTCGATGCAATAGCCTCCCCTTTTATCCCATGGTAGGTTACTATCTTGAAGAATGGCTGATGAGGAATCTTGTCAGATATCTTTTGGAAATCCAAGAAAACCATATAATTTTTTTCTGTGTGCTGACTCTCACAAAAACATTAGAGAGTTTGTCAAGAATGATATCCCTTTGCAAAGAGGGGGAAGACTGTTTTCTTACATTTCACATCTTTTAATCTTGTTTTACAATTTCTTTTACCAATCAATAAAATACAGACAAAATATGTAATTGTTCACAGCTCTTGGCATTTGCCATGGACACCCCTAGTAAAAGTAGTAGGAGTAACTAAAGTAGTTGAAT
Organism: Parus major; assembly: GCF_001522545.3. Lineage (NCBI taxonomy): Eukaryota > Metazoa > Chordata > Aves > Passeriformes > Paridae > Parus > Parus major. Next base: position 76,417,982 of record NC_031768.1, on the reverse strand, counting down.
CAATCAGTGGCATCCTAGGAACAAGTCAGCTGCTTGCCAATGGAGAAGATTTAAAGTGCTTCTAGGAGAGGGGCTAAATATCTAGCTTTATGTGTAGACATCTATTGTTGATACCTACTTTTAGGAGACTTAGTCTGGAGCTGAATCTCACCCTTTAAGCTGTTGAAATTAATATCTTCTGTTAATGTCATTGCTGGGATACTTCTGCAGCTTTTAAAAGGTTGTGAAGATCATACAATGTCCCTGGTGGCTGAGGGAAGGCCATTACTGCTCCCATCTCCAAAAAAGGTAGGAGGGATAATCGATGGAGCTCTAGGTCTCTCCACCCCAGTTGGGTCCCTAGGAAAATCAAGAAGTTGGTCCTCTCCACAGCCCTTGCTTTAAATATAAAGGTGGAGAAGGTAAATAAATGGGAACAGTACACACAGATTTAACCACAAGTTTGGACTAAACACTTCCTGAAGTCCTTTCCAGTCTGAGGAAGTACACAATACTGTAATTCTGTGGTTAAAATCCTTTATTGCCACAGTGAACTTCATTAGGGATCATTGCAATGCTAATGAAATACATTTCAGAGATTTCTCCTACTGGAGCTAGATCACTGGAATATGATGCATCATAGTCTTGCAGTGTCTAAAGTGTTCTAGAAATTTTATAGTGTAACAGAGTTCCTGCCCTGCAGAGCTGAAAAAGAAAAAAAAAGATACATTGAAAAACTTGGAGTGACATGTGAAATATTTGAAGTTTGATCATGCTTGCAGCTAATATATATCACAATGTTATTTCAAAATCAAGTGAAATAAACAGACCACATATCTAATCTTTTAATGAATCCAATTTAATTTTGTTTAATTTTGTTTAATTACTCATTTAATTCACAGATTAGGCATGCAACTGTAAAGCCAGATGACCAAGAAGGCTTTGTACTTTACAAAACTGGACACAGGCAAATTCCAGCAAATTTTATTATGATGAATTGAATGAGTATAATCTCCAGAAGAAATCAGTGCCACAATTTTTTTTCAGAATAATGTTATCCACACTAATAAACCTTGATGATATTTACTTGTCATTTTGAACACTGATAATGATAACTTTTTTTCAGGAGAGGTAGTCAGACTACTTAAGGGTAATACAGTATCTACATATTTGCTGAAGGAAAATATTTTTGCAGTAGATATCTGTTCAACTCAACATTAAAATTTATAAGTGTCACACCTAAAAATGGCATTCCGTTGAAAAGTGATGAGTTATGGCAATATATCAGCAATATGTTTAAATTAAATACCAGTTTGTAGAAGGCAGAGTTTTCTAATCTCTCCTACTTACACTCTGACAGATAATATAAGAAGATTTTCTTCTAATTAAATATATATGGCACAAGCAGACAACATCTATTTCATCTTGTCGTCTTAAATATTCTGCGGGAGTTAACAAAAATCCCTGGGGAATTGTTGTTCTGGGGGAAGCAGGTAAATCACAGGTTCACAAAATGACTTTCAGAGGTTTTTTGGTTTCTTCTCCCTTCTGCCTGTATCAGAAGACTGCACATCTGCACTGTTCTAGTCTGATGTCTGTCTAATCTGTGTTTATCTTCATGATATGACTTTTACAGCCCACATAGCTTAAAGCTCACCTCTACTCATAGTATGAAGGGCACTTTAAAAACATTTATTTTGCTGAAATTTGAGATGTTAATTTCTCATGCTGTTTTCAAAAGATACATAGAAGACAAAACCTTCATGGGTGTATAAATGGGAAATTTAATTCCATGAATGATTAATTTTCAATATGTCTGTCAATGGTAAATTCTCAGCATGTCCTTCCTCACTTGAAGAAAACCCATCAGTCAACACCACCAACTTTTCATTCTCTTAGTTTTGTAAAGGTCATAGTTTTATTTGCTGTTCTGTCTTGGTCTATAATATTATGTGTGTTTTGTAACATGTGCCTAAAACTTGAAATTCTGCTTCCTTCAGTCTGCTACGAGGAGAAACAGAACTAAAGACATCATCTGATATCTCTCAATGCTATTTATTGATCCCATACAAGATGGAAGATGGGCACTGCCTCCCTCGTTCTCACCTTCACTGATTTATTTCAAGATTCCCCTTGCAAGAAAAATTTATAATCAATAAAATATTGGATATCATAGGACTTAGGACATTTGAATCCTTATTAAAATGTTAAATAAGTACTACTTCTTTCTAAATATTTTTTTTCCAATTTGTCAATAGTCAGTCTGTTGTAATATGGTCATCTCTGTTACAATTTCACATTGAAGCCATACAAATCAGTGTAAAAATGTTTATCAGGAGAGGTAGTCAGAGTACTGACTATCATCTCAAATCAGAATTCTAAATTCTTGATTTTCTGTATCAGTTACTGCTTCATGGAGGTCTGACAACTTGCTTTGATACAAATGTATGTTGTTTATCCTATTTTCATCTTGCTACTTCTTAAATGCTTACAGATTGCTCAGTACTTTCCCTGATATATTTATAAGATCCAGAATTAATATGTATATGGTTCTGTTCACAAAGGTTTACTTTTCAAAGCAATTACACTTATCTATGCTCTCTGGTCTTATGGGAGCTCTTAAAGATAATTGCTAATGGGTTAGAAATTGATTGGCACATTTTCTGAGTACTTTAGTGTGGTCTCTTAGAACTTGTGGCCTGTGGACTATTGGAGGTTTGTAAGACACCAGATAATAGTTATTTATTTGTTAGGCAGAATAGGCTTCAAAAGAGAAGAGCATGGGAAAGAGGACAATTCATCCATCAAGGTTTCGATTAAAGAATTACCTCAGCCCCCCACAAAAGAAGAACCTCAAATCCCCCAAAAAACCCTAAAAAGATTACATAAATAAAATGGATAAAAAGTAAGAGATAAATATCCAAACCATAGTGGCAACACTACGGAAGATATGGTATGAATGTTTTTTCAAAAATATTGGGAAGGATAAAGGGGGCAGGAAATATCTTCCAACTATGCCTAGTAGTACTGGTAGCAGTAACCTACAGCAGTGAAAACCAGAGCCTAGAAAGTTTACTGATAGCAAAAAATGGGTTGCTAGTGGAAAACTCCACAGTGTTTGCTCAGTACAGGGAATCACTTAATCTGATTCAACACAAGAAATTTAAACAAAGGAGTTCTGAAACGAAGCACCAGTTGACGATGGTACATTTCCAGAGCTTTAAGATTGTAGGGCAAAGAATCTACCACATAAAACAACATTAAAAATCTGTCAGTCATTTATTCATCTGCCAGCTCTCTTCATGGTGCATGGTGGGATTAGATAATTTTCCTTTCAGAGATAAATATATATCTGCAGGTAATTAGGTTGACAGAGGAAAATGTGCAAGAGGGTAAGATACAGAGCCAAGTGCCACTGTTCTCCTGTCTGCTTCCTTGGCCAGAATTCAAATTTATGCAGAGGAATAAAAAATAAATGCACTCTACCACTCAGCTGAGAGAGCAGAGGAAACCTAGAAAAGCAGTTTCAATTTTATTTCCTTTGTTCTTATTAATAATATATTTGCATCAAGGAGAATCAAGACTTTTTATGAATTTATGTTTGATCCCCCTATGCTCTTTCTCCAAATATCTGTAAGACTTCCTTCATCAGGTTTCTGCTAATATGAAATACATTAATAGCTAATTTAGCTGTCAGTGGGATAATTTCATTACTTTTGCTCTTTAGCCCCTTTTCTCAGCTATTTAAAGATCAAGAAAAAAAAAAAAACCAACCCAAACAACTAAACCTTTTCTAAGTGGTCTGTATGTTTTGTATTTGTGAAGGACTATGAATTATATAACACAAAAACTTGAAACACCGTAAAACATATTGAGCAGCCTGAAGTGAGAATTGATGCTATGCACTCTGACAGCTATAAAAAGTAGTTTTGATATACTGAACTGCAAAAAAGTAAAGTAACTCTGATTAACTGATGTCTAAATTTCCCATAGTATATTCTTATTTGAATAGTAATTTTCCAAATAAAGGCATCAACAATTTTGTTTAAGAACACATCCAGGAGATGTCTGGATGCTGTGGGTTTTGATGATCCATACACTGTACAGAGTTCCCAAGTCACTTGAAGATTCTATTTCAGTACATCTCCAGGTGTGCTGAATTAGGTAATTCTGCTTTAATAAACAGCTGAGTATTATTGTGACTTGAACTGGTTTAACGCTAATTTACATTCACATAGTGTCTTGGATGTTAGATGAAGATAAAAATCCAGTTTCAGGCTTCTCTTTAGCTTGAGAAAGTTCAGACTGAAAACTTTAAAAAAGGGTGAACTAATAACTCTGACATACATTTAGGTATCAAAGAAAATCTACTGCACCTATACCACTTCCCACTGCTAAGTAAAGAATACAAGTTCTGCTGAAGAAAAAAAGATAAAATGGTGCAGTGTGAACTTATACTAGTTTAACCACTGAAAAAGGAATAGAGTGTTTACTTCCTATGTATTTTATATTTAATAGACCTCTTGACCACTTTGATACCACAATCATTCTGAGAGAAAACTCAAGAAGAACTCAGGATTGCTGGACAGATTAGTTGTGTTTTGTAATTACAGCAAAGAGAAGACGGGATGCCTGTTCTACCTCTTCAACAAAGAGAAACATGTTACTTTGCTTCAGACTGGTATTTGTTGCGCTTAACTTTAGACAGCAAAAAAGGGGAGAATATCACAGGCTGTATTCATGACATTGTAGTAAAATTCAACATGATAAGAGAATGTGGAAAGACAGTGAAATTCCACAGGCTCTGGTCATATACAGAGCACTGAGGAGGAGCTGCAGTGCACCCATGCAGAGAATTTCCTTGGAGTATTTGTCAAGGATCAGTGCTCTTTCCCAGAAATCAAGAAATCCCAATATATTTCTACTAAATACAACTTTTTTAAAAAAATTTCTGGACTGCCAAGATCAAGTGTCTTCCAAAGACAAAATAAAGATGAGAAAAAAGTGACTTAACAAAGAGGCAATATTTCAATGCGCTTCCCTATTCTTTCCCTGAAATTAATACTTATTTCCTTGAAAGCACACAGATCCGATGCTCAAATTTTTGGGACAGAATTTTCCTTTTCTGTGTGTGTTTGTTGATCATCTTGCATAGTAGGGAGCTAGTCAGTGTTTTGAATCCTACAACCTTAGTTCTTAACAAATTTTTCCCCACACTTAGATGTCTATCGTTATTTCTTTCCCATATAACAAGAACAGTAAAAGCATAATTTTTCTGGACCCGGTTGATAAAGAAAGCCAGAAAAGACTGACAATTTGACATAAAATACATCATGCTGGAGAATGAAGATGTAAAAAAACATAGACCTTACCAAAGAGAAGTAATAATACATACTTTGAACAAACATAATTTGGAAAGTTGATTTTGTAATAGTATTTCTTTCCAGCAAATCTGCTGAAGGATGGCATAGAAGAGAGGAATGAACTGAACAATAAAATCACTGACCATGATCTACAATTGGCTTTTCCAAGTATTATTTCCATAGGGTTGTGTTTATATGAGGGGAAAAAAAGCACAATTAGAATAATTTTCTCTCTGTTTATTTGAAAGAAGCATAATTCTAAAGTAGTTACATGGCTCTTTTTTCAATGTGTAAATTTATCCCTTCTGTCTTGGAAAGTCTAATGCTGCTAAAGAATGATGAAACACAAAACACTGTGCTCAAAACATTTGGTCTTTTACTAATTAGCAAGTACATATATTAAAACCCCCCCTCACCTAAAGTGAACAGCTTGTTTCGTTAACTGAAATTTTCATGTCTAACTTTTCCTGAGATCTAGAATATAAAATGTTAAAATCGGGTTTTGTGGTGATGCTCCCCTGTTGAGGGCAGTCTCTGCATGCATAAGTTGATTAAAAGCTTTAGTTGCAGTGAGATAGATATTATTTGTGTATCTGGTCCAATTGACTGGGACCTGACTGAATCTTCATTTTAATAAAAGACAAGTATGATGATTCAAGATGTATAAGTTGCGTATCAAATTACCCACAACTGTGCAACATTTAATTAAACAAGAAGAAGAATGTCAAGATTTATTTTTTTCTCATTGAATGCTACTTATATTTCTGATAATTCCATATTAAAGATATAGACAGAAGATAAATAATCCATGAAAACAAATTGGATAGGCATCTGCAGGACAGAAATTTGTTTACATAATAATATTTATGACTTGTTTAGTGTCTGGAAGCAAGTAATGATAAGGTATGTGTTACCTGTACATATATTAGGTAATGGTATACTGAAGCAGTCACACAACTGCTCCTATTTAGCTGAACAAATGATAAGCTAGGCAAAAGATATTTGATGGCAAATGATAAGTAGGGAAATATCTAACTAGCCTGTGGAATTACTACCCCATTTTACTCTTCCCAGTGAATTAGAAGGTTACATAGAAGAAAGTGTAATGAGTATCAGAGGTGCAATATCCTCATACTTCTGTGTGTACAATCAGAGTTTGTTGGAGCTTAGAAAAAACTTATTTTGAAATTATTTTAGAAGAAATTCTTATATGCATATCACAGGGGAACTTCTGATTGTCTCTGAAATTTCCAGTACCTGACTGCTGTCCCAAAATAGACTGTCTGAATCCTTAGAACTCTCTCATCTCTGAAAAAGGATATGGTGAAAACAAACTGAAGTGTGCAAGACAACTGCATGTCCATGGGCTGAAAGGATTTCACTCCAAAATATGAGCCAGACTGAACTCAAAAAACTGACCTTGCACAATGTGAAGAAGCTTTTCTCAGCTGTGCCAACCAGAATAGACAACGGTCATGATACAGATTTTTCTCAAAAATTATGGAATGTATGAAGTTGCCATTTTGTAACTTCACATCTTCCTCCATCTGACACAGTTAAAAGGAAGGTTCTTCCTCCCCTACATTATCAGCTGCTCTTTATTATATTTAGTCCTGATGGACTCCTTCTACAGTAAAATATTATTCATCAAATATGATAGTGTCTAGCCAAAAGTGACTATTTCCTTTTTTGCAGGTCAGTGTTGAAATATATATGTCAGCGAATAAAGTAATTTAATCTTTAGTATCATCAGTCTGGTATCTTTCAGGAGTAATAAATCCACTCAGAATAAAAAAGAGTGATATTCTTGGTGACATCATAGGGATCTCAAGGCTTATTCTTAGAACTGACATATTTCAGCAAAATGTTTATAGTATTTATATTGTTGAAGAACATTCTTTGCTTTCTTTATATGAACTTGTCTGGAAGGCAAGAATTTTAATGCAGTTGAACAGAAAACACAAATAAAATTACTAAGTCAGTAAGAAATAATTCACAATTTCTTTTTATTGGCAATTATAAGCACAGAAAAAAAACCAGAAGTACAGGCACAAGATTTAACTCGTTTTTATTCAACAGCAAATTATATTTGATTTGCATTCATATAATTATTTTTAAAACAAAAAATTCTTTCTGACTTCCAATAATTCTGTAACAGAAGCTCAGTCACAATAAGGCTTATGTAGACACATAAAAAGAGATTTTTAAAGTAATTTTGTACTTAATTGACAATATTTTATGACATCCTCTTATGATTTCCAGATTTGAAGCATGAAATGGGCTGATTAATTTAAAGTTGTAAGTTCTTAAACTAAAATAAGATATAAAAAATTAATATATAATAGGTAATAAATAATAAATTTTAAATTAATGAACTCTAGTTATTTGAGCTTTCAGTTGTAGATCACTGATTTTTTAACCTAGTTTAACCATGTCCAATGCTTCAAACTTGTTACCATTTGAAGGTTCCTTGGCAATTCAGTTGAAGCCATCTGTTAGAAACAGATTTCTACAGAAAAGTTGTTCACATAAAGAAAATCAGTCCAATGAAAAGAAACCTTGTTTCTTCAAATAAGGCCATGGAATAAAATAGGATGAATATCATAAAGGGATTGTTTGCTTTATTGAGATAAAATCCATCAAAGTGTTCATAGACTGAGGAAAGGAAAAAAGTAAGATGGAAGAAAAGAGGAGGAAATATTCCACAAAATACAGTTTATAGCTCCAGAAAGAAAACTTACCCAGAATAATTTTAGTAATATAAGATTTGTAACCAAAACAAATATGGAAGAAATACCATTTATGAAGTTATAATAAAGTATTTTGAGATATCTTGATTAATTTAGCCCACTCAGATGTTTTCCAGAATGCTTCCAGCAGCACACTGTGGGTAAATTGCAGAGATGTTCTGTTTTTTGTTTCTGATATTGCCATGAGAAAGCGAGCTTATTCTCTTCCTGGATTTGGAAGGATTTTTATCTAGACTTGTCCTGAAAGACACCTGTGACAAACCTTCCATCCCTTGAACATTAACTTAGAGTGATAAAAGCAATGCCTTGTTACTTCCCAGACTATTCAGTGTTAATGAAAAGCCTGCAGAACCCTTATGTGTAAGGCCAGTTACAAATTACTCAGTGGTTTCCAACCAGCTTCCTCATATTACCATGATTAGATTTAGGAATATTGAATTAATGTGAGTAGAAGAAAAACGTGTCTCTCTAGATGATGTTGTGTGCTTCATTCAGAGCAGAGAGATCCTAGGGGGAAAGAGAGAAAGAGAGAAAGGGAGGGAGG
>NC_031768.1:76212127-76409122 GCF_001522545.3 Parus major | reverse complement strand
AGGAAGGAAGGAAGGAAGGAAGGAAGGAAGGAAGGAAGGAAGGAAGGAAGGAAGGAAGGAAGGAAGGAAAACTTTTTTAAACCTTGTTTTCTTAGTGTAATGAAAGTAAGAGGATTCTTTATTCTATTCTGCACAAACTCTTAACAGAATTTGCAGTGATTCAAAGCTATTCACCAGCACAACTTTCATCCTTCTCATTTCCTTCCTATGAGTCCTGTTCCTTACCACAATTATTTCATTAGCATGTAGGTCTGACTTAACCTTCCTTTCTGTCCATTTTTGGTTTGTAAAAGAAGGGATGATGTATTTAATTATTATACTCATTCAATAACCCTTTTCTTCAGGTAGATATCATTGAGTCTTTGAATCAGAAACCCTTGCTATCCTTATTCTAAAAATCCCCACTTTCTGTTATGGACTATCAAAGAGTCTTCATTTGATCCTTTGAAACCTCTTCATAGAGCTGAAAAAAGGCAAAAAAATCTGAGAAATAAGGCTGGAACATTTCCACATTGCAATAAATTTTTGGATACTGGAGAAGAAAAAGAAAAATCTCAACTTTGAGTCAGAAATTTAAATTACTGGCTAGCTCTTTCCTTATGGGTCCTTTGAAATAACAGAAGAAAAGAGTTCATGAATAAGATCCTGTGTTTTTACTCACTTTCTGTTGTAGTTATTCTTAATTTGTGGTATCCATACTACATTTGTTGGTTTTATGGGATATAGCACAAAATTTAAGAAATTTCTGCAACAAAGATTAATTTCTAAAACTTATAAAATGTTCCTCTCCTGTGTTCTTTTTCATTTAGCATATTGGATCAATGTGCTTTTTAAGTTGCAGTTTAGTTTTCTGAGTACATATTAATCTGATGAACAAATGTCTTAGGATTTCCTCTGTGGAGTGACAGTACATCCTTACTGAGAATCACAGTTCCACATAGATCAGTTTTGCTTAATTAATGATATTTTTCCAGCAGAGGCTCTGACAACACTGCCTCATGCCCAGCCAGTTTATGTTTGGGTGATCTTTACATGCAGGTAGCAGTCACCTCTAATCAAGATCAGAATCCCTTTTCCCTGGAATCAAACTTTTAATGCAACGAAGCTCTGCAATTGTTGACCTTGAGGTACTGACACCAGATAGCAACATAATAAACTTAATTTTTCCATTTTCTTCATTTCAGTGGTTCTACTGTAATCCCCATCTGAATCTTCACAGAAAAAACACAATCACCACAAGATGCTGCTTCTCTCTTAAAATACAGTGGTCTTACTAGATTTTGATGATATGTCATGCAGATATCAGTCCTGCTGTGTACCTGAGAGAGATCCTTACACAACTCTTGCTAACATGTTATCAGCCAATGAGTTGTTAATTTTGGGTTTTGTTGTTAAATCAGTCCATTCAATAGCAGTGCTTAAAAACTGTTGTGAAAAAGGGCATGCTACAAGAAAGAGGAATAAGTTCATTTCAGGTTGGTGTCTTTACAGAAGTTTACCCAAAGCTTGGGGTTATTCAGACTCAGTAAAGATCACAGCACACATTTGTTATCTAATCCAGCTGTGATCTTAGTGTATGTTGCAGGTTTGAAGTACATGACACTTTTGATTGGATCTACATGCAAGAAATAAAGTGATTTAGGAAGACAATCTTAATTGTACTTAGTTTATATTTAAGTCAATACAAACAAAACAAAGTGAAATATTATTCCACTTTATTAGACTTATTATTATCATTATTAAACTTTCCCAGAGTTCCCAGTTTTGAACTACAGAAATTCTGTAGACAGACCAGATTTCAAACCAGTTTAGTATCTATGGCACATTTCTGGAGGAACCATATTTACATTTATAGTAAGAGTCCAACAGAAGAGAAAATTGAGCTTCAATCTCTTGCAAAGCTGGCAAATATACTTAGCACCATGCTGTTGCTCTCTGTGAGTGTAATAGATAATGCACCTAAAATGTGCACAGACAGCTGGGTGAACAAAAAATCTGCCATTAAACTCTGACACCTCCCCCAGAAATTCAGAAGTTCATTAAAATATTTCTAATAGACATTAGTCATCCCTCTCTAAGGGATACTAGCTTTCTTGCCGTGCAGAGATATTAAAGATAGAACTTCCACACCAGACAAGCAATCAGACGTGTGCAGACAGATCATCTAGCTGCTCATTTATTCCTTAATTGATTTGAGTTAAATACATGTTTTTAAAAGGACCCAGTAACTGAGAGAAGTAGTCGGAGCCTATAGAAGAGTTGCAATTCTTTCTGTACTCTCATCCCAGATGAGTAGAAACAGTAGTGCGTGTAGTTTCCATCTTGTGCTTTAAATCTGTGCAGGCTTGGAGCTTTGCATCTAGAGATTACTCCTGTATACATAATAATTCGGCAAACCACATGGTATAGAATGACCACAGGGAATAAAGTAAGTGTCCTATGTTGTCCACATATCCAGCACATTTGGGGAATCAAAATAATAAGTTGAAGAACGCACTCTAATTAGGAAGGGGTTTGGCCTCATGATGATACTCAAGAGTAGCAATAGATATTCTGAATCAATTCTATTTATTATTTTGCATTTATATTTTCTTAAGTGCAGTTTCTTTTTTTTCATATCACTAGGACTATTTTTTTTCCAAATCATGACCTGTCCTATCAAAGCAAGGATAATGCCATGCAATGTTATTGTAAAACAGACTACAGTCTTCTAATATAGATTTAAAAAATGTTTAAAGTCAGCAGTCTTTGAAAATTTTATTGGCTAAAGGTTTCCCTTTCATATGCAGACAGCCATCTAACTGTGCCATCAAAAATTTATTGACAACTAGATTTATGAAACTTTTAACCTTGATGAAAATTCCTTAAGTTTCACTGTAATATGAATTAAGATTAATTCTGTAACTCAAAAATTCAATTTACCCAGACTGGTTTTCATTTGGTATATTTATGGTAAAATTTGAGTTCAGAAAAACACAGTGGTAGTTGTTCCAGCCCTTCACTTATACATCAAAGAAATCTGAACATTTTCTTTACTTCCAGCAAAGTTTTTCAAACCAAAGATATATGACAGAGTGAAAAGTTATGTCCACAAGAATTTATTGCTATTATCCAAGTAGTGATATTGCTCAGTCTTTTTCACAGATTTTCTTTTAACAGATGGAATTCAAAATGGTTCCTATTACTCATCTGAGTGGATGAGCCCTTTCATCCACACATGGGTGCATTGAATATCTAACTTGGGCTCTGGCTCCTTAATTTACAGTACTGGTATTTTTTACCACCTAGAAGATGCAGTGTAAGCAGAAACGTGTATGACATAAAAAAGTAAAGCAAGTAATTTTTTGTTTGTGCATGAAACTGGGTCTGATAGTCAGAAAAAACTGAAGGAAGAAAATTGTCTAATAAAATTCTTTGCTTTCTGTGATATTTTAACTAGGAATTCCAGCAATAATTTAACATTGAATCTTCGGGCAATACCTGAGAATGACTTGTCAGCTGTTGTCAATATAACACAACACAGCTGGACACTTATGTAAAGGGTGCAGTCAATCAAGTGAAATAAAGAAGGGCTATTTTAAGCTTCAGCACAAGGTGTGTTTTATATATCCTTTTTATGTTACACAAGGATTGGTTTTGGAAGATATTTGGGGAATTTTTTTTTACTATAATTTGTGGGGTTTTTAATATCTTCAATCATAGCCCTATATAAAAAAAAATCTTTCCTTAAAGTTTGTGTTGGAACTCCAATGACCCTCATGTCAGATATCCCAAAACTTGTAATTACTCACCATAAAACTATGTTCCTAAGTTATTAAGCTTGTGACCAAAGTAATCAAATACCAAACCACTTTAATAAGTTTTTTAATAAGTTTTTTTAATTGTTCAATTAAAAAAAAACACGCCGCTATAAATGTGTCTCTCTTGAAAACAGTGTTATTTCTCATGAGCTGGAGCAGTGTTATATTCATAGACAGAATTAATCTGCAAAATACCTTGAGATAAAGTGGGCTCAAGGTGAAATTAGGTTATCTCACAGGTAAAGAAATGTATCCTCTGGTCTTTTGATAGTGTAATTATCCATTTTGAGGACATGTTCATCCCTGCTTTTTTGCCAGACCTCCTCTTATTGCTGCCATTTTGGTCTAGATTTGCAAGGGAATGACTAGAGAAATTTTCATGGTTTATATATAATGTGAGCAGTTACCCCAGCATCATATGTAGGGGTAATTATGCTAGCTGATTAACAGCATCCACCTACCCTGAATCCATACTGCACTGCACTTGTTACAGCTATGGTAGCCTTGACAGTCTATTCATAAAGGTAATCTCTCTGGGAAAAAATATGTCTATAAACCTAGAGTATCTCAAACAAAACATCTGAGCATACCTAAGGTCAGATTTTAGAAAAAGTGGCAGCATCTAGTGAACGGAATAATTTTCTAAGTGGTACAAACCTGACATCTTAAACCCGACAGGCCAGAATCTCCTAGAGAGCTGAACTGTAGGCACAGTCTCTGGTATTGTTTTAGCCCACTCTTGTATGAAGTGGCCAGACTTAAACTGGAGCCTACAATAGGAGGTGTGAAGGCAAACACCTATTTTAGCTCTATGAGCACAGGTTATGTTGTACCAGGTAGCCTCAAGGTCAACTAACAATTCCGGTTTTGTGTGCAGTAATAACCATGTCAGGGTGGCTGCTACTCATTTCCTAAACTCATATTTATACATCTATTTAATAGACATAAATTTTCACAGGAAAATATGTTTCTGTAGGTTCTAGCTAAAGTTTGAGCTACTTTCACTGATTTTTAGAAATAGATAACTAAGTTTAGGACAAACTGATCTCATATATAGTTACTAAATTGCTGACCTAAAGTGACCACCCATGTATAAACTCTTTATAGTACATGTATCATAATTTGGATCAATCTTAGCCTCTATTTTTGTGTGTTATGTTTTAAGTTAATTTCCTGGCATTTTATTAAGCTAAGATTATAAATGCATATGGTTAAAAGGGCTCTGCTGAGGAATCATTACTTTTCTTCATTGGAGGTCACTTTTGAAAATATTTCTTAGTGATTTGTCTTACAACATAACACTCAAAAGATTTGTCTTTTCTCTGAGTCAGCGGTTATTGGTGGTACTGCATGTGTCTGTTATAGGAATTTTTTAGATTCATAAATAAGTTCCATTAAAAAATTCTGGTTGATCACATCTGTCTGTTTTTATGGTAAAGAAGGCCAGAGGATGGGATTAAGTAGTAAAATTACTAACAACACAGCTTCTATAGGGCAAAAAGCATGTGGATTTTGCAAAGAAGACCAAATGTTTTATTCGATCATGTTCAGTCACACTAAATTCAAGCATATTGAACATAATGAGAAATTAAATTTTCAATCAACAGAAGTCACCGCTATGTACTTTTCTGATGTTTTAATTTAAAAAGGATATGTATGAACTGCTTTTCATAAACCTGTGTGGTTTTTTGTGGTCAGATAATAAAAAATTTATAACAATTTTTTTTACAAGCAAAACTAACACAACTCTTGGTTTTATACCTAACACTTTAAATTGTCCTGGTTATTCTTTCATTATCCTTCTCTGTGTGTGCTGCTGCCCATTTACTAAACAATCTCATTTTTAATATTTAATATTTATCTCCCATTTTCCATTTGTATCTTGTTTCCAGTCTTTATTATACTTTTTTCAAATTCACAAGTATAATTAGAGAGAAATCCTTTGTCCTCTAGTGGTCCAGATTGAGTACTGTGAGTCTACTGGTGTTGATGATCATAAAAAAACAGCCACAAGTGAATGAAACTAGTAGATATGAAGACATATGCCACTAGTTCCATTCAGAGTCCAAGAAAATTTTTACTGCAGAACTACTGAGCATTGTTCTAGGGAATCATGTGTTATATATATATATGTTTCATATATATTTGTTTCATATATATATATAGATATGTAATACATATATATATATATATCTATGTAATACATATATATATATATATGAATGTGTGTGCTCACATACTCTAGCTTTTAGCTTTTTCCAAACAAATAAGGCAGCTGAAGACGAAGACAATTGTACTCATTTTCTTAGTGTAGGATTTCTGCTTCAAATTTGTTCACTTGTTTAAGCAATTTAATTTATGTCAGTGTTCTCTCATGGGGTAGATATGCATTTTACTTTGCTCACTGCTGTAGCTGGTTGTGTCAACATTTTACTTTGCTGCCCAACTTGCTCTGTGCTTCTGGTTTCACCAAGAAAAGATAGTAATTTTAGAAAATGCTAACAGTTATTTCTAGCCTTGAAGTCACTGTTTAGAGCAACTCATGGCATAACCTTTTTTTGAAGCAAAGTATTCCAAGGAGGATATTGTTTAAATTTAACAGCCAGGGGCTGGTTTTGGAATATGGACATAATCAGTGGAATTAACAGCATATATAAATTGTCAGTACTTTTTTTATATTTTATGATGCTGTGGAGTTCTGCTCACTTAGACCATTTAGAGAGAATTTTCAGCTCAGAAAGTTTCATGTCAGGTTTCCAGTTAAGTGCCATATAATACATGGAAAATAATTGATTGGATGGAAAAATTTTATGTCAAAAATATATGTCTATACAAAAATAGCCATTATCCTTATATGTAGGTAAAATACAATGCTAGTTTTCCTGTTATTTTTTCTTTTTTTTCCTGAACTCCCTGTGTTTATAACATTCCTAATTTGTTGTGACATGCATCAGTCCTGCAACATTTGTATACAGGCTACTTACATGATGACTGTTTACCTAATACCTGAAAAAGACACCATGCATTTAGTCTCATGGCATACCTCTGAATCACAGGATGATAGTATTCCTGTCTAAAAGAAATGTGTGTGGTGGTGGGGTAGGGGGAAGTGAAGATAAGGAGATAGAAGGTCTGTAAATAAATAGGATATAAACTCACAAGCAGTTACCGGATAAACCAAGGGGTTTTTCTTTCATTATTCACAAACTAAATGCTAATAACAATTTTATACTGCATATCCCATGCAATGAAACCACAGGGTGAAAAAGTGAAATTAGCTATACATCGTGGTTAAAAAAAATTAACTGGTGCAGTTATGATAGTGATATTACATTTATAGCACTCCATTGTGCTACCAGTAGCTCATAACACAGTACTGTCCCCATGTTAAAATATTTGTACTCTAGTGTATTAGATGTGGATGACAAAGTTTTGGTAGCAGGGGGGGATTCAGGGCTGGCTTCTGTGA
The DNA here is from genome assembly GCF_001522545.3 of Parus major. Taxonomy (NCBI): domain Eukaryota; kingdom Metazoa; phylum Chordata; class Aves; order Passeriformes; family Paridae; genus Parus; species Parus major. The sequence goes on along the minus strand of NC_031768.1, from coordinate 76,401,853 downwards.
GATGAGCTGGAAGGTTCCCCGATGTGTGAGAGAGCCAATACCAGCCTGCTGCAAGACAGACACACCGCTGTCCAGTTCTGAACCCATCAGTGCTGGTGGTAACATTTCTGGGAAAACGGAGTCAGGAAGGGGAAAAAATCCTGCTGCCCAAGAGCAGCGGAAGAGAGGACTGAGAATATGTGACAGCCACAACCCTGCAGACACCAAGGGCAGAGCAGAAGGAGGGAAGGAGGAAGTGCCCCGGGGTGCTGGAACAGAAATTCCCCTGCAGTCCCTGGGATTTACATGGAAAGCCACCTGTGCCCCTGAAGCCCATGGAATCTCTGGTGGAGCAGAGATCTGCCTGTAGCCCATGCAAGATCCCACTTTGAGCAGGTGAATGCCCAAAGGAGTCTGTGACCCCATGGGAAGCCTGTGCTGGAGCAAACTTCTGACAAGACCTGTGGCTCTGTGGAGGGGAGAGCCCACACTGGAGCAGCTTTGCTGGCAGGACTTGTGATCCCCCCAGGGACCCACGCTGGAGCAACCTGTTCCTGAAGAAATGCACCCCATGAAGGGACCCACACTGGATCAGTTCACAGAGAGCTGCAGCCAGTGGGAAGGGTTCACTTTGGAGCAGCTTGTGGCATGCTGTCTCTTGTGGTAGGGACCTCACATTGCCCATGGCTCCCATTCCCTGTTGCTGCTGGCAGGGAGGGGGTAAAGAAAGCAGGAGTGAAACTGAGCCTGGGAAGAAGGAAGAGGTGAGTGGGAAGGCTTTTTTAAGAATTTGTTTTATTTCTCATTATCCTATTTTGATTTGATTGGTGGTACACCTAATTTCTCCACTCTGAGACTGTTTTGCCCATGAGAGTAACTGGTGAGTGATCTCTCCCTGTCCTGGTCTCACCCTTGTGTGGGGGGCTGAAGCATGTGTCCTGTTAGGAGAGGCTGGGGGAGTTGGGATTATTCAGCTTGGAGCAGAGATGACTTCATGGGATCCTAGCAGTGGCTCCCAGTGACCATAGGAATGTTGAAGTTGCTCAGGTTGGAGGTGCTGAAGACTCAACTGGATAAAGCTCTGAGAAACGTGGTCTGACTGTATAGGTGACCCTGTTGTGAGAAAAATGTTTTATTTGGACTGGAGGCATCCTGGTGTCCCTTCTGGCCTGAGTTACTCATTCTGATACAGTTGTTCCATTTTCTGAGAAACTTAAATGTACTAGAAATCTGATTGAATAGTGTTTGATGAATGCAAAATGAATTGACTTTTTCAGTTAAGGATGCAGATGCTTGGCATCACAAAGTGTTATATATCATAGAATTGTATTTTATTTATTCAGCCTGAAAATGCCCTCAGTAACTATAACAAAACCAAACATTCACAGAGCTTAGATAATGAATCATGAATAAGTGAAACAGACAGATCACAGTAATACACATAAATAAACTCCCATGAATGTTGTGGAAACTATCTAACAACATCTAAATTTACAGAAATTTGAATCAATTTGAAAATAATTTCCAACAAGCCTAAGGTCTAGATTAATTAGATGATTTATTAATGAGAATATTTGATTAGTCTTTCTATATACAAGTTGTGTATGTTAAACAGTTCAAGTTCACATGTGCAAGTGAAATGTCATATTTCTGATGTGGATGATTTGTATTCACCTGAACCTGCTTTAGAACAGGAGTTGCTATGAAAACAGATTGCTAGACCTTGTTGACTTTTATTGCATTTTTAATTGCTGCCTAAAGTTACAGAGTAACACTCATCTCTATTTTTCTACTAAATCTTCATCATCTGACCTGACAATCTTGTCTAGAAATGGGTTACATATTTCAGGAACACAAAAAGACTTACTTTTTATTTTCCAAACTACTGATTGCTTGCTAACAGAAAAAAGCTATCCAGCACAATTTGTTGTTCACTTTTCTTATAAGGCAGAACCATTTTGGATGCTCAAACATTTTATTTTTTCAGCTTTTCTTATTGGCAAATAATGTGCATCTGTTCTTTTAACTGTTCCACATCAGAAAATTAACCATCAGGATATAACCCTTGGAGAAGTAATTGTGAAAATAATTATCCTTTTAACCATGAAAAGAGTGAGCACAAAACCATAAGTACTAATAGAGAGAAAAGATCCTCCAGTTCTTCATTCTCTAGCTATTTCTACCTAGGCAAATGTTTTCTCTATTTGACATTACTCTAAAGAATTTATTCTGTTCTCTGTTTTTCCAGATAACATCTAAAATATATGCTGTCACAGCCTGAGCCTGTATCTAAATCAACTTCAGATTCAGAATATCTTTTAACCTTTTCTAGTCTCTGAAGTTTACATGGTTAATTATTTATTTTTATTTGTATTTATTATTTATTGTTTGTTTGATTTTTAAAATTTATTTGGCCTTTTTTCACTAGTGACATTCTGCAGGGCTCCATCTTAGGCCCTGTGCTCTTCAATATCTTCATAAATGACTTTTGTACAAGACTTAAAAGGAACACTAAATTTGACAATGACACTAAATTGTGGGGAGTTGTTGACTCCCTCAAAGGCAGAGAGACCTTGAGAAGTTAGGGGGCTGGAAAATCACTGTCTATATGAAATTCAACAAGAGAAAGTGCTGGATTCTGGGATGTACCTGGGATGGTACAGCCCTGGATGCATGGACAGACTGTGGAATGAGATGCTGGCAAGAAGTGCTGCAGAGAGGTTCCCGGGGGTCCTGGTTGATGGCAAGTTGATCATGAGGCAGCAGTGCCCTGGCAGCCAGGAGGGCCAACCCTGTCCTGGGGCATCAGGCACAGCATCACAGCCGGGCAAGGGAGGGGATTGTCCTGCACTGCTCTGAGCTGGGGGGGGCTTACTTTGAGTGCTGGGGGCAGTTCTGGGTGCCACAGTGTAAGAAAGACATTAAATTTTTGGAGAGTGTCCCAAGGATGGCCACAAGGATGATGAAGGACCTTGAGAGGAAGCCGTAGGAGGAGTGTCTGTGGTCACCTGGCCTGTTCAGCCTGGAGGAGACTGAGGGGAGACCTCCCTGCAGTTACAACTTCTTGTGAGGGGAAGGGGCAGGCACTGATCCCTTCTCTGTGGTGACCAGTAACAGCACTCGAAGGAATGGCCTGAAGTTGTTTCAGGGAAGGTTTAGGTTGGATATTAGAAAAAGGTTCTTGTTCATGAGGGTGACTGGGTGATGGAACAGGCTCCCCACGGAAGTGATCACAGCACCAGCCCGACAGAGTTCAAGAAACCTTTGGACAATGGTCTGTTTGGAAAATGTCCTGTGCAGGGCTGAAAATTGAACTCAACAATTACTGTGTGTCTCTTCCAAACCAGGATATTTTGTGATTCTGATTCTGGTAAAAATAATGAGATAGTCAGAAATCAGCACAGATTACAGAGACCATTAATGAAACTCCTATTCTCATCTATAAAATCTATAGTTTAAGAAAGACCCAAACACCTGATAAATGCAGGGTATTTGAATTGACTCATAACAGTCAAAACTGCTGGGAGAATGAAATGCTATTCATTATGGAAATGTAAATGTGGAACCTAAAAAGGAGAATGCTAGAATAATTCTTAACTGTTCTTTGGGTTGGTTAATTGTTTGGAGGTTTTAGAGACTTACAGGAGGCTAGGGGGTCTTTGGAGGTTTTTTGGGGTTTGATAATTTTGTGGTTTGGTTTTATTTGTGGGCTTATTTTTACATTCAGAATGAGAAATGGCTAACAACATCATACTTCTTAGAAAATTAGGAATCTCTGTGTGTGATTAAGCAGTTCTAATAGGAAAACCGATTCAGCATAAACTAAGGCAAATACCTGTGGTCTGCTATCCAAGGAAATATAAATCTCTTTTCAGGCAACTTAGTCAATAGATGAGGAACATGAACAGGAGCTCTGGTTATTTCTGTATTATATTGCATAGCATGTAGCTCTAAGTTCTTATTATGGCAAAAGCCTCTATCCTGAGGGTATTCAGCATATACTGATGAAAATCTGAGATGTTTAGTTTTAAAAAGGGTTTATATTCAAGAGCAACTGAATGTGGATAATCTCAGAGACAGAAAAGGGTTAAGTTTGCCTCTTTGAAAGATCTAGGCAGTTTTATCAAGACCCGACAGCTGTCACAACATGCCTATGTCTTCTGGCTTTTTTGAAAGAAATTGGTATCTGAAAACACATTTTATGAAGATTTCAAACCTATAATTTGATTAAGATTTGGACAACATCTGGAAGATCAAAACTCTAAAGGAGATAAAGGGTCAGATTCTGGAACCCCATTAGTTCAATGAGAGTTGAGACTGCATTTTGCCTAAGCTGTGACATATTATGCTTTTGCTGGTTCCAGAGAACTCCAGAAATCTACAGGTTTATCTTATAAATGTTTATGGGATGTGAAGTTTGTTAGGATTTGACAGCACTTGCACAGCAGCTTTCACAATCAGTAGTTTCAAATTCACAACCTAAGATTCTAAATAATTTCTACACTTTCCATCTTATGTTGCCATGTTTTTTTAATCAAACATGACACCCTAAATATGTTGAAAAGCCCAAATAAAGTTCTGTGAAAACATATGAGCAATAGGGGCAAAAGAAGAGAACAGACAATCTTCCCAGAAATACATCCTATAGAAAAAGTGAATCCAGGCCAATTAAATAATGTACTAAAATAGACCCTACTACTCCAGTTTTTCAGTAACAGTCCAAAGATACAGAAATGCTTAATTTTACTGAAGTAGCAATTGATCCCAGGACATCCCGGGGAATTTAAAACTAAGTTTATGGAAATACACATTAAATTAATGTCCTATGATAATTCAATTATCCAGACACAGTCTACCAGAAAAAGAGTAAAATTCTCCATTATCAAGCAGTAAGAAGTGGAAACCATTTTTAGATGGTTTTGGCTTACTTGCTTTTTTCTCCCTATTTTTGCTGTGGGAAATAATGAAAGGCTAAAGGCTACTGGGGTTCTGTGTTAGTAGGAACATATTTACTGCCAATTTTTGAAGGAAGAGCATGGATACATGTGAAGAGGTGTTAATGTTGGTAAATATGTTCCATAACTAATTGAACAGAAAATATTTTCTAGCTCCCATCATGTTCATTAGCAGAAAAGTCACATTTTGCACGTGTGCCTTCTCTTGCATTTGCAGGACAGCATGACTTTGTCTTGGTGACTCTGGTCACCAAGCTGAGTGAATCTGATTGCTGTTTCAATTCACAGACAATCACATATTTGTTTCATTTGCTGCTAAATAACACACCAGTGCTTTAAGTTATTGTGTACCACTCACTTCTGTGATAATCATCTCCTAACCACTGTAACTGTTAAAACCACAGAATTAAGTGTAAACACAACTTTTAAAAGCAATCATGAAAGAAGAAATGTGCAAAATCATACCATTCAGCAGGGGTTCATAATAAATGAATGAAAATTCTATAATACACATCCTGTTTTTGAAAGGCTAGATTAGGGGCAACTTTCTACAAGCAGGGGAAAGTTGTTCCAATGTTATGTGCAGAAAGAGGGATCATGGCAGCCTTTGTCATCTTTCCATTGCAAATGATGTTTAGTGTTCAGGTCAGTTTATAGTATGTTAATAAAATGTACTATTATAAATCCCTGCTCTTCATAGAGGAAAATGAAATAAAGAGGAGTACAACAGTGCTTTCAGTTCTTGGAGATATGGAACTAAAGCCAAGGAAGGACAGAAGCCCTTCACTGTATCTCATCAGGCTCTCTTTAGTCTTTCTCATTTGAAATCTATAACCCTGAGATAAATGTGTAGTCTCTCTTTGAAACACTGCAAAGTATTCACAGATCACAGCAAGCAGAGATTGTGCAGGAGGTAGCACACAGGGAGTTCATGAACATTACTAAAAAACCCATCCAAACAACTGCTCAGATAGCTGCAATCATTTGTCTTTTCCAAAGGCCTGGATTTCAACGGGAAAAGTAGTCCAATTTTGTGCTAGTAAAAATGGAATTACAGGAGAATTTTTTGGTGCAAATCTACAATAGTTTTTCAACAGCCAATAAAAAAAGCTGTTCCTCAACATCATCTTCCTTGAAAATAATATCATTCACAGACCAAAATATCTGTAGAGGAATAAACACACTTTTCATCAGTATACTATATGATTTCTAATCTAAGATAAACTGCTCAATGCAAAAGAACATTAAAGCAACTATTTCCTCTCTCTTGTAACCTTGATAAGGAGAAATACTTATGAATGATTAAATCAACTGCCCAAAGAAGGTCTATCCTAACACAAACCTATGGAAATAACTTCATTGTGAATAGGCATTTGTCTCCAGTCTGTCTGCTAAAAACTATTCTGAAATTGCTGGGGTAAAAAGAAAAAAACCTACTCGTAATATCTCTTTTCTATTACTGCAGGAAAGGTTTTGGGTATTAGGCAATATTCATTAAAAAATATGGAAATCATATTTAGTCATTGAATCCTCACTAAGGTATGCAAGCTTCTTTTTACCATCTGTTACATTGCACCCACAACTGTAATCTAAGCCTATATTCATCATCATCGTCATCATCATCAAAAATTAAAAATAAATACATTTTGGATGAAAAGTAAATATTTTTTAAAATGTGCCCAGAGTCCTCTTTTCATGATTTAATGAGCATATTTCCACTTTCAGTTTTCCCAACCTGGCACAATACCTCCTCATCTCCTCTACCACTGTAATTCGTTCTACAGATCACAAAAAAATTTCCTCTTCTTATTCCTTGCTCTCAAATCATCTAATTTCCTTTTTTTTGTTGTTTTTACTTATAAGGCTATATCAAAGTGGTAATTTTGCATGTATTTGTGTAATTTAATCAGAAATTAAATTAATTTTTAAAAATTTTACTGAAAATTTCAATTCAAAGAGAACTCTCATTCATTTCTCTGCCAGCTGTGTAGTGTGGTTTAAATGACAGATCCTCTGTAACTAATCTGATGTAAGAAATGGCTGATATATCCACAAAGATCCCCTTACTTCTCAGGTTGAGAACAGGCAGTGGACATGCTAGGATTTGAAACTCTACAAGGAGGAGAGATGTAATGTGCACCAGGAAGTAGGGGTGACAGGCAGGAAATGCCTATAAAACAGGCAGGAAAAGATCTTCAAGTATCATAAAGGAAATAAGGCAAGTTTTCTGACTCTTGACTTCTTCTGCTCTGTATTCTCCTCTTAATCATCATCATTCCATTGAATCAACATCATTGACTCAAGAATGAATCACACATTAATCACAACGTTTGTGATTTTCTTCCACATACAACATTTTATCATGTTATAAGGATTTTCCAGACTCTTTCTGCTTTTATTCTTCTGTTCAGAGATAACTGCCACAAATAGCAATTCCCTTTAGGATTTACTGGAGTATTACTTGCAATCGTTGTGAATGTTACAGAAGAAATCTAAATGCAGTCTTTGAAATGTAACAGAAACTACAGTCAGGATCTATTCCACTTAAGCTCTTTTATTAGTTTTATTGTGTTTGTAGCCACTGTTATCTTTAATACTTTGTTTCAGCTTTTAGTCTGAGTTGTTTTTTTTAAATGTCCTTAAACTCTAATACTCTGGATTTTGAATTCACTTAGCTTTGAATTTGCAAATGTTTTTCAAAGCAAATAAATAATAAAGAATATCCAATTGTATAATTTTAATACTTACATTTCCAGATTTTCATCTGAGTTTCCTGTATTACATTTCCTATACTACAGTAATGATTTTCTGCACTGCAACAGTGAACTTTAATTACCATCAAGTGCTGATCACTGTAGTATTTAAGACCCTTGCATTCTCCTAGGAGCTTTTCTCTGCAGTTGCTATGATGTGCTTCAACAGTTTGAAAGTTTTTTACACTTAAATGAGCATTTTCTGTTCTCATCCTGCCTTAGAAATAAATGCATTTATTATTTTCATTATTTTACCTTCATAAATAAGTTAATTGCAATCATCGTTTGAAATCCTGGCTTACTGTGGTTTTGTCATGAAGTTAACACAAAAAAACCCTTCTGCACACATAACAAATCACTTGGAGGTGCTCATCCTCCATAGCTAGTCCAGAACTTTATGGTAATAAAAAATTTAAACAGAAATGTAAAAAAACCCATAAAGAATTGGACTGATATCTGCACCTATGTGAAATGTCAGCTGCAGATGACACAAAAATTGGAGGGGCATCTGTCCCAAGTTGCTTGTGTTACCTTTTGGTGACACCACAACAGGATGGTAAATTTCACAGGGAGGGTTCTTGTGAAGTTCAAAAAAAGGGAAATATCAAGTTCTGCAGCTGGGGAGGGATAATCTCTGTGCACCAGGAAGGACTGTGGGAAGCAGCTCTGCAGAAAAGGACCTGGGTGAGCTGGAGTAAAATCAAGCTGACTGTAAACCAACAAAGTGTTCTTATGACAAGTCAGCCTCCTGGATTCCATTAGGAAAAGTTGACAGATGATCAAGAAATGTGATCTCTGCCCTCTTCTCAATCCTGGTGAGACACAATTGGAGTGCTGTGTCCAGTGCTGAAGCACAAAAATGTTGAAAGGCTTGAAGCACCATTGCTGTGAGGGAGGTTGAGAAAGGACAGATTTTCAGACAGAAGTCTGGAGGGAAGAAGGCTTCCATTATGGAGAGGAGGCATCTGACTGGTGTGTGTAAATACCTGATGGGTATAGTATAGAATATCAAGCCAGTGGTGCCCAGTTCATGCACTAGAGACAAGGGACACAAACTGAAATACAGAAGAACACTGGAAAACACAATCAACATAGAAATGTGCCCAAGATTCTAATGAACTTAGCCCCCTTAGGCACCTAAAGGTAACTAAAATCAAGGGTTGAGACACATTCTCCTGGAGTAAAGAATAGAGAAAGAATCTTATAAGCTTAAAAGTAACTTTAGATCTAGACCCATTTCAATGAACGCCCTGATAATTCCATAGTTGTTATAGAAATACACAGATACTACATTATATCAGGATCAAAGGACTGGAACATTTCTTTTATGAGGACATGCTGAGAGAGTAGGGATTGTTCAGCATAAAGAAGGCTTCAGGGAGATCTTAGAGCAGCCTTCTGGTACTTAGAGTGGGCCTGGAAATAACGAGAGACTGTGTATCAGGTAGTGCAGTGACAGGACAAGACAAAATGGCTTTAACCTGAAAGAGGGTAGATTTAAATTAGACATAAGGCAGAAATTTACTCAAAGGGTAGCAAGTCACTGGAGCTAGTTTCCCCATGGAACAAGATGCCTCACCACTGAAACTGTTCAAGTTTGGATGGGGCCCTGAAAACCTTGTCTAGTGGCATCCATGCCCAGGTCAGGGGCTTTGGAACCAGATGATCTTAAGGGACCCTCTGAACCCAAACTCTTCCACAATTCTATGATTATATCATACTCAGAATATTGTCTTCAGGATTATATACAAGCGAAATTGCAACCATAATTATCAAAATAATGTTTGAAAGGAGAGACTAGTAAAAACATTTACAAGTTTATGAGAGAAATAGGTTCTTTAGGACCTGATCCATCTCACTTATTTCCAATATTTACTTTAGCTTCAGGTGAATCACCCCCTAAAATACTATTTCTCACCACAGACTGTAAAGTGAGACTCAATGATAAGCTAAGATATAGGTGTCCACATTGTAAATACCAGAAAAAATATCTATTCAAAAAAATATTCCCTCTTTTTGATAAATTCATCATTTATACAGCACAGAATTAGGATCCTTAGTGAAACTTACAGAGAGAGAAGAACACTACATACAGCAATCATTGCTTAATGTTTCACTTAGGAGAAAAAAAACCCCAAAATCTGGAAAACTTCCAAAGTTATACATCTGTTCCTTTTAATTTACTGCTCAGAGGAATGGGCACACCAAAAAAAAACAGGGGAAAATTAATACATTTATTATTAATTGATGTTCTCTCTATCTAAAACATTTAAATGATCCTTTTTGATAGAGAAAACTTCTGGCAACACTTTTAGTGCTAGGAAATATGGTCAAAACACTACATGCTTGAGCCAGAAAAACACTGACAAAAATGGAAATTCTCCCAGTGCTTCCAAAGCATTAATTTAGAATGCCAGTGTGGATCCAATGGGGAAAAACAGGATATAATTACACTGCAGACAAAGTTAAATATTATTTATTCCAATTATCTCATTTTTGGTTGGTTTGGAATATTGTTTAGTAGTAGTAGAATAAGTGAGAAAATGAGTATGACCACTTCTTTTGGATCTGAAAAGGCAGAAAGGGAAAAAATATGTCAAAATTACTTTGTAAATAATGTTTTGACGTAAGTATAGTCTCAAACAGCAAAAAGCCATATGCTGCACCTGTAATTAATTAGTGCACAATGCAAAAATAATAATAATAGTAATAGTAATAGTAATAGTAATAGTAATAGTAATAGTAATAGTAATAATAATAATAATAATAATAATGAAGAAGAAGAAGAAAAAGAAGAAGAAGAAGAAGAAGCAGCACACTGCATTTACTGTGGGACTGATGGTGCTGCTAAGCATACACAAAGATTTGATTGGACCTACCTGCAGTGGTAAGGCAAAATTGATGTAAGGTGAGGTTGATAAGGCTGCCAGCAAAGGAATAAGACTCCTTTTTCTTGGATACAATATGTATTGCTATTGCTACTCTATCAAAAATGTAAGATTGTTTGGTTTCCTGAGCTGAACATATTCTGGTTGTATTTTCTCATAAAACCTTGAGATTCTTTGGAAAATGATGCCATTCATTGTTCAATCTACATTGATTAGAAGCTGTGTATTTTCTTTTTGACTTCTGGGAAATTAATTAAAAATTATGCCATCACAACTCACTCTGACTGTGAAAATTATCAGGCAAGACTTCTTCATTGTTTAGACTGTTTTAAAAAGTACACTTCAGAATAATGTTCAGGTTATTTTCAACATTTCAAATTTGGTGTTGGATAGGGAGTTTGCTGGGTGTTCAGCTCCTAGTCCTTGAAGTGTCCTTCCAATACTTACTTTCCAATAGGATTCAAATTTCTTATGGTTTATTTATTAAGATTGCTCCCTTCTTTTCTTCATTTGTTAGAATTGGTGTTTTTAACTCCTATATTGATAATCATCATGATTAAATTATTACCTGCTGTTGCTATACATGCTTGTGCCTAATTCTTCTGGGGCATTACATAGATTGTAAATACTCTTTATTCTTTTCAGCAGATTATTTCTGCTTAATGTAATTTATAGGTAACTATGGTAGACAAACACTTATGAATAGGACATTAGCAGTATGACAGGGATGGGATATGCAGCCTCTTAAATGTGTTTGATGTGGTTTTCTACCACAGCTCTCGTTTTGTGAAAAATTAATCATGTGTGGTCTTTTCAAAGAGCTGGTATTATACCAGACACCAAGCCAGTCTCAGCTTGTTTAGTATTCAGCATAAAGTAGTGAGGTTCCATCTGGGATTAGGGAAATAATTAAACAGCCCATGTTTGACTAAGGTAGCTGACTATCAGTCTGAGTAGGAGTGACCCAAATATAATAACCTGTGAGTGCCCAATGCATTCAGCCCGAGGGAAGACCAGCATGGATAATGGCATTGATATCTAAAAGTAAGGTTTGAAAGACAGAGCAAATGGAGGGAGAGAAAAGAGGAAAGCTGTGCCTCTTTTGAAAACAGAAGCCAAACACCAGAAAAAAAAAATTAAAAATTAAATAACATTGAAAAGACAGATTGTTGCTAGAGGATGTTTAAATTTAAAAAAAAATAAAAAAATAAAAAATCCCAACAGGCAGAAATCTGAAGGAACTGCTAAAGGAGAACTTCCAGCAAAGTTCTAGAGGACTCAAGTCTATGTAGGTTTTATGTTTAAGGCCACCTGCAGAACTGTGCTGTTGGTTACACAAAAGAAGGGGTTTGTTTCCAGACTGTTCAACTAAAGGGGTATCAAATTTTTCACTAAGGACAAGACACTCTTATGTATTGATTTTCAGGTTAGACAGTCTTTAGAGATGTCTGATTGGATCTCTGAGTTTAGGTGATGCTTAATAAATATATTCTTCATCTTGAAGTCTGCCCCATCTTGAGAGGAGGTGAACAGAGGATGCAATTGGGATACCAAAATAGCTTTACCAGTAAAGTATAAATGTTACAGGTGTGCACACACCTCTGAGGAAATAAATACCCCAAACATCCTTCAGGAACCTGGGAAGTGAAGAGTGATTTTTTTGCCAAACTTCCAGGAACTTGAGCAGGAGAAAGCGCTGTGAAATGCAAAGTAAAGGATTCTCTGGCATTTACAGACCAATACCTTTTCTGCATTTTTAGAGAATCAGTAGGACTCTTATTGTTCTGAATAAACCTACAGCATCACACTATTGTCTTTTTCTCTCAGACTGAAGATCTTTAGCTGCATTTGGGATGTCATGGCAATATTTTGCATTTCTATCAAAAAGAGAGCTAAACTGTCATATTATGCAACTTGTTAATAGAAAAAAGATTTCACATTGTGTTATGGAGAGAAGGAAGAAATCATTCCAGCAATAAACTGTGCTATCATCAATGCACTGTAGTTCTCAGTGAGTATGGTAGATGTGAGAATGCATATACTTATTTCCTGAATTTTTCATGCGATAGAAGTTTGACCTTAGAATACCAAGTTTGAAAAACCAGTAAAGTTAGCACAGAATAACCTTTTGGAAATATTCTATTCATAAAAAATACAGAAAATATTCATAATTGTTTATATATTTTCCTGTTTATTTGCATTTTGTTTGTCTGTTTTAGTGGCATTCTTATTTTGAGAAAGATTTGAGTCACTCTTCAGTAGACACATGGTTGTTCTATGACATGTGACAATGCTACTTAACTGACTAATACAGTCAGTGTGAGAAGAACTTTTAAGATGCATATCACTTCTGATGGAGAGGATGAAATACTACTACTATCATATCAGGAAAATGAAGGTATTGGAAAATGACTCAGAAATAGCACAGGCTTTAAAAATAAAAACACTTAAAATTCTTTTCACATATTTTTCTTAGTTCTTATCCATAAAAAAATCAAACACTTCAGTAAAACTCAGCAGTAAATAAAATATTTTTCTAGAGAAAAGGTGAAGTAATGAAGTTAATTAAAATAAAAGTTAATAAAATTAAAGTTTGATATAACTAAAAATAGACATGTTTGTCCAACCATGGACATGTTCTATTTAAACAATGTCAAATATTTGACAGAAAAATAATGAAAAGTAGGAGCACATTTCAAAATGTTTTTTCCACTTACTTGCTGTGATCACTAGTCTTTAAATTCTGTGAATATAAATGGTGTCTGAATTATGGCATGAAGTGAAATGGATTTTTTAGGATCACCTGCATCACAAAAAATTGTGTAAGACTCAAACCTTTATGGTTTAATTCAACAAAACTGACTGATCCTCTTCACAAAGTCTTAAGCATGAAACTCCCTTCAGTAAAGATTATTTATTAAACATCAGGGTCAGAGAAAATTATAAAAATACAATTAGTCCCTTGACCTTTGTTAGCTCAAACTCATTCAACTTTCTATAAAATGATCATGCCTGCTGTGTGACCTAGTAATATCAGCACATCTTTTTTCCGTGTGGAATAACTGAAGGCTCCCATTCCCTGTGTCAGTGGACACAGAGTGCTTACTGCTACTGACAAAGTTAACAATCACATGGGATTGTGGGTCGCCCTTATACTGTGACCCACAGAACTGCATTCCTTTGTCTTTACACCTGAGATTTCCTTGCCTTCGATGTTTTATCCATACATCTCTCGAGTCAAGACACCTTTTAAACACAAAGTAAAATGGCAGAGCAACTAAAGTGAGCTCTAGTTGATAACTGTTGACCAGTTTTATATTCTGAAATGTAAGAGTAGGTGGATTTTCAGGTGTGCCCCAGAAGCAGTGCTTTCTGCGCACACATGATCCACTGAAAATAGCTCCAGACCTTCTTTAATTAAGAAAGCTACATGACAATTAACAGAGTACATTAAATGAGACTGGAACTGTTTTGTGTCCCTAAGCCTCACAAATGTGCTGTGCCAGATGAGCTCATGATGCAACTGTGGCAGCTCATGCTGGCAGCCATGCTTTTATAGATTGCCAATGCATTCCCCTACCTAAAGTGCAGATAGACAAACAAAGACTTTCAATTTAAAGGAAAAATACTATTTTGAAAAGTCCTGATCTCTTTAAGAGAAGGAAACTCAGGAGAAACTGTTTATTTCAGAGGCACCAGGAGGATTGTATCCCTAGAGCTTGCTTCTAGAAGTTGTTGACAAGCTCAGGGGAGCAATTACTTCCAACAGATATGTCAGTGCTTGTGAGACAAGAAAGCTTCTTGCAGAAGAAAGCACAGGTGTAGTAATCAGAGGCTGCAGTGAAGCCTTTTGATAAAGTTTATTCTTTTCATGGTTCCTGTTGAAGACTCCCGTGTTCGGACATGTATTAAAAAAATTGTAGGCAGCCAGACACATACTATTGCCAAGTGAAACACAGACTAGTAAGAAGTACTGCACAGTCACTTCATCTCTTGATACTCTAGTTCTACTATTATAAAGGTATATTTGACCACAGAAACCAGAAATTTTATTATTTTATTATAACTACCATTAACCTTGAGAAAGTCAATGAAAAGGTACCCATCTACCTCAATAGTGTTAGGTTCAGAGTGGAGAAGGTTCAGTAACACCAGAAAAACAAGAAAACACATAAACACTTGTGCCAAATATTATTAAAAAATTGTTTAGGAGAGGGGAAGAAGATGTTTAAATTACTTTCAGAGTCTGGTTTATTTGCTTCAAACATTAGACAAGGTCAAGTCTTCCCTTGGGGCATGTTGACACTATAGATTTTCCCTTGTGTATCTCCCTCATAGAATAGTTTAAATTGTGCTCTGAATTACATCTATATATCAGCTGTCCTTTTCTACTTCATTACTGTTCAGTTAAAAGGAGAATTTAATTCAATGTCTACATGAGGGAACTTTGTGTCCAGTCCAACTCTTATGTTCAAAAAATTTCCATGTTCAAATGAAAAAAATCTCTGTCGTGTGAGATTTTCATGGTTTGGCTGGCAAAGTCAGGGCTGATCTGAATTGTGTTGGTGGCAGCTGTGGGAGGTTGACCTTGACAGGCTGCCAGACCCCCTCTCAGTTGTTCTTTCATTACACCTTCTCAACAGGACAAGGGGAGAAATTAAGGTAGACAAACTCATGATTTGTGATAAATGTGATGTAATAAAAGAAAAAACTGTGCACAAAAAACCCAATATGAAAAGGAATTTGTCCACCAATTCCTATTGGCAAGCAGATGTGCAGACACTTCCTAGGGAGCAGGCCCTTAGTATTTGTAATGACTGCTTTGGAAGAGAAATGTCATAACATGATGTCATGTGGTCTGCAGTGTCCCCTTGATCAGTTTGGATCAGTGTCCCCTCCCAGTCTCGCACACACTTCCAGCCAACTGGCCTTTGGGTGTGGAGAGGCAGCCTTGATGCTGAGCAAGCAGCAAAACATGATGTTTTATCAACACCGTTCTAGCAAATGCACAAATGTAAAGCAGGGCACAGTGTGGGCCACTGTGATGACAGGTAACTCCACAACAGCCAGACTCAGTGCAGGAGTTTATCTCTGAATTGAGAGCTGGGCTAAATTATCTCCAGAGGCCAATGTTTCCATAATTCTAGCATTCCTTTCTTACATCCCAAACTCTTGTGCTATATGCAATCAAACTTGGTGTAGTGATTGACTTTTGCCTTTTTACAGTTGCATGAAGATAATAAAATCGCTAAATATTCTCCTCATGACACAAAAAATATCTTATTTGTTGTTTCATTTACAGTCTTGTGCAACTGCAAAGACTATAAGCTGAAATAATGAACAGAAACTACACCATAATAATTGTGAGTCACCTTCAAATATCAAAACCCATTTGACAGTATCCAGGTCAGCAGACAATTTTAACAAAAAAAGATAATCATACATTGACTGCTATCTTGCTTTGTAACCTGACAATACTTTGGCCTAAATTTCTGTCTCTATTTCTTCAAACTGCCTTGGGGGACACTATCTCAGTTTTATCTTTGCAGAGGAAATGAGAAAATTGTCTTTATTTGTCTTATGGCTCATGGAATTAAAAAAAAAATAAAAAATAAAACTGCTCATCTCCTGACTTGCAAGAAAATCTTTCCTTTTAGTTTAAGACAAATAGGCTTTTAGGAATTGCACACCATAAAGCTCATGAAGAAAAAAGTAAATCTGAAAGACTTCTGAAGCTTTTTAAGTCATTACCGCCACATTGTCATCACCTTTTCATTTTCTATTCAAGTCACTCCTTAGCTGGTGAAAAGCTAGAAATTGCATGACCCATTTCCTATACAGTTAGAAAACCCAGTTAGTGTTTTCTTTCTTCAGATTCATTTCACTGAAACTGTCTGAATTCTTCTAGACAATGAATGTCACTGCAGTTAGATTTGCATCTAGGAAACCCAGGGCATAAAAAGGTTATTTGTGACAGAAATCCAAATGCTTGTTTGCTGGTGGCAAAATAACATTTAAAGGTATTATGTAGAACAATCACATTAAGTTTTGAAAAATAAAGTACATCAGTCATTTCCTAAAATGTGCTTTCCAAAATTAAATGAGGCTGTTTTTGCAACTCAAAAGTTGTCTGTTTTTGCCTATTTTTATGTATTCTCACACAATTCCTAGAATGATGGCCCAGCAGAAGTTTTCTATTGATATGTCCCTGCAGAAGAACAGTCTTCTCAACTTCTTTCAAGAGTGTAAGAGCCTCCTGTGCTGCTGTATGGATTCATCATGTAGGAGGCTGAGGATGAAGACAGTTGTTATCAACTTGTTTTCAGCTGTAATCTGACCTGTGAGGCAGAGATGGCCTGCTTGCTTGTTTCAATTCCAAACTTCATTGCAGGAAAAAGGTAGGGTTTTACCTCTTCTTCTACAGCACTGGAGAATGAGTGTCAATGTGTGGGAGACACAGAAACACAATAGTTTTTTCTTTTCCCTACAAAGAAGAAAATGTCAAGGACCCTTTGAGAGGGCCTTGATAGCAGAAAATGAATTTCACATTATCAAGTCCATTTTCTTTAATTTATTAAATAAACTCATGAGATGGGTTTTTTTTTCTCAAATAACTAATACCAATTTTTACCAAATTTAGCAGTTACAGAGCTCACAAAAGTGTTACTTAAATTAAATTTGAGTAAAGGACAGTGTGTTAATGACCAGAGGAAAGCAACTTATTCAGTATTAAACATCAATTTCATAATTATGATGTGAATTTACAAGTAGTGGTTTGGCTAACTTAGTTTCTCATGTATGTATATGTTTATCTTTGAGACATTCTTTCCTTTTGCATCTAGATTTTTTTTCACATGTGGGTGGTCATTTTCAATTTAATTGAACCCTTTCTTTTCCTAATCAAGGAAAAAATCTTGACTTCAGACTACAAAAGGTACTAAATAGAAGCATTATTTAGTGAACTAAAAAAACTTCTCCCAGAATAAAATAAAAAGGCTGTAATTTAGTTCTGGGCAACAAAATTTGTCTGCAACTGAAGTGTCTACAAGTATTCTTACTCCCTCTTTGAAGAGCTAGTCATGACAGCTAGTCAATTATAATCCTTGCTTATTATTGCAGTAATTGAGTGATTCTCTTCCATGTAGCTTGACATGAGCTTGTTTTGTGGAAAGATTGGGGAAGAAGCTTTTAACATATAGCTTTTTCCTCATCTCTCCTGTATGCTTTACCCCACTACTCTATTCCTTATTAGCACCATAGATGAGCAAATGCAGTGTCTGTGAATATTTGGTACATTTCAGAAGTAACATCATGATGAGCACTGGCAGGTGTTTTTCACCTGATTTCTAGACTCAAATTTCAGGAATTGGTTCAGCTTTTTCGTTTGGTTGGGGTTTTTTTATTTTTTTTTGTTTGTTTTTTGTTTTGGTTTGTTTTTTGTTTTGTTTTGGTTTTTGAGGGGTTCTTTGATTTTTTGTGGGTTTTTTTTGCTTTTCTGTTTTTTTGGTTTTTGTTATCTGAGAATAAAATGCTCTCAATGTGACATGATACTTGGTGACTATACAATTCAATGACTGACACCACAAGTCAAGATGGTCTCTACAGGAAATTTAAACGTATTATATGCCCATCAGAATGAAAAATTCCCTGATACATTTGTAAGTATTTAATTCCTTCAGGATTCACTCCAAATAATCGAGTACTATGATAGTCATCGCCTGCCAAATTTTTAATTTTGTTTCCTTAATTCTACTTCAGAGAGCCAGACAGCTTATTCAGAGTAGTTTTTGTATCTAGAGACTTTTTAAAAATATTAAGTCAATCTTCATCTCCTGTAGGTTGCATGAAGTGCTTCATCATCCCTGCTATTTGAAATAACAACTCCATTTAGACTCCTACTTAAACAAGGGTTCCAACAGAGACCTTCCACTGACTGCAAGAATTTATGAGTATACCACCTATGCTTTCATCTTCCTCACCCTCTTCAAATTTACATGCTTTCTGTTGCAATCTCTGCTAGCAAATAGGCATATAGATGGCTAAAATCCACTATTTGGTTGTTTTTCTTTCCATTGCTTTCATGACTCTTAAAGCTTGTTTACACAATGAAATCATACTGAGGAGCCTAAGGTACTACTGAAAAAACTAGCAGCCTCCCTGGTCCTGTGCTCCTGGTTCTGGGATCTCAGTATGACACTGCAACTGAACTAATTGATGTTGTATTTCCTCCAGGCTACTTGGTGTGACTGCTGCTTCCAGTCTGGTTGAGCTACACATGACATCAACACAGCTTTGTGCATTGAGCTTATGCCCTGCACCACCTGTGGTAGACCTTGATGTATAAACCACCTTCTTCCTGCTGAGTTTCTCTACTGTTACACTCCCCAGGTGAAAGTAAAGGATCTCCAGACCTTAGCCCTTAGGGGGACATCCACTTGAGCATGTAGATGCTCAAGTGGATGTCCCCCTTCCTGCTCACACATACACCATAATTAACAACTTGAAAAATTATGTCCATAGATGCCCACACTCTCAGTTCTCTAAGCACTGAGTATTTCCCTTCTTTTTGATAGGCAGAAAGGAAAAGAAGTTGGACTTTGTGTTGGTTTCAGATGGGGTAGAGTTAATTCTTTTCAGAATGGTTAGTATTGGGCTGTGTTTTGGATTTGCGCTAAACACAGGGTTAATATAGAGGTGTTTTTCTTGTTGCTGAGCAGGGCTTGCACAGAGCCAAGGCCTTTTCTGCTTTTCATGCTGCCACTCTGGCAGAAAGTTAGAAGTGCATAGGAGACTGGGAGGAGACACAGCCATAACAGGTGACCCCAACTGCCCAGAGGGCTATTGAACACCATCTGACAGCACGCTCAGTACATACATACAGTACATACAGTACATAGAGTGGGGGGAAGAAGGAGGACAGGGGCAATGTTTGGAGTGATGGTGTTTGTCTTCCCCAAGTAGCCGTTATACATGATGGACCCCTGCTGCCCTGGAGATGGCTGAACACCTGCCTGCCCATGGGAAGCAGTGATTTAGCTGCTTCTTTTGCTTTGATCTGTGTGTTTTCCTATTTTGGATTCCTGGGATGATTTTGCTTTCCCTATTAAACTGTCTTTATTTCAATGCACAAGTTTTCTGGCTTTTACCCTTCTGATTCTCTCCCTGATCCCACTGGTGGGGGAGCAAGTGAGCAACTCATGGGGCTTGGCTGATGGCTGGGGTTAAACCATGACAGACTTAAGGAACTGAGTGAAATGTTTGGTTTTGGGAATAATACAATAAGTCCACATTAAAAACATTCCCAAAGTGTAGAACTTGAACTCAGTAAAACTGGTAAAGAAGGATTTCAGTTTTCATTTAGGATTAAAAATTAAGTTAAAAAAATTATAGTTTCATATGTATATACAACTACTTGTTTATCTATTTATGTATTTGTATTTATATCTTAAGGAACAGAGACACTCTTTCCCATATTTCTCCTGTTCTGATTTATTTTTAGTCTTGTTGTTCTGGTTCATCTGGTCAGTGAATTTATTCTAAAATTGTTCTCAAATTCATTCTTGCTTTTGCAGATATTCTTCCCAATTACTGAATGCTTCCAGGTAGGTTACATCCTTCCCTAGATAGGTCTGAATGTTTCATTCTCTCTCACACTTCTTAAATATATTGTCTTAGCCAATTTTTTTTCTCTTTCTCTTCTCCACTCTCCCCACCACCTTTCATTACTGTCAATTTTAATCTGTATTTTGAGCCCAGGAAAGATTTCCCCAGAGTAGCAGCAAAAATGGCATTATGAATATTCATAGATTGCTATGATCTTGGAGTTTTAAAATAGAACTGACTATTGTCATAGCAATTCTTACTCTTCCTATTATAAAATATTCAGTCTTGCCTGTAGTTGATCTTCAATATCTGGGGCACTGGGCCTTTCTTTCTTTTTTTTTTTTTCTTTTTTTTTTTAACACTTTTTCAAGACTAACTTATTAATACACATCATACCAAGACATTGTAATTTAGCACTTTAATAGCCTTTTTCCTCTTTGAGCTAGATGATATTCTAGGGGAAAAAAAAATATTGAAGTGATTTGGTCTGATTGTTGGTGAAAATTGGAATGGTCATTCACTGAATAATCCACATGGGGGTTTTTTGCCCAATAATTTCTATCACCTTTATTAATCAGAACCAACTTTCTTCTAAAACTTTCTGTCTTTTGAAACTTTCATTTCTAAAATGTAATCTAGGGAAAATGCTCCATCTAGTTCCATAAATTCAATTTCTACAAAGAGAAAACAACTTTCGCATTTGAAATATTGTATTAAGCTATAGGGGTCACATATTGCTCCTTAAACAACCCTGAAAGACAATTCCTCCTTTTTCTTCCTTTTTCCTCACTCATCAACTGTTATGAGTTACGCAGTATTAGTACTAGACCACCCTTTGTAAATAGAAATCAATGTTGCTCTCCCAAAGAGATAATAGGAAGACAGACTGTAAATGAATAAACACATATCAAGTGAGCAAAATAACACTGAAACATTGTGCTTAATGTAACAGAAAGCAATATGGCACAACTACTGTCTAGCTGCTTTTACAGTTTGGCCTGCCCACAAGTTTTGGAAACTTTTATTTAGAGTCCTCTCACAGTGCTCTTTAAAGGACTTGCTTTCCCATACCTAAATATGAGTTCAGTCACCTACTCACGTGCCGTGTATTATTTGAGATTTTTTTTCTCTTCTTTAGATCTAGAACTCTAGCAGTGTTACACTTACCATAATGGACAACAAAATTCAGTTGAAGGAGAAACAGTGTTATAATTCTTTGTTAGATGCAGAATTTATTTAGATTGTTTTCTCCAGAAAGTCTGGATTTGTATAACAGTGACTTTTTTGCCAAAAATGTTTGAACCTGTATCTGTGACCAGTTTTGCTTCTGGGACTTTGATTTGTCTATAAGTCATGCAGAGTGTAGTAACTTGCAGTTCAGATATGACAAGTAAAGACATTTCAAGCACCTAATTTAGCAGATAGAAATATCTTTTCAATTTAAGTTGCACTAGGGGGAGAAGGACTGTCCTAGAAAACAAAGTAATGGGCTCAAGGTAGAAAGGGTTATTGAAGTCATTGGGATGAATAGTGTCTGCAAGAGAAAAGGAAGCATAAACACAGAGATCTGTGATGCTAATAAATAAGCAGTGTGTAGAGTAGTATTTTATAACAGAAAATAATGCTGATATACAAAGATTAAACTTTTTCTACTGCATTGTGGTCACACTAATCAACATGGGCATACAGAGTTCTTCTAGGAAAGCCAGAGACAAATGCCAGTGAAAATTATAATATTTCTGAACTGATGGATAGTAATTTGGACTGAAAATAATTTATAGCTACAGTTAGCATATCTGCTTGTTAGTGTTTTTAATCCCTGGTTGCCACTTGGACATTGACCCATCATGTAACCCTTTAGATGCAGCCATGCAGACAAGGTGTTATCCAACTACAAGTCCACTTCTCAAGCTTATATCTCTCCAATTTAGGGACAAGATTGCTGTGACAGACCATATAAAAAGCCAATCAGAAATATGAATATACAACATATGTAATTATCTCTCTGACTTCCATATGTTTCCACATCTCTTCCAGAATGACCTGTCCCATGATCATACAGAGGTGAGGCTGATTGGTCAGTAGTTCCCAGTATTCATCCTATTTTCCTGTCTAAAAATGGACATGGTGTTTCAATTTTTCTAATCACTAGAGACTACCATGACTTTTGAGGTATGATGGAGAAGAATTTGACAACTGAATCACTCAATTCCCTCAGAACCATGGGATATATCATCTCAGGTTCCATGGACATGCATATATTCAGGTTTCTTATGTGGTTTCTAGCTTGATCTTCACTTATGATGGAGAAGACTTCACTCCCTATTCCCTGATTTAAGGTTCATGGGCTTAAGAGATGTGAGAATGGGAATGATAATGAAAAACTGAGGAAAAAGTGCTGAGCATATCAACCTTTTTCATATGTGTTATCACTGTTCCTCCTGGTGATATAAGGTAGCTAGGAAATACATTTCACTCAACAAAGAATAAAATTTCGGATGTCATGTAAAGTTACAAACAAGGAAAGTTACAAGTTTCTTATTCATTGAATGTATCTGATTAGAAGGGTGTTTTTTTTTTCCAGCATTTTTATATAGTTGGGAGGAAGGGGTTAAAACAACAGAGATTTCGTGGGGAGGAGGGAATAGTTTCTCTCAAAGTGACCTTGCAGCTGGGAATGGTAAAAATGTTAGTGGGAGAAAACTCGGTTTATTATGCCTAGTGCTGCTCATCCTCTGCCTGTTTTAAGAAGTAGAATTCCTGTGAAGAGATAACACAGTTTCAGACACATGTGGAATCCTTTTGTTATAGTGAGGCAGGTGAGCCCCTGCCCTTGCTCTCAGCTAGGATGAACTGAGCCAAACAGAGCCTGTGTGCCTGGGGGTTGTTAGTCAGGTAATGAAATAAATCTACTCTTTGCATTTTGGCTGCGGTTTGATGGTTGCCCTTGGTTACCTGTATGTTTCGATTCACAATACATAGCTACACAAAAATGTTTTATTTTATTCTACAGACATTTTATTTGATAACCATTTACTCTTTTGCTCAAAAAAGTACTTATTTAAGGTGGTAGATTACCTTTTTTTTTTTTCACTTTACTTTTTCTTGAAAGTATCATAGAATCCTAGAGTCCTGGAATCATGGAATGACAGAATGGTTTGGTTTGGAAGGGACCTTCAAGATAATCTAGTTCCAAACCTCCCATGCCATGGGAAGGGGCACTTTTCACTACACTCTCTCAGCCTGTCTTCTTTGAAGAGTTGCTCCAGCCCTCTGATCATCTTTGTGGCCCTTCTCTGGACACACTCCAACAGGTTCACATCTTTCTTTTAGGGTGGACCGAAGAGCTGGATGCAGTACTCCAGTGGGAGTCTCACAACAGCCAAGTAGGAGAGAATCACCTCTCTCGACCTGCTGGCCACACTGCTTTTGTTGCAGCCAGGATACAGCTGGCTTTCTCGGCTGTAAGCACACATTGCTAGGTCATGTTGAGTTTCTTATCAACCAGCACTCCCAAATCTTTGTCCTCAGGGGTGCTTTCAATCTGTTCTCCACCCAGCCTGTATTTGTGCTTGGGATTGCCCTGCCCCAGATGCAGGACCTTGCATTTGGCCTTGTTGAACATCATGAGGTTCACATACACCCATGTCTTCAGCCTGTTGAGGTCCCTCTGGATTGTATCCCTTCCCTCCAGCCTGTCAACTGCACCGCACAGCTTGGTGTCATCAGGAAACTTGTTGAGGGTGCACTTGATCCCACTGTCCATTTCTCTGACAAAGGGTGCTGAACAGCACTGGTCCCAGAGCCAATCCCAGAGCCTGAGGAACTCTACTCACCACTGATCTCTCTTGGACATCAAATCATTGACCATAGTTTTTTGAGTGTGGCCATCCATTCAATTCCTTATCCACCGAGTGGTCCATATTTCAAATCCATGTCTCTCTAGTTTAGATATGAGCATATCTTGCAGCACAATGTCAGATGCTTTGCACAAGTCTAGGTAGGTTGTGTCAGTTGCTCTTCCCTTATCCACCTTAATCCCTTTATAGAAGGCCACCACATATATCAAGCATGGTTTCCCCTTAATGAAGCCATGGTGACTGTCACCAGCCACTTCATTTTCCATGTGCCTCAGCATAGCTTCCAGAAGGATCTGCTTCATGATCTTGCCAGGCCAAGAGATGAGACTGACTGGCCTATTCTAGTCCTCAAACCTTTGCAACCCCACAGATATTATTGCTGCAGGAATTTTTGAGACATTGAAGATGCCACCTCACCAAGTAGGAAGGAGTAACTGTTCCTCTCTCAGCTCCTCTTATGGGAATGCAAAAAAGAAAGCTTGTGAGTGCTTCTAATTTGCTTGTAAATATTCAGTTTAAACACCTTCACCAGCAACCAGAAACCTGGACGTTTTCATATAGAAATGTGTAAGAAAACACACATTTATAAAACTGAACAATGAGAGTAGTAACTGCTAGTGATGAGGTAAATCATAAGAGACTGAGAAGTTTTCTTTCTTAAGCTCTGGCAGTCACTTCTGGAGAACTGACTGATCAAAATCCAGGTGACATCACAGTGGGTGCAATTGACTGTACTGTTTTCCTACATCTATTTCTACATATTACATAAGGGACTTTCATAGAAACAGATGTTAAAAAACATAAAACTAGATTGAATGTCATTATCTTAACTGGTTTTAGCTGTCTTTGTTAATAATAATAATGGTAAATCAACCCAAAAAGATTTTAGAAGATTATGTCTCCAAACAACATTTAGGTGAAGAGGATCCTTTAAAAGTAAAACTTAAATTTACATGGAAAATATTCTAGAGCTGCAATCAGAGCTGGAATCTTTCTCAAGCAGAAGTACAAAAGGGTGTGGCTTAGCTCCCAGGTTTAAATTTTTGTTATCTGGGATTTGGGATTTTTTTTGTTTTCTTTCATTTGCAGAGAGAATTATTAGATATTGTAATTTTCAATTCTCATGTTTGTGTACATTTTGACATACCTTAGGCATAAAGAAAAGCTCTGCAGTGTACTGAAGAGCACTATCCTTGAATTTCTATCAAAAAGAGCAATTATCAATATCTTAGATTACAATCTTTGTTTTGCTAAAATGGAACTTTAATTAGGTAGGCATAAAAGCATACAATTTCCTATGAGAAATCCTTATCCATAAACCACCCTTTTTTTAGCTGCAATATTCACTTCCAGACTAGCTGTTTAGAAGCTCTTATGACTCTGAAACATCAGCCTCACATGTATGGAACATCAAAATCCTTGCTTGCTTCAGGTGGATTTTTCTGTTATCACTGCTCCCAGAGTGGCCTGTTAAGCTGGATAAATATGCTATCTTTTTTCCAGAACATAATAGAGTTGTTAAAGGCAATACATAAAAATTGAAATCTACAAATCAACCATTTTTGCAAAGCACATGAAGAAGAAAAGACATCAACAGCATTTGCAAGTAATTAAAGCGGTTTGTGATTTCTTTTTCTTTTTTTTTTTCTCTAAAATGCACTGTGTTTTCTGGTTGATAACTATGTGTTTGCCATGGCAATGTACGACTTGCACATCTGTAACACTGTTTGCAATAATTCTCTTCTTCCTTATTCTTCTGCATCCAGTTAGTCAGGATTGTCAGAAAATGTTTAACACATATTCTAATAAAGTCCATCCCTTTTTATGAAAATGCCGAATTTATTTATTCTGTATACATACATTTCTTTCAGTCGTCTCTTTCTTCCATTACCTGGTCGAATAGCTGGTATTCACTGAAACAATTTCACCTTGGAATGAGTCTAAATATTTCATAAGTTTGATTTAATTGCTGTCATTTCCAATAGCTTCTCTACTCAGGGGACATCCTTTTTATAGGAACCCTACTGGATTTTTTACTGTCAATAAAAATTTTTTTAGACATCATTAAGTTATATTTTAAGGGTGAATGAACCTCTAGAGTTTTTCTCCTGATGGCTGTTAATTTTAAATCTGCAATATTTATTTCTCTTTCAAATCTTAGATTCATTTCAGGCTTAATAAAACAAACAATGGTAAAGGAATACATAAACGTTTAATAGTTTTTATAAGAGTGTCAATCACCATTGTATACATAATCTGCTATAAATAATTTTTTCTCCAGGCATTTTTCAAACATAAGAAAAAAATACCTTTTGAAGGGATTCCATGACTTAATATTAAAAATCATGCCATAGTATCATTTGATTACTTCTTTCTGTTTATTATTTAGTTTAATTTTATTAAAAATTCTTTACCAAAATGAAGTTTAAAAATGCATTCACATATTATATATCGAATATGTGACATATATTGTGACATATAATCTTGCAATATTTTTCAGTCATAAAATAGCAAGTGCTATTAAAAGTTGCAATTAAGTCTAAGATTCTATACCCCCTTTGGAAATCATTACATGAAATATCACTTTTAATATTTCCTTATTTTCCCTGTGTATGTGTATCTATGTTTATGTGTTCAGACAGTACATTGAGACACAAATACATATAGTCATAAACTCGCCCAGCCTCACGAAATGACAGCATGCTTGTTCACATTCACAACAATATGGAAAACATACATGATTTGCCATAAAGTAAATACATGAACTAGCACTTTAGGTAGAGCACTAAACTTACTGTAGCTTAGAAAAAGGAAGGACAATGACAGGGCAAAGGAAAGGTAAAGGTACAGAGCATATTTAAAGATCACAGTTGTTATTCCTCAGAAATAGTTCTCTTTCAGTGTTGTAGAGATAGCTCCAAGCAACATCATGCATCCTATGAAAAAGCACAGCATTGTAAAAAGTATCAGTGGGTGTGTTCATCAGGAAAATCAAAGGCATGCCTGATGGGTAATATAAAAGTCATATGATCTGAATGACTGAAGTCCCCTGTGGTTATACCCAATGTTTTGCTGTGTAACAAACCCAGCTTTTACTTTCTTGTAAAACCAGATCAAATGTCTTTTTTTTTGTTAACATAGGTCTGAAAAATACTGGGCCAAAACTTCTAAAAAGGACAATGTGGCGCTCTTTGGTGCAGCAAGTTGTGCGGCCCAACAAAGTTGTGTTTGTAGAGACAATTATTCTCACTGAGGATGTGATGTTTACACTGTGTGCTAACATAAGACTTCAATTTCCAGTGGCTTTAGCTGTGTTTGGCTGAGTTCAACCAAACTGACCACCCTTTAGCAGTTGAAGTGCATTATGTACTCTCCTGAAGTGAACCTTTTAATTTTGTCAGAAAGAATCCAGTCTGTAGTCTGAAACACCTGAAGTTTTCATGAAATGGAATTGTCTTGTGGACTCGTGTCTCAAGGTTCATTTTAGCATCTAGAAGAAGTTGTGAATTTAAAAAGTAGTTCACATGCACATATATAATTTCTGCATTTTCCCTCCTTTGTGCTCTGAGAAAATATTTTAAACATCTTTGAACAGTATAAAAATTCTCATAGACATATGTGAGTTGCCATGTAAAAATATGAACCAACATTTTTTCAAACATATAGATAAATCCTCTGTGCCAAATATTCAACAAATAATTTTTGTGTTCATGAAAAAAAAATGTCTTTTTTTTATTAGCTTTGCTTCAAGTCACATCTTGAATTGCAGGAAATGATATAGAACTATAACAAGTAGTAGAAAGACATTTTATATTATGGTAACAAGTATAAATAAATAAAAAATTCATACTAAAACTTAAATAAATCGATTTGACCAAAGTGTGAAAAATGGATACTGAAATACAAGTCAAACCAAAGAAAACAAACAAACTAGCAAAGAACCAAAAAAACCTAACCCAAAGAATTCTAAAAAGAAAAAAAGACTTATTTTCTTTCAATGCAATGATTGAGAGGTTCTCAAAAGCAATTTAAAAACCTCTTTCATGACTTGTATCTACAGCAAGATCCAAGACTCCCTCCTATTCCTTCCCCTCCCTTTGACTCCTGCTCTCTTTCCCTTCCCTTTTCCTCTGTTTTTTCACTATATGTGTATTGTATCAGTTCATCAATGCAGTATTTAAGAACCTTTGTAAAACCTTTTCAAAACCCTGTGCTTATTTTGTAATTATTTTAGGCATAAAGATATGGAAGGAAAATTTAAAAAAAAAAAAAAAAAAGAAGGTTCAAAAATTTAACATTGGGAGGAACTATGCTTACTATATAAATTGTACTAAAATTAGTTGCTGCAAACACTTCCAATATGGATAACTATTGAAATAATAAACATTTTAAGGAAGGAAGAATGTGAGACACAGACCATGTCATGTAGCACATGTGGTATGTAAATCATACACCACTTCAGGTAATTACTCCCACATTATTAAACATAAATTGTAGTTTATCTCCAGCTTTACCCTGACATATGATATTCCAAATGATATGGAGGCTAAACACTGTATTAAAATATGTGAATGTAATATGTTTCAACTAAACAATTAATTGAAAAACTGGAGCTTGCTAATTCTTTCCAATGGAGACAGAAATTGATGATGGGGGTCATGGTGTAACAAAAATTTTAACAGTCAAGCTATTAATTCTCTCCCTGTTGTTTCAGGATTTGCTCCTTTTATTTTTCCACAGAGATGGTTGCAATTCAAACTGTCCTTATACCTCTGTCTGCATGATACCAAAGTACCAATGCCCATCACAGACTTACAGATGGTTCACATAGTAAAATTCATGGACATCTGGAAACATAAGTCACAGGAAAAAATGGATTTGAGGAGACATCAGAAGGACAGATTTTGTGCACATGCCTTGAATACTTATTGCAATACTTCTTTAAACTGTTAAAGGGTAGCTAGTGTTAGGGAAATACGCCATCATTTTATTTTGATATTCAATTCTGTGATAGGGTAAAAAACAAATTTGGTTTTGGACATAAGTTTTTACTGTCCTGACTAATTCATTCATATATAATGCCAATGTAATTTTCATATTATGTCTCCAAACCAGAAGATATTAATCCTACCCATCTAACTAGCTGCTCTTGACAATACTTCATTCCAACTCTGACTGTTATTGGACCTAAAATAACAATTTATATGAGTCCAGGCAGAAGGAAATGAAATATTTCACTTAAGAGAAATCTTGTGAAATTCAGGGCTGGAACGTGGTGACAGTCCTGTATCGGGTTTGCATTGCCCAGCTTTGGTAGCAGAGGGCTACGAGGGTGGTATCTGTCAGAAGCTGACAGAAACTTCCTCGGTGTCTAGCAGAGCCAATCTCTGGTGGCTCCAAAGACAGAAGTGACTCTGGTCAAGGCTGGACCTATTAGAAATTGTGATAATACCTGTGTGATAGCATATTTAAGAAGAAGGAAAAAAAAGAAGTTACTATGCAGATGTAATTGCAGCCAGAGAAGAGCAGAGGGAAAATATGTTAGAGGAACAACTCTGTACCTACCAAGGCCAGTGAAGGAGGAGTGGGAGGAGGTGTTTCAGGTGCTGGAGCTGAGATTTCTCTGAAGCCGAAGGTCCAGACAATGGTGAAGCAGCTGTGTCCCTGCAGCCCGTGGAGAACCACAGGGATGGAGAGATCCACCTGCAGCCCTTGGAGAGGCACACACCAGAGTGGGAAGATGCCAGAGAGGAGGCTGTGAACCCTTGGGAGGTCCATGGAGAAAGAAGCCCACCCTGAAGCAGCCTGTCCTTGAGGAACTGCACCCCTTGGAAGAGCAGTTTGGGGAGGACTGTGGGATGTTGCCTGTGGCATGGACTCATGTTGTAGCAGTTCTCAGAGATCTGTTGCTCGTGGCATGGATTCACATTGTAGAAGTTCATGGAGAGCTGTCTCCCATGGGAGGGACCTCTTGGTGCAGAAGGGGAAGGACTCCTCTCCCTGAGCAGCAGGAGAAAAAATGAGTGATGAACTGACCATAACTCCCATTCCATGTCTCCTGGCACCTCTGGAGGAGAAAATAGAGCTGGGAATGAGGGAGAGGTGTTGGGAAGGGGTTTTAAAGGTCTTATTTTTCTTGTTATCCTGCTTAATTTATTATTGTTAAAAATAAATTCAATTAATATTTCTAATTTGAGCCTGTTCTGCCCATGATAATATTTGGTGAGGGATCTCTCTCTGTCCTTACCTCAACTCATGAGCCTTGAGTTTTGTTTGATCTTCTTTGTCCAGGCAATGTCAACCCACTACGATTCCACATTCCCAGAGGTTTTTAAGTCCAACATCACATTACACTATGTGTTAGGAATGAGATACAAGATTTCTTCCAATTGTCAGTTTAGCCAGAATTATACTGTTTCTAAACGTCCATAGGGGAACAAACCCAAATCCTTGTCTGTTTTCTGAAAATCAGTGCATACACAGATACTAAAAAACCAATCAAATGCTAATCTTAATTGGTGTGAAGGTCTGCAAAATTATTTTTATAGTGAAGCTCATCTTGTGTCTCTTGGTTTTTTGCTTTAATGCTGGTTGTTCTATTTTCTCCATCACAAAAGTAATTTGATATTGTTTTTTTGGTTTTGTTTGTTTGGTTTTTAATCTATATTTGTCATTAATGTAGCCAATGTTTTACTTCACAGCTTTATTAAGCTCTTTTATCCAATCCCCAGCCCCAGAATAACCACGTAAGTATTTACATTAAAGAAAAAGGTATTTTAAAAATTTAGGGGAGGGCACATATCAGCAGAAGCATAACAAAAGTACAGAAGACTCAGGTTGAAGTGCTTGGACATTGGGGTTTATTCTTCTCTGTTAAAATTTATTGATTAAGACCATTTTTGAGAAGGTATGAAATTCCCAAGAAACTGACTTGTAGTTTCATTAGCAATACAGTCAATGGTACAACAAAAAAGACAAATGTATTTACGGAACAAAATCCATACAGACAAAAAATGCCCTTAAACATATTACACCATCCAGAGTCAGTGTTCAATGTGACTCGTATTTATGAGGGTGTGAGCAGACAGGTTAAACATATCCTGTATTAGATCAATTTATACAATTGGTAAAAAACAACCCAGGTAACTTCCTAGGTTCAAATGCTCATAGTTGCCTTGAAATAGAAGCAGTGACTTTTGAATGGACAGAAACATTTAAGATAGCTGCTCCAAGATATGCTGCTTTTCTACAGAACATTTGAGTAGAAGGTATGATAGTCAGTTGTAAGGCAGGGGATGACAATAAAACAGATGAAAGGCATCTTAAGTTTATATACAAGAGAGAAACAGGCATAAACCAGCTCTGCTTGCAGTGCTGCTGGGTTGAGACAAGCAAAACATAGAGAAGTTCCTATATCCTGAGTCCATGACTGAGGGTAGTCAATAGATTTGTGCACTTGCAAAGGAGCTTGGAAGCTGTCCCTTAAGAAACTGGATTGTGAGATGGTATGGATGGTAAGTAGTTGTCTTGTGAAAAAATTGCCCATTTAGGGCTAGTTATTTGGTTTATGTTTTATCACAGGTCTGTTTGAGCTCACTTCAATGTATTGTAGTTGGTGAGCTTCACATAGATAGGTACCCCTGAAGGCACTCCATTTTACTCGGGGGGACTGCCATTTGAAAAAGAGTAGAGGAAACCTGAAAATGTATTTCAAGGCATGAATAGCATTTCTTTACTGATTTTAGCCTTTGTTTTGGTTATGATGCTATGTGATTACTAGTAGTTTACTATCAGTGACATGTTTTACTTTTTGTATTAGGTTTCTGTATATTTCTTTTGGAGGTCATTCAAAGATACAATATAGAATATAGTTTGGTGGTGCAGTTTTCTTTTACTCAGATGAGCTGGGCATATCAAGCAAATCTTTAATGGCCTGGCTGTATATCACAGACTTTTTTATGTGCTTTTCAGGTGTTTACTGACTTTTCTGATCTGTGAGATATGTAGCAGTTTGTAGTAGCAACTTGTAGTTTATCATCTCGTGCTGCCTCTGGTGTCTGAATTAATAGCAAGGAAGCTGCAGCTGGAGCTGATGCAGGAGTGTGTCAGAACTGGAAGATGGATAGATGGTAGATATGGAATTTGTGATAAAAATTGGTAAGTCAAGGTTAACACAGATGTTACTCTTGTCATCTGTATATGTTAGCTATGCTAAAATACAGTTGTTTAGATTGAGTTCCTTTAAACAACTAATGAAACTGTACACATATTATGAACTACATAGTTGCACTATCTTAGTAGTAGCTGTGCACTCTGTTGAAAGTGTTATTTATTTAAGCTAATTTTTCCTGTAGATAAGAACATAGTAGATGTTGGATAATGTCTCACCGTTCAAATTGGAATTCCAAGTGCTTGTTCTTAGTTGTTGCTGTGTTACTCATGGGATGGACCAAATTAGTAATCACACTAATTTTTCTCCTATTCAAAGAAATATGACATTTTACCACTCATGTAATAAAATTGTACTTTGACTTTTCATAAATTTTCAGTTTTCCTTTTGATACGGTTCTGGCAAGCTATCAAGAATTGTGAATCCAACGTGGAATTGTTTGCTCCTCTTTCACAATGTAAATAATTTCACCAAAACCAGAGTCATGAATTATCTTCCCAAAGTTGAACATTCTTTGGCAATCAGATCTGAGACCAATACAGAGGCTTAAAACATCACTAGCAGCAGCAGGAATTTGCTGAAGAACTTTATGGAATAGAACAGAGTATTTGGGATAATATTAATAAATTCTTTTGCTTAGAGCCAGCACTGATCCCATTGAAGTGGACACCAATGTCTCAGAGTTTAGAAATCTCACAGTTGAAGCCATAATAGTGACAACTACATCTAAGGCCACTTAATTTCTCTCCTTATATTAGTGAGTTCTATACCTGCTGGTTCTGTAGCTTGTACTCTTCACCCACTTAGAGAACAAATGAAGTGAAGTAGGGTATCCATGATAGGATTATGAAAAATATTAGGAAACAAATAAATGAACTATATTTATTTATTTACATATGTCTCAGTGAGAGAGCAAAAGAGAATAATGTATTTGTAGAATGCCAACAGAGTGTGGATGGCAAAGCAGTTTTATGGTTTTGTAATCATTATTCAGAGTAAGAAAGGATGTCAAAAACACTATTAGTACTGATAGTTTTGTAACTGGCCACCAATAGAAAACTCTTTCACCTCCAGACTGAAAGGGTCAAAGTAATTCTAGATCCCAGGCTGCAATAAACTGTCTATTTTGCATCAACTAATATCTGTCCTGCATTAGGAACTGTTAGACCGCTGAAGGATTTGTCCTTTGAATAAAACATTAAATCAAAGTCTTTTCTGCTCTGTAGGCATTATGGATAACATGACATGACTAATAGGAGAGTAATAATGATTTGAAATCTCTAAAGACTACTGACTTGATGTTTATCAAATATACATGGTGGATAATGAAAGCAGTTTATAAAGACTTTAGGATCAAAGAGTTTAATACACAAAAAGGCAGTGAGACTTCTTAGGGACAGACATCCCACTCTGTTTCAAACTCAGACGCAAACTATAGTGAAGACATGGGCTAAACCAGGAAATTTCTGAAACAACAAAGTGACTTGTGTTCTCTGTGTTTATTGACTTAAAAAATTATATTTTTTTATGACTAAGTATTTCTACCTAGCAGAAGGAGGTGAAAAAAGTGTTGAAAACAGACAGATTTTAGAAACCCAAAAAGAGATTAAATTAATCATTTATCTTGCCAATCTAGCACATGAACAGAAGATAAATGTGATTTTCCTGTGTTTCCCTGTCATATGGAATGCTCTGTGTATTCATATAGGTTCCAAAGCTGTATTTCGTAATGCATATTTTCTTCTTTTAAAATTAAATATCAAAATTGCAACTGAAGTTACGTGTATTGGCTATTATGATTCTATGAAATCTGTGGAAATTTCAGTAGGGTTGTATATGGTTATAAAAATGGACCCCACAAATAAAGTTGCTAGTTACCAGTTTTTAACGGGGAACTCATTTCAGTCTTAAACCCTAATTCTCAGACATGACAGAGTTTTTGACACAGCTTCAAGTCATCTTCATCAGTGGATCAGGGGATTATGTCATTTAAGTGGATGGTTGTTGAAATAGACATCCTTGAGTTATTGATAAAGATACTGCCTTTCTGAACTAGCCTGACCAGGGGTTTTTGACCACCTAGTCCAGCCCCCTGTTGTAGTGGGGTCCATGTCCATGTGACTTTTGAATATCTCCAAGGTTGGAGGGTCCCCCACCTTACTGAGTAACCTGTTCTAGTGCTCCATTACCCTTGCACTAAAGAAGTGTTTCCTAGTGGTCAGATAGAACCTCCACTGCTTCAGTTTATGTCCACTGCCTCTGGTCCTGACACTGGGAATCATGGAAAATAACCTGTCTCCAAGCGCTTTGAACCCTTCTTTCAAGTGATTATGTACACTGATAAGATCTTCCATGAGCCTTCTTTTCTCTAGGCTAAGCACTCCCAGTCCTTCCAGTCTTTCCTTGTAGAAGGAAACCCCCTTCATCACCTTCATGGCCCTTTTATTCTCTTTGTCCATGTCTCTGGCACTGAGGAACTCAGAGCTGGACAGTCCTTCAGCTGTGGCCTGCCTGATGCTGAGCAGAGGGGAAGGATCTCTTGCCTCTGCTGTCTAACCTTTGCCTAGTGCTGCCCAGGGCATCACTGACCTTTGCAGAAGGGACTTGTTGTCAGCTCTTGTTCCACCCAGTGTCAACCAGGAAACTCAGGCATTTTCTACCAAAGTTCTTCCCAACTGGGTGGCAGCCAGCATATGTTGGTGCCTGGGACTGTTCCTCTTACATTTCTCCTTGTTGAACTTCAGGTGGATCCTGTCAGCCCATACCTCCCTCTGAGATATCAACCACTCCTCCTGGTTGTGCGTCATCTGCAAAGTTGTTGAGGGTACAGTCTGACCCATCATACAAATCATTAAAGAAGGTATTAAATAGGACTGGAACCAGGAGAGACTTCTAGAGCTGCACCACCAGTTTCTGGCCTCTAACCAAACTTTTTGAAGTCTTTAAACACCCTCTGGGCCTGGTCATTCAGACAGTTTTCAGTATGTGTGTTCAAACTATGCATATACACATCAACTATGAAAGAAATATTTTCTAGAAATATTCCCCTCTTTCCTGAAGTCTCTAAATTGGATGATAAAAAAAGACTTTGTGATTAACAGGTCAGTAGTAGAAAAAATACACATGATTGCCTGACAACCTTTGTGCATAGAATAATTAGAAAATGAAATGAGAAATTGTGGGAACAGAGATCTACTGTGGTAATTTTTATATTTATCTCGTGCAGTAAGCAGAGACTGACAGGAAGACATCTCATATGCTTCCTTTTTCCTGATAGATAAAAGCTTCTATCAAAGGGAAAAAAGGAGCAGAACAGTGAAAAAAATAAAATTCTTTTAAATATACAGTCTTGCCAAGCTTGGTTGCATCATCTGCAGACTCATTCCCAGTGAATTTATTTAGTCATGATTGGTTTCAATACAAATCATTAGCAAGACAGATTTAGAAGCACTTATCCAAATACTAGTGCTAGACAGTATATTCTAGGCTTTTAAGGACAACAGCATTAATTCAAGATCTTGGTTTTAATAGGATGAACAGTGAGGAAAGGATGTCAGGAACAGTAAATGCTGCATGACTGTGGAGA
This sequence comes from Parus major, assembly GCF_001522545.3. Lineage (NCBI taxonomy): Eukaryota > Metazoa > Chordata > Aves > Passeriformes > Paridae > Parus > Parus major. The sequence goes on along the minus strand of NC_031768.1, from coordinate 76,366,059 downwards.
GGATCTGTAACAGGTTGAAAACAATAAAAATGTACAGTGTAAGTCTCCCACAGAAATCTTGATATATCAGATGTAACTGTGAAACAGAAAAGTAAGCAAGTGCCTAGTGAAAATATAAAAAAATAATAAAAAAATAAAAGTAGGAACAAAGAAAAGATCAAATCCCAGTTCTTTAGGTTATGTGGTTTAACCCTAACTTGCAAATAAGAGCCATGCAGGCTCTCGTTCACTCCTGGGGTGGGGGAGACATTTGGAAGGGTCAAAGCGATTAAACTTGTAGACTGAGATGAAAAGAGTTTCATAGGTAAAGCAAGAGCTGTATGCACAAGTAAAGGAAAACAAGGCATCCACTCACCACTTCCCATGCACAGACAGGTGTTCAGCCATCCTTAGGAAAGCAAGGCATAATGGTGGCTTGAGAAGGCAACCACCACCCCTCTGAACATCCTCCCCTTTCTCCTTTCTTCCCCGGATTCATATGCATGACCATTTGGTATGGAACACCACCTTGGACCTGTGTCCCTTCCCAGCCTCTTGTGCACTTTCAGTGTTATTTTTGTTGGGGTGGCATGTGGAGCAAAAAAGACTCTGTGAAAGAACAGCTCAGCAGTAACTGAAACATCCCTGTGCTTTCAAATTGTTTGCAGCACAAATCCAAAACACCATACCAGCTACTGGGAAGAAAATTAACTCTGCCTTTATTAGAGATGGGAATGTGTTCACTCTACACCAAATTAGGTCTTACATTTTAATTTCCTCAGAAAATAATATAGTTTGTACACACTGAAACTACTCTTCAGAATGAACCATCAAATGATAAATGGCAATCATGTTGCTGCCTGCACCAAAACACTGCTGCTGATCAGAGCTAGCTTTTCACAGATTTTCTATCCAAGGCCTATGAAGAACAAAAGCACAGAGCGGCATATGTCCTCAGTAATTACTTTAAAACAAACATAATGGGATGTGTCAGACTAATTCTCGGTGATATCAGATTTATTTTGGATTTTCTTCTTTCCTGTTTTCTATTTTTTATCTTTTTATTTTTTTTTTATTCACATTAAAAAAATCCCTGTGAGCAGAATTAAAACTGTTACTCTATAACACAGTATTGGAACTAACAGTAGAGACTGACTTAAGAACTTATGTGATATCTTTGTTTCTAATAATTCTTGCAATGTGACTTCTAGTAATGCGAGTCCTTCTTCTGCTTTTCATTTTCAAACAAATTCCTAGAAGTAAAGACACCTGGGATCTGTCAACATTTTTTGCATAACTAGACGAAGTGCAATATGATCTTGCACCAAATCTAAATCTGTACATTTCATCTTGCAGATATTAATGACAGAAGTGTTTTGCATTCTACCAGCCCATATGTTTTCCTTAGTTTTTTATTAACCTTATGTTTTTCTTTCAACCTTTATGTTTTATTTTTGCTGATATTTTTTCCCCTCTCAGTGGCCATTTTCTTTGCAGAGCTTTTGCTATTTTTTTTCCTCCAAATTCAATAAGACTCATTTGAGACAATGATAATGTTCTCTGAATGAAATACACTTTTTTTTTTTTTCTCCAGGTCTCGTGTAGTTTTTTCTGTGAAGAAGAAAGAAAATAATGTTGTAGTGATTTAACTTGAACATATTTTATATATAATTTCAGAATGATGGAGGGTTTTTTTTATGAATGGGACATCATCTTTTTCAGACCTAGCAGACTACTAAGGCAGTGAAAACAGTATTTTAACTCCTGAAATATCAAACTGATGCATCAGATTACCCCAAACACACAGTGACATAGGGATATGTAGATATATTTTATTATGATTCCACTAAAAAATTGAAAGTACATAATCAACCATGAACTTGTCCTATCTTTTCCTATTATTCAAGTCCTAATTTGATTGAATCATAGTGAATACTAAACAATCACAACTAATGCAGCAGAAATAAAGGTTTTAAGTCACATGTGCATTTTTTAAAATTGAGCGCATTAGCTAATATGAGAAACAGAAAGCAAATTACAAGTCTTAAAATAGGGATCATTATGTAATGTAACAAATCTAATTATTCATTTGGAAACCATAAAGAAGAAAATTTTTAAAAAATGCTTTTATGTAGCATACATAGATTGTACAGTGTCACTGTTCTTCACGATTAAGTCAGACAAACTCAAATGACAATTAAACCACAATTCAGAGTGACTAAGTATTAAAAGAAGCAGACAAAGATTGATTCAACGCAAAGGTTAGAAGCAAGAATAATACAAAGCTAACATCAGTTTTATTTACCCACTTCTTTAATCTTATGGATTATGTTTCATTTTAGATTTACTCTAATTGATTGTTTCTGGCATAATGATTTATGGGTGATTTGATAAGTTTGAAGCCAAATTTAAAATGCTATAATTTCATAAGAAACCCTCATTTCAGCTTTTGAGCGTTCAACCTTAAAGGGGACTGTTAGTGATAGGAAAATGCTAATAATATTATTCAGTTCACGTGTGACAAGTAAAACTAAACTGTAATATCTCACCATAATGTTGTTCTGTAATCTATGATGAAAGAAATGGAGAGGGATCACTATAGAATTACAGAATCATTTAGATTAGAAAATATTTCTAAGGTCATTGAGTCATTTATATTGATATAATGATATGTTACTGAAAATTGCATACATGTTTAGCTTCATGAAATATTAACACATGGTTCTCTTTCAGGATGTAAAATTACTTAAATCATTGCAGAAAGAATACCAATTTTTCAGGAAGCAGTAGGACAGTAGAGCTAATCTACTTTTACAAATTAATCCAAAAAGAATTCATCTGCTCTCAGTGAGATCTACTATGAAGAAGAACATTTTTATGTTTTGGCTTATTGGATTATTTTAATTTGATTAAGTCCTGCCCAGCCATCAGTTGGGGTTATACATTGCACAATCACATTACTATTACACAATGCATGTGGATCTTTCAGGTTGCCATTGTATTTCCCATGAAGTTAGGTAGCTACAGCCCACTTCCTAGTTACCAGTGACTAATTCACAAAAGACATTTCATTTTTTCTTCTAAGGAGAGAGAGAACCTTGAGGTCTAAAGGACAGGACTAAAGGAAAGATTAAAGAACAACAGTAGAATTTTTTTTTTATTAAAAAAAATTAGTATCTTATTTTTCAATCCTACTTGGCATTTTCACTTGACAGACCTTACAGTATCATTAAGCTGATAAACAATGTATGAAAAATAAATTTCTTAATGTTGACAAAAGACTCCTAGACTGATACCAACATTAATACTCTACACTGAAATAATTTGAATTTTGTTTTCCACCTACACACAGTTACATTTTTATTTTGGGTTCCAAAACCGATATGTGAGTGTGGTCTGTGGAGCACTACTAAGATTTTGTACTCATTTTTTCCTGTGTTGCTAACTGCAACTGTTGCTACTTTTAAGCTAAACCTTATTTTTCATTTGTTTCCTTATATAATAAACTGGGACCAGTGTCCATTCTATGGATTATAATTCATGCTGAAAAACCTACCAGAAGGGCTGTACAGAACTCAGCAATCTGCCTTTGTTTCTATGTGCAGCAAACAACACTGAAAATTGAAGAGCTCCTGAATACCAATCTGGAGAATGAAGAGAAATAGAACAAATGCAAATCCAAAGGCTTTCTCCTCTTTTTTTAACACACTAGAAGAAGAGTAAATATGTTTGCTGCCATAAATATACAACATTTTTATTATAATCTTAGAATATAATACTTAAAGGTAATCAGAAGACTCAATACAATGCAAACAGGAATGAGCACTGGGCTGAATGATGATTGCCATTCATGCAACCAAGTTATAAACTGATATATTCCAGTAGCAAACAAGAAGGGGTGTACGATGATTGCTGACAGTTTGAATAAAAGATGGATAAAATAGTACAGATAAAGTGAGAAGTCTGGACAGCTGCTTAAACTATAAGAAGATCCAACTGATAAAAATTAACTTTTTCTAAACTAATTGGAAATCTAATATCAAATGATATTATTTCATCTGCATGTCCAACTATCATTTCCACTTGACACTGTTAAGCAATATTTCATCTGTGCAGAATAAGACTTAATTTACAGAAACAATTTTTCTCTCTTTCAGTCAGTCAAGCACTTGGCTAAATTACAATCGAGATAATGAGAAGTCCACTGCTTACTCAAGTCTCTAATGAATCAGGACATGATTCACCTCATCTAACTTCAGACACCTGCAAAGCATTTATTCATCTGACCTATTTTAGGAGAGTACTTTGCAAAGAGATTACCCCTCCTTCGACATGTTCTTTTCCCCAATTAAACTATAAAAGTTTATTTCCAATCAGACTATAAAGGACATAACTCACTCAGACATAGAAATTCACATTATAGACTCTGCATCTGGCCATGTGAATCCCAGCCAGGTGTCTGATCCTGTTTTAGTTCATGGAATCTTTGAGTCTGCCAAATTATGAGCCAGTATTTGACCCAAGTGACCTATTGCACAGAACCTAGAAAAACAAAATCTGTATTTTTGGGAAAAGTGTCTTTGATTCAGTTAGACTTCATGTTTCACTGTACCTATTATTAGTGAAGAATTTAATTTTTCTGAATCCTGGGAAGAGAGAGTAGTATTTGTCAAGTAAAGTATTGGGTTTGATATGAGACAAATCTCATGGAATATCAGGTTGTGAACTGAATACCTCAGTGATTTAAAATAAAATAAAAAAAATAAAAAAAAAAGAGAGAAATTATGTAATTTGAGTAAACAATGTAAAAATATGTAAATAAAATCCGAAAAAATCTCCACCCAATCAAAACTTACTCTAAGTGTCATGGGTATTGTCTTGTACTCAACTACAAAATCTGATTTATTTTTAAAGATATTTCATGATGCTAAATAAATATCTGCTGCTATATATTCTGGACTCTCTGAATACGAGAAAACAAATTGCTGAAGCCACAGCCTCAGATTTAAAGACTCATGGAGAATTAATTAGCAAAACCTGGAAAGTCTGGAAGTGCAAGGCAGTAGAGGAGAAATTTTCAGAACACAAATGGCACTGGGTCAAGATAAAACAGCTGATCTTCATTTCATGAGGACAACATGGGAAATGTGTGGGACTATGTCTAGAACTAAAGTTAGAGGAAAGCACAGATGCAGATGGTCTGTTTTGAAGGTGTGGATGTTATTTTGTGCATATTAATGCATATTAATGCATATTCTGACTTAAGGCACTTTGCTAAGCAGAGGTGAAAAGTAGTATTGAAGCAGCCATAAGTACACTTTTCTTTCCTTCCAGACTGATAACAGGATTAATGTCTCTAATGAGGATTGATCACATTTCCCAGGACTTGTAAAATTGTAATTGTAATTGTCACAAGAGTTTGAGAAAGCTCATTTTCACTTGGCAGGCACTTCTCCAGTGAAGAAATGTCACTGCTTCCACTCTAGTTAAGCAAAAATTTTATCTTCTCATTTTTCACATGTTTCTACTTTTAAGCTACTTAAAGAAGAAATCCTTCACATTTTTTTCATATTTTTGTACATCAAGCATTGACACTCTGACTTTAAATGACTTACTGCCTAAATAAACAGTAACTTAGGTTAAAGTAGGAAGTCAAAAATTTAGATTTTTTTCAGCAATTGAAAAGGTACATAAGAATGGCTAAAAAATAAACAGCTAAAAGGAAGGATTAAGTCTGAGAAGATGAATCAAAATTAATTACTTATACCATAAGAACCATATTAGTGTCACCAAACTTGATGTAGCATCAGACAGCAACATCATTCTCCACAAATCAGGCAATTCCTCAATATAAAAAAGTAAAAATTTTATAGGATTGGATGAATTATGATGATAAGAAACTGTTAGTAAAAAGCCTGTTACTGTCAGGACTGGGAGGAAACATAGTAAAGTAATAATACTTATCTGTGCTAGGAAAGTTCTTTTTTTAATAGATGAATCTCACAAAAGGCCTGAGTTTTTTTACTTCTTCATCAATACACAAAAATGTAATACATACAGCTTCATAAACCAAAAAGTTCAGGAATGATATATAGTCTCTTTTTTGCTATCTGTTTGAAAAAAATAAAAACACTTTTTCTCTCTAATTCTTCTATGTCTCTTGTGGTTTTCCATTTTCTGTTCATTGGTCTTTCTTTATCAGCCAGAAAATCTTGGTTTGAATAATATTTGACAGGCCACCCAAAGCAGCTTTTGCTCAAAACACTGCCATTGAACAGGTTCAGTGCTCATGTGAAACAGGGACTCAATTTGGTTTTTGCCTGGTGACAGAGCAGGTTCTGAAAGAGAGGAAGATGAAAGCACAGGATTTGTTTTGGCAGAGGTAAAATATCATGGCTGAAAAGAAAAATGGAGTTTGAGGAACTACAAGGGTAGAGGAAGCTGAGAGTGGTCTCTGAGGGATCTGAAAAACTCAGCAGCAGTTTCAGAGACTGGAAGGGTTAAGGGCAGTTGTGAGAGAGTAACTGGGGGAGTAAGGAAAAATTGGGAGGAGATGGGGGAAAATTGATGATGGTGTATAATTTTTTTCTGACTGTTACAAAAAGTGTTAGTGCTTTGATTTTATTTCTTAATTTTTCAATTATAAGTATTTTTAGAATAGTTAATTAAACTATTTGGGCCATGATCCAGAAACATGCTTAGGTCCACAAATTAGCTAGGCTTTTGGGCATGTGAAGAGCCTCAACCACGTGTGAATATTTAAAGGCTTATGGTTTTATATACTTGAGTCCAGTGATAGAACATATTTTAAGTGATGTAAACAGAACCATTAATGTATATTTTTATCTTTGAAAGAAACCTACTTTCTGCAGCTATAGCTCCAGGCCTATTTAATTATGTCTCATAGGAAGCACTGTTTAGTCTGATTGCCAGAACTGGATCTTAAACCTTTCTAACATGTTGCAGTATGAGATGTGGAAGAAACTTGCCTTTCCAATATTTCTTTTGTTCTCAGGATAAAGAACAGCATTTTTTGGGAGTGTTAACAGCTAGAGACTACATCTCACTATGCTGACCTGTCCTGCAGAATGTGGAATGCCTCCCTACATGTTTCCAGGTCTCTTTTCTTAGGGGAGAGAATGTTCCACACTGCACAGTACCTGTACAGCATTGTAAATCCACTGGCAAGTATAATCATGCTATTGTTATCGCTATCACACTTTAACAGCTTCTGAATCCTTCATTATTTTTCCATACATCTATGTGCAGGCAGTCATCTGGTTCAGCTGCTTACTTGATACTAAATCAGCACTGAAAAAGCATGCTTTTGTGTCTCTGCTTTCAAAGGTGTTGCTTAAACATAGCACAGAGGCGGCTGCTGAGCTTAGCAAAGGTAGGAGGAATTAAAAACACCATCTGCACCCCCATCAGTGTGTTCCATAAACATAAAAACATGTCATGAATGAAGATGGGAGAGAGAATGTTCAGATCTTGAAGAAAGAAAGATAAATAGGTCATAGTTTAAATATACTCATCTGAGTGAGGAAATAACTCTGGAAATTTCAGCTAGCAGTAAAGGAATGCACAGATACAGGCGACACCTGTTCCATGGAAATTAATTACCATATTAAAAAACCCCCAAAAAACAAAAACCAAAACAAAACAAAAAAAGCCCATATATAAAATAATTGCATGTCCAAGTAAAAATTTTAGATGAGAATACAAATTATTTTTTTTTCTTTTCAAAGAGGTGGGCTTGGTTAAACATATGGAAAATAACAAAGGCCCAAACCTGTATATAAATCCTAAAAAAAAATTGTTCTGTATTTCTAGCTATATTTAAACAATTTTGAGAACTGATTAATAATGATTATGCAAGTTTAAAAGAAACTGGAGGGACACATTGGTAACATAGAAAACAATAAATCTAATTTTGTTATGGTCTTATAATCTTGAGGACTATTTTAAATGATCAGTCAGGGAAATATTTAGAATAAACGTACCTTGATTAAGGTCTTCATTTTAGTTCTGAAGAAAATGGTAGTCTTTTAATCTTATTCGAAATCTGTGAATTTTTATTGGATTTCCAACAGTGAAATCTGGAAAATGGAAGGGCTGGGAGGAGGCATTAGGTAAAAATTCTTAAAGAACCAGGAAATATTTTATAACAGACTTTAGAAGGACTTTCAAATTCCAGTGGAAACCCACCTAGTGTATTTTTTTTTTTTAATGCAGAGGTTCCTATCTTATGCCAATTTCCCATCTAATGCCAGCTTAGCTAAAAAATGTAAATGCAAACTCTACATAATGAAAACACTCTCATGAAACATCAGATGGCAAAACAGTGAGGTTGAATTTGAACCTGTTTATTATGTTTTTCTCCCATAACCTAAATGATGGAATTCTGTTAATTCTTCAGAGTAGAATGAAAGAGTCCAGATATACTGAACTGTAAGCTACAAAACACATACTGCTTCATGCTTTATCTCATATTTGCAATTTACTTCTAAAATATGAAAATTAGAGCAGTGCAAAGGGATTATATATATATATATACTTCAAGAATAAACACAACTTTTAAGATTTATACTCATACTTCATTCAGAGCATTGTAAATTAAGCCTGTAGTCAATGATATTTTTCAAATTCCATAAAGTGGATGTATGTTTGTAAGTCTTTCCAGGATTATGAAAACCTCCTACACTTATGTGCAAAACTCTGAAAACAAACTTGATTGTTGTTTTGATAATCTCAATTCTGTGTTATCTTGAGACATCAGAGAATCATGGCACCATGTAGGATGTGAAAGGGTCCTCCAGAGGTCATGTAGAGCAAGAACTGCTCAGAGCAGGTCTGCCTGAAGCAGCTTGCTCAGATCCTTCTAAATGACTGCAAGGGTAGAGGTTCCTGTGAAACCTCTGTCAGTGGCAAAATATACTCACAACAAAACCATGTATCAAATTTGTATCCAAATGTATCCATGTATCCAAAATTTGGAAACCACTTTCCAAATTTTCAACTTAGGTTCATTGCCTCTTCTCCTATCATTGAGCACTAGTTAGAAGAATCCTCTACATCCTCTCATCAGGGCTAAAGAAAGAGGTAACCTCTTTCCTTTACTTTTCTTCTTGGGGCTGAAGAAAACTATTTCTGTCAACCACTTCTTAATATTTCACGCTCTCCCAACAGTCTTGGCAGCCCTCTGTACTGGACCTGTTGGTCATTGCCTTGATAAGAAAAGTCAAAGTTGTTTACCAAGGCCAGTATGGTGAGATATGGACTGGATAAATGTATGACAAGGCAGGCATGGTGCTGGCCAGACAGCTGTTTATAGGGTGGCCAATCTGTACAGCAGAGATGGTCATTGACTCCTGATGTTCGTAGAGAGGATGCAGCAGCTTTCTGCAGCTGAGTATGGATGCATGCTCTGACAATAAGCAATGGATCACAAGTTTTGTGTGTCAAACAGTGTCTATGACAAAACAAGGTCTCTGCCAGTTTCCAGAACAGTAGAACAGGTTTATCAGAGAAGCTGTGGAGTCTCTATCTCCCCTGAATCAACAAGGGCCTCAGCAACCTGTTCCAGCTGACCCTCTTTTGCACAGGGGTGATGTAATAAATCACATCAGAGAACCCTTGCAAAATCACCCATTCTGTAATTCTACGTGGCTACCTTGGATATATCTCCCTGATAGAGGTTTGGAGGGGTTTTTCATCTATGGTTAATAAACTTCTAATACCTCAATCATTTGTGTCATAGTGAAAAGCACAGGTCTTGCACACATGTATCACACTAGAGCTACATAAAAATGGGTTTCAGTGCAGGAATAAAGGGTTGAAGTAGACACCAGAACCAGTGTATGCTGGTACCATGGAATTGACTAAGCCAAAAATTAAGCTCATTCTGTTTAAAGAATAGTATTTTTTAAAAATGTCTGTATGAATGCTTGTAGTGCACCTCTTGCTTTGCCTGAAATAGTGATGATATTGCAGGTATTTGATTCTATGTTATGATTATTGCACATGTGACAAAATACATTGCAATCAAAATGATTCAATTATAGGAAAGTAGACCTAATTATTTTTAGGTCATGATCACAGAAGTTTATTGTAGAAACTTTAAAATTACTATTTGGCAGATGGTTTTCTGCATGATGTGATACAAGAGTTCTGGCTATTTCAAAAATATGACTAAAGATCTGATTATGTCAAATATGTGGATAGTTGTCATGGAGTTGTCAGAACTAAAGGAGGAGTACTAATCAGACCAGAGCAAAAACATTAATGTGAAAAGAATATGATTTCCTGATACAAAAATAGAACTTTCATGTGACCATGAAGCTGAAAACGGTGAGAGGTCAATACCTCAAGGATACACTTGCTCCCTTCTGTTCTACAAACTATTACAGAACAGGGAGAACTTTAGTTTCCTATCCTCATAGAATATGGTAAATCAGTACCATGCAAACATTAGGTCTAATTTATTACAGCTGTGCAACTGTAGACAGGTGCTAGCTAATAGTACTAAAAAATCAGGTCCTATTATATATTCAGAAATGCATAGATTTTCCTGAATGCAAAATGCACTGTTAATAACTTTAACCTGATTATGTGATTAGGATACACACTGAGGAACTAGCCAATTAAAATAACCAGGCAGAAAAATTCCATTATAAAGTATGTAAAAGGAAAATTCAATATATAAAAATAACAGCTTATAATTTTTATAATAGCAGGTTTTCCTTTTGCATTTTGTTGTTGGATTTTCAAAGGAAAGGGGATACAGTTAACCATTTACAGGAAATATGGAGACATTTGATATTACTAAAAAGGAAAAGAACCCCAACTGAAAATTTACCTAATTACAAATTCAATCCTGGGACAAGGTCCATGGTCAGATTAGGACTTTCAGGGAATGACTGCTGATCCATCAATACTAATACAAACTGGGAAGTAATGACCCAGAGTTGACAATCCTGTGAAACCCACCAGTGACTATAGAGAACATTTGCTTGGAGAAGGAAAATATATTATTAACATCTACTTACAAGTACTGTTAAGTCTTTATTGAGTTGCTATTTCTAAATATCAAATTACATTCCATTAATTTACTGTTCTTTGGGTTTTTATTGACTTAGTCTATGCCTTTAATATCCATTGTGGATTTATTTTTGTAAACTAGAGATATGGAAAAAAATTGATTTAAACATTTCAGCTATTTCCAGAAGTTGTTCAAACATTCTGAAATGACAAGGGTAGCCTAAAGATTAGTTCTGTTAGCAGTGACTGTAACCAGAAAACTCCATCATGAGAGTATTTACTAAAAAAAACAGGACCAAACATGATAATTTTAGTTCATAAATATTCTTATTGTCTAAGATGTGTATCTAAACTGCACGATATCAAGAACTAGTAAGAGCATTTAAAATTTGTAGAAATATAATGAAATATTTTTCAAAGCAAATACAGGTAGAGTATGTGAATGGTCTCAGAGGCTTGTTAACATCTTGGTTAGAGGCAGTGTACAAACCAATATGGTCCATCTTCTTCAATGAAGAACAAAATTAAAAAAAAAAAAAAATAGGAAACTGTTACCTGTGCAGAGAGACTAAAACTGTATAAAGGTGTTTCATCTTGTTATGAGGGTAAATTTGAAGTGCTGGAAACATAAATTCTTCAAGATGACTATGTTATAAATTAACTCCATATTTTCCTGAAGTTCAGATGAATGACTAGTAACTTTCTGTAGGGACCAGAGCACAGACCTTTGTTTCTTATCATTAAATAAAGAGTCATTGAATAAGAAGTACAAGAAATAAATGCACAATGATATCTACAATTTATCTGAAATACTGTATAGAATAAGAAAATCGTAGTATATAGAATATTGATTTCAGAGAGCCACACAATCCCAGAATCATAGAAAAGCTGAAATTGTAAAGGACCTCTAGAAGTCATCTGGTTCAACTCCCCAGCTACAGACGGTCACCTAGAGCTGGCTGTCCAGGACCATATACAGAAGCTTTTGAATGTCTCCAAAGAGGGAGACTCCACAACTTCTCTGTGACATCTATGCCAGTGCTCTGTCACACTCACAGTAAAAAAGTTGTCTTCAGATGATCAGAGAGAATCTCCTGTGTTTCAGGTGGTTCCCACTGCCTCTGGTCCTGTTGCAAGGAACCACTAAAACAAGCCTGGCTCCATCCTCCATAACCAGGCCCTGCATTTTCTTGAGAAATGAGCTCATATTTATTTGGGATTCCTGTTGTCACCTCTATTCCTCTTGTTATATTTGACACACAGGTTCAGTTCCATTTGGACTATACCATTTTTAACTTTATCCCTGGACTCAATCCCACTAATCCTAGACAGAGCTTCCAGTCACTTCAGCTGCCCTGATACATAAAGGACAAATATCCCTCCTTGTGTTTCTTTTCTGTCCTTCTTAATGAGCCTGCATCCCTTCATTGAAACACTGCAGTCATGGAGTGCAAAGTCTCCAATATCCCAATAGGATCAAAGCCCTGCTATGATTATTCCCCATGCTGCCTGCATTAGTAGGCACTTCAGTGAACCATCCTGAGTTTCTGGATGCATTTCATCTTCCACGCTGAGTTCCTGAAAAGGGTTGGGAGCTCTCCCCATAACACTGCCTTTTAGAAACTTCCTTGCTGATATGCAAGTGTTTTCTTATCATGTCACCCTTTACCCATTGACCCAGTCCATAGGTCTCTTGCAGTGCTGATAGTTCTTGCCTTCTCTTGTCATTCTTAAGGTTGTTAACTTTTTCTACCCAGCTGCAGAAAGAAATCTCCATGTATAAAATAGTTAGAAATAAGGAGGCAGAATATTTGTAGTTAGAATACCTGATGGCTGAATAGTTGAAGAGATGAAATATTATGAATCCAATGAGAAAAAGCGATGGTGTTTCCTGTTACATATCACTATAGTTCCTGTAGCATGTTTTAATTCAAATTAATATTTAAGACATATCTCAACCATTCAATTTGAATAACATAAATAAATCCTTTCTCTGATATTCTGAGATTATTTTCTGTAGATATACTTTGGTTCTACAAGTTGTCTTTGAATCATGAAGCTGGAATCAAAATTAGTAAAACAGAGCAACAATGAACCTGACATTTTGTCTCAGTTAATTTGCAAACTTTCTAAGATCTGACAGCACACAGACTGAGAGTCAGCTCATGTAATTCCAGCCACTGGGCTAGACTTTCACTAGACTTCAAGATAAAGTCTTCTTTCTAACATACAACAATTTTAGGGATTTTAAGGACAGCTTAAAAAACAAAACAAAACACAAAAATCAAAAATTAAAAGCATATTCCTGCCCTATTTGGTTCTTTATTTGGCTGCCACTTTTTGGTGAGACCTAAGCAATTTCAAATCTATGTTAAATTCAGAACATACATAAGTCCTTCAAAACTCAGCTGTTTGCCTGTCCTCCTTTAAAATACGACAGAATAAAGCTTACATGGTTGGGTTGTGCAGAGGCTGGAGCCATTCCATTTCAAATAACCTTTGGAGCTGCCCAACCTCCCTCTGATTAATTACTGAATTAATGACTAAAGGTACCTTCTACTAAATAAATTCAAAGTGTGTTCACCTCTACCCAGCCAAAATATCATGTAGCAGCAAAAGAAGTTGGAAAGAGAAGCAAAAAATCACATGTAACAGGAAGAAAGATTCTTGACAAACAGTTAGTGTAGCTATCTTTAAATACTCTATTTTTGATCTTTCCTCTTTCACACACAGCTTGAAGACTATTTTCCAACCATATTGCCTAAAATGTATGTTCTTATATCACTTCATGCATGACTACTTACACCTTCTTCTTTCAATGAACACTTTCTTTCTTCTTTCCTACTCATGGAACATCTTTGTTCCAAGCTCTCCAAGTCAAATAAATTTAACAGCATTTCAGACCAAACTATGTCTCAAACTAAGAGTTTCAACAGCAGCTCACAACTGATTCTCTCCTGCTCAGGTCAGATGTTAAGGTAAATGTCATGGAGATCAAACAAGCACACAGCAGTAGAGCACTGATCATCCAGGTCATAATAGTTCTGTCATTCAACACCAGTAAAGCTTGAGAAATCCCTCAACGTGTGAACGTTTAGACAAACGTCAAGCTTTTTTCCAAGAGTGAACAAGTGATCCTGGAATGGTGCTGAGGGACATTGTCATGGGTAGATAAGCACTGAATCTGGCTAGCAAAGTCAGAGTCTGTAAACCTCCTGGGCCATGAGACATTGATATCTTTCAACCACTCTGACAATAGTCTCCCTTTCTACATATTTCAACCCCATCTGGAAGTGAAGTACAACTAACACTCTGAGTAATTAAAAAAAAACAATGTCCTAATTGCTCTGTCTCACCCTGAGGCGCAACCAGACAGAATCATCATACAAGGATAAAGAGTAGATAGTCTAAGATAAAGAAACAGAGGAGAAAATGTTGATCATTTTAGTAGGCTATATATTCAGACAGACTCTGAGTACACAGGTTTCTTCTTGCATTCTTCCCAGTCTAGAATTGACCACACATACTTCTTGTTACAATTAGTGGATCTAAACCTATAAATACTCTATGTTTTTATTTTTTTTGTTCATTGAAATCTCTCCTCTCATATTGATACATTCACTAGAGGAGTGTTATTCTGCTATAGAAGTTGCAAACTTTGTCTATCCAATATTTTATCTCTTTTATTCTGCTAGAATATCTTTACATTTATAGTGTCTATAAAGTATTCCTTAAAAAAAGTTCACTTCAAGTCCTTTGCTAGTACATGAGTTTATTCATTACAATAGCTTTAAAAAGAACAGCTGTGGGGTTTTGCTACTGAACATGAATGACCTTACCTTAAGAATAGGATAATGTATTACAGGCAAGCTGAAGTAGTCATATTTCAATGGCTAAAGGAACCAGACCCAAAATAAAAGGGAAATTAAAAATAGCTTATGATATATGTGTACTGCTTCACTACTGGTCACCTTTTGTACAAATATAATCTCCATATGATTAAATCAAATCCACATTGGTCTAAAATCTACATAAATAGCCTTAAAAGACAGTTTCTGAAAAAGGCTATTTCCTTTAACACAGTTCCTTATTTCAGACTGGTTAAATCCATTGTAAGGAACAGTACTTAAATAATTTTTATTTGTAAGTAATTTATATATACAACCTGTTAGAAATAAAGCTTTCTGATGATGCCCATAAAAGCTGAATTAGTAACAGATAGCACGACACTAATGCAGGCATTTTTAGTGTAGCTTCTTAATTGGATACTACTACAGCAGCTGACATTCTGAAAACTCCAGAATTCAAATTACTTTGGCAAAATTTCAACTCCGTGAGCTCATTATTTAGCCTGTACACATAATCTGTATACTGAAGTAAATCCAAAAGTCAAAGAATTTCCAGACTTTAAAGTGCTTTTAAATAAATATACTTTATCACAAACTTTTGTTTTTGTTAAAGAGATAGCTTTATTATTTTGAGAATTTATATTGTCAATATTAATACAATGAAAATATAATCAAATTGCATTGCAACTCATGGATTATTTTTCAAAATAAGAATACAATTAATGCCAAATCATTTACATTTGTTTGTATTTCAATCCATCATCCCTAAATAATCTCCAAGCAATTGCATTTGCTAATTTTTAATAGTTTGTGGTTAATTATTCACTTTCATAAATAGGTAAAAACTAAAAAATAAAAAAAGAAATTAAACCAATTTTTAAAACTTTTTTCTCTTGTTTATCCAGTTAATTTCTTGTATTATAGGTTAAGGACGGAGACATTAATGAGTTTATGAAAAGTCTTGGTCAGAAATTGTGGACATAAAATTATGTTTGGTGAAATTTACTAATGTTTTAATCAGCAGCAATCACCAAGGGAGATGAAAATTACAAATGTAAATATTAAATTTTTCTGAAAAGCTCTGAAAAGCTGGCCAATTCAAATATAAACCTACACACAGCACTGGCAGCAAGATGGGTGGGATCTTAGGTAATGGAATAATTTCTTCCCAATTTTTAGTTTCCATGATGCCTCTTATCAAGACTTTGGTAGAGGTAGAAACAGATTGCAGCCAAAATAAAAATATGGAAAAGTCTTGGATTTAGGCCCAAATGAGATATAAAAATGTAGTATAAAATATAAAATCACAAGTAGAAACTTGTGAGGTAATAGCAACCTATCAGTTGTGTTAGAGAAGTTTGGAGGATGAAGAACTGTGGTGGCCATATTAAGATGTAAGGCCTCTGGAAACAGTTCTTTATAAGCAGGATTTAACTTAATGGAAAAATAAAGTGGATTGTACAATGAATTCTGAGCATGAAATCGTGGAATAATTGAGTTTGGAAAAGCGCCTAAGATCACTGAGTACAGCTGGTAACCTAGCACCACCATGTTCACCACTAGACTACGTCCCTTACTGCTACATTCACAAGTTATTTTTTAATTTCCAGGGCTGATGACTCCACTTCTTTGTTGGACAGAATGTTCCAATGTTCCACCCTTTTTCTGTTAAGAATTATCTCCAAATATCCAATCTAACCTCCCCTAGCACTATTAAAGACCATTTTGTCTGGTCCTGTCACTTACTACCTGGAAGAAGAGGCTGACTCCTTCCTGGCTACACCCTAAATGATTTATCAATAAGATACTGGGTTGCTCTTGCCTTCTAGGGTAGTTTGTAACAAAGTCCCCTTTCTAGAGGGGACAATAGTCTCTCCTTCAATGTTTTATTATTTTTTTTTAATTACTATTCCTTCTGACTTTACAGAATGTAGTTAATATTATTTAGTACCTCTACATACACCTCACTGCAGTAATTACATGGAACTGACATAGCTATTAACACAAATTCCTAGAATTCAGATTGTCATCTCTTAGACCACTGCTCAGAATTCAGATACCCTGTGAATGATTAAAACAGATGAAAAGAAGCATGCTTTTTATCACTGTAACAAAAGATGTACTATTGTTGATGCTTCAACCATATTGTCATGGGAAGTCATCTTAAAAAGAGGGAAGATAAACCCTTCTATATTGTCACATGTTCAGTTGATGTAAATATCAAACTGTGCTTCAAGAGACATAAAGAAAAAAAAAAATAAAATCACAACATGCTTATCATGTTTTTCAGAATGGATTCAACAAGGATCCTGGGGGAAGGATTTTAGAATCTGTGAAAAATTATGGTCATGCTTTAAATGCCTGTGATGGTTGGGACAGGTTTCCATTTATGAAATAATTTTTTGTGTATGTTGAAATTAAGAGAGATGTGGGGGCAGGGTGTGGGGAAAAGAAAGAAGAAGAGCAGAAGGGACATCATAACAGAAGGAATGGCAGCATATAAAGCATATAAATCTTCTATAAACTGGGTCTTTTGCTTCTCTATAAATTCAGGTCTTTTTGCCAATCTTAAAAGAGGAAAATGAAACTGCCCCTTGCTGCCCAGGTGCTGGGTCAAAACAGACATAACAAAAATAATTAAAACAGCTCCTTTGGAAAATATTCCACTGTTAAGAAATTACACCCTCTGTAATACCCAGGAAAGTGCAGAGCACATAAAAGAGATAATTGCTTAATAAAGTTTTCATTAAAATTAATGCAGGTGAAGCCCTAATATGCACAAGACAGACCTGTCATCTTGCAATCATAGCTTAATAACTTGATGTTTTCACTCTCTATGCTATCTATGTCTGGACATTTCATCCATGACAAACACAAGGAAACATAACAAAAATAAGTATTGTATGCTTGCCTTTGCTTGCCTTATATCTGAAGTACACAAAAACAACCACACAACAATGTAAAGTTTCTTTACCACACTGCTGTGCTAATTTCATTGGGAAGCTGAGCATTAAAAGAAAGATTTTGCAAAATTTAGAACTTTCTTTGTGTTTGAAATGCTGGGGTTTTGTCCCATAACCAAAAATGTAGGCAAAATTACTCCCACTCCCACCTGCACTTTCATCCTCTCTACTGCCCCCCTGTCCTCCCCTTGAAAAGTGATGGAAAGAGACAGAGAATTATCAGAAAGAGAAAGATGAAATATACTTGCAAAAATATCAGAAGTTAATTATTTTTCTTGACAATTGTAGCCCAAAGTGGCTTTCTCAGTCAGCTCTGAGAAACTTTGTGCCCTGGTGTTGAGTACTTTTGTCCTTGAGAACTCTCTGGTCATAGGTCAATTGCTTGTGTTAGACCAAATAGGATGGGTTCCCCAGAGCTATGCATGCTTTTAAAGGCTCAAAGTTCAAGTTTCTGCATTTTCTGCATTCATGAGACTCAGATTATCCCTACTGGGTTTAATTTCTTTGCTAAGGATGTGATTTCTTCTATCTAAAGACAGTATCTTTTTGAAGATGTTATCTCTTTGTAATTATATCATGATTGCTGAAATTGGTAAATGTGTCCCCATAGCATCTTTTAGTAAGACCTGCAAACTGCTCAGATACTATGTATTATAGCAACATTGTTCCAGTACTAAAAACTCCTCGTTTAATTAATTGAAATAAATTTATTCTAATCTAAATTTGATCACAATTTGGGCTGAGAACATGCTTCCTACACCACATCTCGGAAGATCTGGCTTCAAAAACTTATCTACTACCTTGAAGCTAGATCCACAGTAGAAACTAAGTTTTTAAATTCCAAAGCTTGAGTTTTAGATATCCTGTTGATTAAAGGTTTTTTTAGCCCCAAATTTTAGGCCTGGATCTCATAAGGAATGTAAGAATTTTAGCATACCTTCAGGCAAGTGCTCCTCAGGGTGTACTTCAAATGTCTAAATTAAGCAATTAAGTTTTTTTATGTTGTGCATGTAACACAGAATCCAATGGGTGGTATTTACTCAGTATGATGATTACAGATTTTATCTAAGCTAACTTAAAACAAACCAAAGGCTGAAAATACGTATATCCAAGGAAAAAATGGTAGAAGAAGGATTTATATCCAAGTAATCACTAGAACATGATAAGAAGAGGAATGGATTTAAGACTTTTCATTGAGTGTGCTTCTTTGCACAGTTTTGCTTTGTTTATAAAACTTCATCTTGACCCTTAAGTTTTCAATTTTTGTTCTTCCAACTCTCTTTACCACCCCACTAATGAGGAAAAGAGCGAGCATCTTGGTGGGTGCTTAGCTGCTGGCCAGAGTGAACACACCATGGTGATTCATTAATATTGCAGTCAGTAAAGCACTAAGGCATGCTTGTATTCAATGCCAACTGCATATGAACTAGAAAAAAAACAAAGAAAAACCAAAAAACCCTCAGGTCTGCATAAGAAAACCACTGTCAAAATCACTGGTAATGGAACAAAAGCTATTACTGGAAATAAGATTATATTAGGCAACAGGTAACTATTCCTGAAGGAAAGAAAAAGCCTTCTAGACAATAATGTAATATCACATGCAATTTCTATTTGACTTTGAAGAGTTATGAGCAAGGACATGTTCTAAAAAACAATGGATAAATCAACTTGTTTAATCATTTGAGAACTTTATTGATTAAAGCACAAAGACTAGTCGGATACCTCTGAAGAAAAGTGACTGATATATTTGTGCAGGTCTGTCAGATGCAGGGCTCTTTATGTTTATCTCCTGCTATTTCAGACTCATAAATGATTACCACCTGTGTACAGTCAAATCCACTGGTCATGTACTTGGATTAGCTAAACAAATATAATCTGGAAGATATATTTTTTTCATTTATCTGTTTGATGACATCAATAAATCCAAAATATATGAGAACACTCCTAAGGTATTTAACTCATGGTATTTTTCCTTTCTAAAGTTGTCTGTCTCCAGAGGGTAATTAATCTCATCTTAAAATGACCATTCAGAATAAATAGATTAGAGAGCCCTCTAAATATTCCTCTTTTGTGACTACAGAAGAGACACTCAAAGGAGGAAAGTTCCTCCAGCAGGTAGACAGACCATTGCCTAGAAACCTACCTCTCAACTTTGATTATTTGAAAAACTTACAGGTAAACAGAGGTTTCTAAATGAGTTTCTTTGGACAGTCAGTTTGAGTAATACTTTGAATGTGACTCTTCTAACTTGCTCCCATACAGTCATAGAAATGCTTTTCTTACCACTCAGTAACAACAGGAGCAACAGGAGAAAAAAGACATTGTGGAGAAGGTCACATCTGAAGATAAGGACCTAGTAAGGCTATTCTAGCCAGCTTTCCTGAAGCACTGCTGAACTGCTTTAGAAAGAATCTTTTAATATTTTCTGCCACGGAGCTGCTTTAATCATTTCACCAAAAGCAAATATTATTTTTCACCTTGTGAATGCAATCGTTCTGTGGATCCCTCATTACTGCAAATGAAGCATGGAGACCTCAAACTCTTCTTTTTCCTACCTCTGGCCAAATGAAGAAAAAATATGTTTCAGCCACTGGACTGTGAATTTCCTATTTATTTTCCTACAGATTCCAAAAAAGAACAGATGTAGTTCAGAAAAAAAAACAAAACAAAAACAAAACCAAACAAGCAAGAAAACAACCAGTGCAGCCAAGTTATGCAGAGATAAGTTAAATTTTAAATGTGTTTATGCCCACTGTCAGACTCCTCTCTCCCTGTTTTGTCTCCTAGATTAGAAGTTTTCTCATGCAGTGATCACTTCCAATCTATGTCAATAAAACACAGCAAACTAAGGTTCTTCCTCTTGATGTAAATAACTCCTTCAGGAACCACAAGAAGATTGATTTCCTAAAGGACCCTCCTTCATCCAAGATTGCTGCCCCATCAGCATCAAAACTTCCTCAGGGAGTTTGGTTTTGCTGAAATACGGATTGAAATTTTTCTTTTAAAAAAAAATTTTTTTCAAAACAAAGTTCCATTTTTTAGTTGGAGTGGAGCATTTTGACTCTTATTTCTTTATGACTAAAACCATGTCTTTTTCTGTCACATTATAAATTAGAGAATCATAGAATCACAATACAGTGCATGTTGGAAGAGACCTCAGGAGGTTTCTAGGACAACCTTTTGTTCTGACTAGGGTCCCCAAGAGTTCTGACCAGATTTCTCATACCTTCATATATAGTCAAGGCCTTAAAACCTCCAGGGGCAGAGGCTACAAAACATCTCTGGATTATTGATACCAGAGCTCATCTGTCCTCAAGGGCAAAATGTTTCTTCAGTCTGTACCTCTATTGCTTTTATTCCTACACATTGTCTCTTGTCCTCAATGCACTGCAGTGAAGAGCTCAGCTACAGCTCCTAGAGAGCTTCTTCTTGGTCACTGGGGGCTGCTGTTGGATTGTCCCAAAAATGCCTCTGCTTCAGACTGAAAAAACCCAGCTTTCCCAGTTTCTCCTGAGAAACGTTCCTGTTCCTTTAATCTTGGTGTCCTCCACTGAACTATCTCAAGTTTAAAAGTGTCTTCCTTGTAGTGAGCACCCCGTATTTGGCACTGTGTTTATAACCAAATAAATATGGGGTAGAGTAGACTAGTTCCTTCCCTGGATCTGCAGGCTCTGCCCTGTGCCTACAGTCCAGGCTGCTGCTAACCCCTTAGCTTCCAGGGAAATCTACGGGCCCATGATCAGCTCTGGTCCAGCCCAGCAGGAACATCAAAGATTGTCCTGCACAGCAGCTTCTTAGGCAGTCAGTGCCCAGCCTGTGCTGTCTCAGGGATTTTCCCTTGTGAGGGAAAACTTTAAACTTGTCCTTATTGATCTTCTTTATTTTCTTGCTGTCTCACTCCTCCAGCAAGTCTTGGATGTTTTAGAATAGCAGAGGAGCCCTAAAGCCCACCTACTACTCCCCCTAGGGCAATGTCATCTGAAAACTGATGGGAATACATTCTGATCCCTCACAAAAGTATTGAATAAGGCAGACTCAGCATTGTTACCAAAATCCACATAGAGAATGTCCCCTTAATTACCACCCTCCAACCATGATTATAAAATAATATTTTTAGCCAATCTGGTTGTCCACCCATTCAGACTGAAAAAAGCACAAATTGGAAATAGAAATATTGTGGGATACACTGTCAAATCACTTTCTTCTCCTTCATTTTCCCTGAAATCATAATATAAATTTCTCAAGACAAAACCAGGAAAGCTTTTGACTTTTGCAAATAAGATTAATTTCTACAGTTCTGCCTTCAAATTTCTTGGAAAACTGAATATTTTTGCACACAAAATTGCAACCAAACCAATTCTAAGTTTTGAATGGACATATTGTGGTGCCTTTGTTGGTCTGTGGCACAGTTCCTATTGTTCAGGTAAGACATACTGGGAATACTTTATCTCTTTCTAAGAATGCCTCATCAGCACAGCACAGTCTGCAACATTATTATTTGTACTGGAATTTTACTGTAATTTCTAGAATTTTATTGTTCTAGATTTTAATTTCTGAATTACTGCCATTCTCAATAAGATTGGGCACATCCAGGCTCTGACCGCAAATTTCCTTTGCATTATGGAGGAGGCAATAAATGGCAGGTCTGTATTTAGGAGGTTATTCCCCTTACTCATCTTTCCATGTATTTATTTACCATTTTACAGTGGGGTGGCAGATGCTCAGGTGCTCATGTGCCTTACATGATTTTGTGATAAGACCTTATTGCTGTTTAGTAACTCTGCTGTGACCTGGTGTCTTCTCTACAGAGCCAAGGCCTTTGTTTTGAAAGGTCAAACAGAAGCACAGAAGTCCTTACAAAGTATACAGTTGAGGCTGGTGCTCTTAAACAGCGTGCTAGCCCTTAGTCAGACAGTGGTTTAGGACATGGGGTATTGGTTACTAACATTACTGAAACTTTCTGTCAAGGGTCTTAAAGACTTGAAACACATATAAAATTCTTAGAGACCTCAGGGTAAATTGATATCTGTTCTAAACACTGTGAACTAGGTAATTGTGTTAGCTGCTCAGTAAAAGGAAGAAGTGTATACAGCTGAAGATGATGCCATGTCCATTCATAATAAAATGTGTGAAACTTTAAACCAAAACAGATATACTCCATGGATGTACTGAAGTTCAGGTCTGAGTTTGGACAGGCACTTTATCAAGAACTTCTCCATTGCTCACTTTCACTCAAATCTGGTTTTTGGTACTTCATTTCACCAGTCACTAAATATCTAAATAATCTCTGGGTATAATAATAACAGGCAGTAGAGCACAGCTAAGAGAAAGCTAGTTGTAGAACTGGAATCAGTAGAAGCAATTTAGTGGAATATTGATGTTATTTAGCCTTGCTGAGGACCAGAGATGGATCACAGCTTGACAGTAGCTTGGCTGGATCTATCTGAGGAGAGGCCTCTCTACCCTCAATGCCTCATACCCTACTGGAGTACTCTTTCCCATCAAAGTCCAGGATACTTGGCACTGTGCACCATATACCCATTAATTTAGGAAGATTTGGTAGCTGTTGTTTATCCTTATACACTGCTCACCCCTCGTTTGTAATTCACAGGAGACTGAGTTCAAAGATGGGCAAATTCTTTACTTCTCTGACATATATTGGTTCTACAGAAGTCAAGGTATGATCTTTCTGTAAGCTCGTATCACTTTACCTGCACTGGAAAAAAGCAGATTGTACAATGTTTGAAATGGTGATTGCTGTCAAGTCATTTAGGTTTTGAAGATACTTGCTGGTTATTTTGTTCCTTCAAGTCAACAAATGCATCCTGCTAGGGAATACAATTATCCCCAGCCCCCAGGCATCCTTATCAGGGAGATAAAAATGTATGTCTGACTCTTATTACAGTTCAGGCTATTTACTTACAATGTTCATGGGACATCAAGAACACTTGAGTCCTGTCCAAGCCCTGTGCTCGAAAATTTAGTGCTGTCTGTCTGTGCACTAAGGATAAATTTGATGAAAGTCCTGGTGAGGTCTGCTTATCAGTGCAGTGGGTCTGCAAAGGGATTTTACTCTTGGAAGTGAGGAATGTAACTCTGCACAGTGGTGATATGCTCTGCTGATTTCTCATATTCCTCTTGTAATTTCCTCCCTAACAATGTTTACTCCTTCTCAAGAAAAAGGCTTTGGAGAGTTTTCTGAAACTGTGAAATCTTATTCCTTTGTCAGGAGTATTTCTTTCATAATAGATAAACTTTATTTATCTATTGCTCACAAACATTTTTATTTCAGTTTCACCTGTTTTGGCTATATTTTCTATTTATTAAACTAGACACTTAAATTAATGTATGTCTTTCTGTACTTAGTTTAATAGTTAATTTCTTCTTCAGCTCCTGCCAAACCAACATTCTCTGGACAATCTTTCCCTTTCAAGCTACTGACAAATATGTTGAGGGCTGGTAATGCTACACTTAATAGAACTGAGTAAAGGAAAAGAAATACAGGAAAAATTTTTCTTGCTGGAATTGCAAGTCACTAATTTCTCCCTGGGAAGTAAAGTTCATAAGGATGATTTTTCTTTTCAGATTAAGCTCAGTAAAACTGTGTTTCTTTAATTTTTAAAAACTTTTGCCACCTGGAAAATAATAAGAAAATATTTACTTCTTAGTTATGCTTCACAGACTTTCTGTAGAAAAGAGAAAAAATAAAAGAAAGAAGAAAAAAAAAAAAAAAAACAAGAAAAGGAAGAAAAATATTTCCACAAACCATAAGCAAAGCAATTAATGGACTATTGAACATAGGAAAATATTGACCTCCAGGAAAGCCTGAAGTCTTCTGATTAGTAATCTAATCCTTTGGAAAATGAAATATCTGGATTTGACTAATTTTGAGCCTATAGAGGAGTTTAATTTAGTTCTCCAATTCTTTGTACAAGTGACACATAAAGATATTTTTGTGGATGCGACAGGACTTCAAGCCCTTGTAAAACAAAACAACTAATTTTTTTGAGAAAAGGCTTAACCAAATGTCCTGGTTGGGACACCTAGGCTTCTTGCCCTCCTTTGAGTTATGGCTGAGTGTAAAGGCTATATACAATTAAGTAGAGGTGTGGAGTTTCAGTAACAGCTTGTCCTCATCATTCCCTGTGGAAACATATGTTAAATGACTCAGGCTCTGCCTGATAGACCACGGCCCTCAACAGCTGGGAGTAGATAATTATCTAGCAGATAAGCATGATGGGTTAGAAACTTTTCCACAGAAAAAGCGTCACAGAAAGGTTGTACATCAGCTATGTAAAGCTTTTATGGCTTTTTCTACAACTTCAGAGCTGCTTTATGTCACGGTGTGAGGCTGGAGCCTCAGAGCCCATGCCCATCCTGACAATGACCATTTACTTAACATTAAGAAAGGTCCTATTCATATTTCATGGTGTTACTGCAAAGTATACTTGCTGAAATAACTGCAGTGATCCAGATGTTCACAAATAGGAGCAAGACTAAGAGTGACTGCCATCTATCATTCTTTATGACCCCATGTTGTTTTTAGATTATTTTGGGGATGTAGGCCTAACACATTTAATGACTCTGAACAAGGATTTCTTTTTTTTTTTCCCAGAAGTTAGCAGTTGTGCTTAAATTGCTTCCTGTTTTGGATATTCATTCTTCTTTCTTTTTAGTATCTAATTTAGTGGTCCAATTAGGAAACTGCCTTTTCTGAACACCCTTTATTTTCTATGGAAAAAAAGTAGACGGCTCATCCTGGATTAATTCCATGCAACTAGGGCAGGTTAATTGCTGGGTTTTCTATCTCTTGAACAGATACTGAGAGCTAAGCTCTGCCTTCAGCAGGATCTCTCCCTCTGGAGGTGTCACCTCTCTCTACTGAAGGACAAAAGGAGCCAGAGGGGACTGGCCTCTGAAGACAAGCACCTAAATTTGATTTTCTTTAATTTACTTGATGTGATTAAATTTGATCATATGTGAGTTTTATCTTCATTTGCACTTTTAATACAAGATTCCTTTATTTATTCTGAACTAGCTCACTGGGAAAACATTTAGGTTTTGTGCTGTTTTGAATGCTATGCCTTCCCAAAGTCTGTCTGCCAAGGACTCCACAAATTTACCTATGCCAATAACACAGATTGAAGGAGAGAGGCCAGAGTTTCTCTGACTACAAAATCGTGGGAGTGACATCCTGAAGAGTAGTCCTGGCCACAGTCAAAAATTAAAATACAGCAGAGAGCTAAGTGAGAAGGACTATCACTTCTCTGCCACTGCTAGAAATTGCTGTTCTTCACATAAATTGTCTTTGTCACAGAGTATTTTTGAAGTGCAATAGGAATGTACATACAATTGGATGCAATTACCTCAGAAGTCAGGTACTTAACAAATATCTCCCTAGGGGAAATACTCTGAGATTTGACTGTTTACAATGAGAAGCCAGACCCTAATTCTCTCCATCCTTACACACACACATACTAACATTTAGGTTAACACTCCAGTCCTTGTCATATCTATTCAAGGCCATTTCAATAGTTCAGGCTGTTGATGCAGCACTCTATTTATAGTCCTAAAACTCAAAATCCAGGCTTGGTGGACTGGATCCCCCCCAAAAATGAGAGTTTTGGGACAATGTCTTAATTTCTGCTTGCAGCAAATACAAAACAGACAAATTCTTCACTGTCATTATGGTGCACAGAAATGTATTCAGGAAAGAAGCCATGTGGCTATACATTCCTGCTCTCATCAGCAGTAGTTTCGGTATTATGTCATGCTCATGGGAAGCCTCTTTCTTTCAGCCTGCTGTGGCCACCCACCAAACTTGTCCCAGCTCTGTTTCACTTTCAGGGACAAACACAGAATGAATGTTAAGTGGATGTTGTAAACAGTGCAAACTTCCTTTATATTTGCGGAAACATTTCTTCTCAACTGTTCTCAATTCAAATATATCTCCTTCAAGATCAAGAAATGCCCTTATGTTTGGGGCACAGAAGCATTTTTCACTTCAAGAGCTGTCCAGAAAGGGAGATTTCTGTCTTGGAAAAATATTCAGCATGTAATGTTTTTCCTCCAATTTTTAATACCTCTGCCTCTGTTTCTATCTCTATCTCTGCCTCTCTCTAGGTCTTTATGTCTTTGTGTCTCTAATTCTCTCAAGAACATATACAGAAATGTATATGCACATTTACCAGCTGATAATTAAAAAAAAGATTCTAGTTCAGCTGTTGTCATGCCACATGATAGTTTGCCCAACTTGAATGACCTTTCTTTGCCATGGGCTCAGAGCATGCACAGGGTTAGAGCTGCTCCATAATGTGAAAAGCTGGGATGGATTTAATCATAAATTCAAGCTTTACAATAGTCATCTGCAAATCTACTCATATTAGCTGGGAAAGGCGCACATATCCATGAAGATGTGTTCATAAATCTTTATTTTTTTAAATTATGCTTTTCATTTTGATACTAACATTCTTTTAATTTTCAAAACCTTTAAAAAATATATTTGGAAATTTTGCTGTTAAGCTTCGAAGTTTTGAACTTTTGTTTGTTTTCTTTAGCTAGAAATTTTTCAAATCTATTTCCTTAAAAAATATTGCATTCAATGAAATGACATTTTTCAACCAGAGAAAAAACTTTCCTTTGGAATATGACCAGTAGTTCCACAGCTTTTTTCAAGGAAATGCTGCAGTAGGCCGTGCAAGGGTGGTTGTTGTGCATCCTAGTAAGCCTTCTACAATTTCTGTGCAACTACAAATGTGACAAGAATAGCAATTCTTACTGCACCAGTATTAGAGGAGCTGAGATTGCAACCCAGCTGCTGGCATTGAGGATGACACTTTTTGATCTAGGTCTTCTTTCTTGTATAAATAATAAGCTGTATTTTTGGGTTTTGTTGTTTTTTCACCAAGACAAGAGGCTGCTATATCACTCTGTTGTTGGCAAATGGAAGGAAGCTTTTTCTTCATATACATGCTTTAAACATATTAGAGTTATTCTTATAGATGAAGAATATCATGTGACCACTTTCTCCTTGGTGTAATTGCTTTATAAATATGATAATAAAGAACAGTTTTATATCAAGTGAGGAAATTACCCCTCTTTCCTCTGCTTTCTGGTGTAAACTGTAAGCAAGGAAGAAAAATTACACTTGACAGCTCTGGTCATAATGAGAATGGTCTTATATTGCAAATTCATCACTGGTATCTTGACTTAAATTTCGTTTACTGTTTTCATAATCCTTTCCCTTGCTTATGTCCTCCCTCTTTTCCTTCTTCCTTTTTTTAATTTTATTTTTTTTTCTCTGTGGAGTTTCGGTTTTATATTGTAGTCTTGGACTCTTTCAGGCTCTTCCTAAGACTTATTGCAGACTTTCATTTTTCCTTCCTTTAATTTTTACCTCTCCAAATACTCAGGAAAAGTGTTGGCTTGTTTGATAATTTATTATGCATAACATAAAGACACTGCATCCCATCCCAAAGATATGTATCCCATTGGAGAGGACAATATTTCTGAGAGAGGAGCCACAGTCATGCAAACATGCACTGTGAAAGAAATTTTCAGGGGGACAGCCAGAGGGAAGGATGTGTGCACCGTTTCAGAGCTACCCTGAAGAGTAGCTCTGCTGTGTATCCTGAACTTACGCTCTATGCCGAAGTTTTGGAAAAAGCAAAAAATGTGATTAAATCGATTGTGATTGGAGGTTTGAACTCCTTCTCTGAACAGAAGGGAAAAAACCCACACCAAATTCTTTTTTTATAGGAATTGAAGTGCTTTCCCTAAGTAATCAAGCTGAGAGCTGTGCAATTCAAAGGCAATTTTAGTGGCTCATATGGAGTACCCTCTGTAGTGACTGAGAGATAGTGAAGAATGAACCTCTTAATGTGTGGTCATGAGGAGCAAAGTATACACAGGATAAAAATACTAAAGGTATCCAACTGATTAACAAATCTATGTTTATTAAAATATAGTCTTTTCTTGCTAAATATGTTAAACTCTGGGGAATTCAACATGTTTTCAAGTTACTGCAGTTTAACAATTTTTCATATACCAAGTTACAAGTACCTGTCCCTTTATGCACTATGGCAAGTGCATAATAATGCAGTAAACCCTTTTTCATTGATAGCTTGCCCAACTTGAATGGCCTTTCTTTGCCATGGGCTCAAAGCATGCACAGGGTTAGAGATGCTCCATAATGTGAAAAGCTGGGATAGATTTAATTATAAATTCAAGCTTTACAATAGTCATCTGCAAATCTACTCATATTAGCTGGGAAAGGCAGACATATCCATGAGGATGTGTTCATAAAGGAACTACTCTAGACCTTCAAGTTTCACTTGTTTTCTTAGTACAACATTATCCTTTCAGGTTTATGCTAGGACATAAACACAGGCACCAAAACATCAGAAGAAACTTTATACATGAATTCCAAGTCTGATTTGCACATCTGTTTTAAAACTTTTAAACTTTCTCTGCTACTAAGACTCCTTCCTTTCCTGTGGGATGATGAGCAAAGTTCTGGAACTGCCTTTTCCTGACAGTAATGGAAGATAACAAGGACATTATTAGAAGAGTCCCTGAAGTCATAAAAAGAAAAAAACACAGAAGCCTAAAAAGATGGCAACATAAGCAATAGAAAACAGTATGTGGTGTGAACAGCCCACAAATGTCAGACTGTGCAGCTCTGTGCTGAAGCCAACAAAATTCATAGTGGGAGAAGGCACTCATTCTGCGGATGCTACATTTAAAAAGACTAGTCAACATAAAAAAAAAAATAAAAAAATCATGGTTAAGAGAAAAAAGATGCTACTCTTGTCTGTACTCTCAAGTGCATCCATTTAGGTGGATACATTTTATTGCAGGGATACTAACTTCTGTGGCAGGCACTAAGCTATTATGGCCAGGTGTGAATGCAACAAAAATTAAATGGAGACTTCTTTTCAAAGTAACAGCACTAGCATTCAGGGAGCAGCAACCATTGGGGTTGGTAATGCAAAGCCCAAGGGCACAGTCTAGCATAACATAACTCTTGATGTCACAAAAAATAAAAATATAAAAAAATAAATTAAAAACTTCATCCTGATATAAGATATTGTTTTATCTCTCTGTCTATTCACCAGTTAAAGCTGAGATAGCAGTGTAAGCAGACCACATACTACAGGAACCACAGAGATTTTTTTGTGATGAAACAGCGTTTCGTAGGAAAATACAAACTGGTGGAGTATGAAATATTTCACTGAAAACCTCCTGAGCTTTCAGCAAGTGAACCTACATAGAAAGCTCAGGAAAACTCCACATTACTCTGTCCAGATTCCTGGCATATTACTCCTCATGCAGCAGCTCTGAGACACCTAATGTGCTAATGCTAAGCATACTTGCCTGCATTCTCAACACAGGAGTCTCTACCTGGTACTTTTGGGGGAATGAACCTGATTCTAAAAACAAACCCAGGCCTTGTCATGGAATCTGTGACTGTCACAGTTTTGAGTCAGCCTGCTCACAGGTTTTCTTTCAAACTGAGGACAAAAAGAGTACCTCTGTACCCTGCATAATGTGCAGGACACCTAGAAGTACAGGCTGGAGAGGATGATTTTCAGGACAGGCAGCCTCCGCAAAAGATAGAAGCTCTGGGACTTGCAGCTCCACCCAGATCTCATTTCTGGCCCTGTGGAAGGGAAGCCCTGGAAAGACTAATGAAGCAAGAGCAATCTGCACTCTGCAGAAGCGCAGTCCCCACGGGCTCGGTATTTAGGAGTAAGGTATTAACTTTGGCAGAGTGAGTGTATCCCGTGTAACAGTTCTGTGACAAAGAGGGCAGGCATCTCTGGAGAGCTGGGCAGCTATTCCCCAGTGCTGGTTTTGGTTGGGATAGAGTTAATTTTCCTCTCAGTAGTTTGTATGTGCCTGTGTTTCTGACTTGTGCTGGAAACTGTGTTGCTAATGCAGGAATGTTTTCTGACTGCTGAGCAGCTCTAACAGCTCCAGGACCTCTTCTGCTCCTCATCCCACTGAGCCAGGGAGGAACCTGTGGATGCACAAAGAGCTGGGAAGGAACACAGCTAGGGCATCTGACCACAAGTCACTCAAAGAATATTCGAGACCCTATGGCATCATGATCAGCAGTAAACAACTGGTGGAAGTGGGAGAAGAGAGGGACACTGAGATAAGTCATTTGTCTTCCTGAGTAACGTGACTGGGCACTGCTTTC
Organism: Parus major; assembly: GCF_001522545.3. Classification (NCBI taxonomy): domain Eukaryota; kingdom Metazoa; phylum Chordata; class Aves; order Passeriformes; family Paridae; genus Parus; species Parus major. Next base: position 76,335,025 of record NC_031768.1, on the reverse strand, counting down.
CTGGGAATGGCTGAGCACCACTGGGAAGTGGTGAATTAATTCTTTTTGTTTGTTTGTTTTGCTTGTGCATGCAGCTTTTGGTTTACCTATTAAACTCTATTTATCTCAATCCAGGAGTTTTCTTACTTTTACTCTTTGGATTCTCTCTGCCATCCCATGGTGAGGCAGTGAGTAAGAAGGTGTCAGGCCTGAGCTGATGGTATGGTTAAACTATGACACCACCTCACACTCCCATGTCTTTAACACCATATCTATTTTCTCATCTGCAACTGTATTCTTCAACAGAATAAAAAAAAAATGTTTGAATTCCCTAGAAAAGAAAAATAAAGCAAGCGGTTTTCCTGTCAGCTGCACTTTTCACACATTTTCTGTAGGGTAATAAGTATTCTTTCATCTTAGATTTCATCTAGCACACCTAGAAATATATTTCACAAAGGTATGATCTTTCTGTCAAACACAAGTTAAAGGCACAGATCAGTCTTTGGCTTTGTCTATTGCATCAGTATTGTGCTGAGGTTGATTAGTATAGAAACAGATCAGGTTAAATCAATTTAATCCTACTATACTGAACCAAGAGGGGTTTTATTCTCCAAAACCAATCTATTACTTACCCACTTTTTTTTTAAGTTCAATATTACCTAACTTCATCTATTAAAAATAATGAGGCAGATGTAGTATAAACTTATTTTAGAGTCCATCTACAGGTTATGTTACAAGCTTAGGCTATTCAATTTTTCTTCTAAAAATCTTAGGCTTACCCTTAAGAGCAGTCTTGTTTTCTTTGTTTTAAAATTTTAATCTCTCATGGAATATGCATGAGTTCATTGGACAGTCAAGAAGCAGAGCAGTGAGCAGGGCTAAGCAGAGGGGAGCCATGTGGAGAACCCTGCTCCTGCTAAGCTCAGTCTAAGCCCTGATGTGTGGACTGCTGGGAAGCTTCCTCAGTGTGTCGTCTGTGTTATTACTCTATCCAGGGCTGAAAAAAATTCCTGTAGAATTTTCTGCTGAACACACAGCAGGCAAGACAATGTTCATGCTGTACAAGTTTGCTTTTTGTAGGTATTTCATTAATTTTTCTGTTGTTTCCTGCACTATCACTTCTCTGCATCTTGTATCAATTATGGCAATTCACAAGCAAAGCTCTGTGAAGTTCCTAGCAGTACATGTACTCTTACAGGAGATTTAAAGGAGAGTTTCTGTGATAGACTGAAGCTCCCTGTTGACATCAATGAGATTCAAAGTTAGATAAAGATACAGCAAGTGAATTATGAAAATGAGTACATTTGTTCAATAGCTTCCCTTTCATATCAAGGTATTAGTAATATTTACTTTTTTACTTGGAGTTCTGTTTCAACATAATTTCCTGCAAAAGAACATATTCTTCAGCAAATTTCATGGCCTGGGAATCTGAATATCAGCAAGAATTAAACAATTTATGATAAGGATCCCTTTAGCCTTCATTTAAGACGTTATAAAAAAGTATTTAAGGCATGATAGAACAAAGCTCTTTATTTTCTTTAAAGGGTCATTATGGAGGGCTACACTGCATGTCAATAATGGACAGTTCCACAGAGCTGTGCATGGCACACAATCACATAATTACACATGAAAAAATGAAATATTCTTGCAGGCTATTTATGAAACATTTCCTTTATATAATGGAAAGGGACTTCTAAGCTTTTCAAGTGTAGACAAATTATATTTTTCTGGGATCAGGCAAAGTATCAGGAAACCTTGCAATCAATAATTCAATTTACCATTTCTCAGGATTAATCCTTTTCTTAATGACTTTTTCCCCCCTTGTATTGATATGGAATCTAGATAGAACTAACTTCAAGGCTGCAAAGTCAAAAATATATTGTTCCCATGTTGGAAATTATAATGGTGAAAATAATTCAGACTGACTGAAGACAGAGACAATACCACAAACTAGGGCATTCCATAGCTATTATAATTATTTTTAAATACTTGGTGTCAGAGGAGCAAGGGAGAGTGTACCAGCAGTTAAATTTCCATACAGTGATTTAGTGATCTTTTTGCAAGACAGAAATGATGGATAAAACAGATTTGTTGGCTCTGCAGGAGATTATTGAGAATGCTTAGAGCTGAAGGTAAATCTATGTGCAGAGAAGTTTATAATCACAACCTCAGTCTTGGTAAGACAGGGTAGGAACCGTGTGCTCTGCCACATTAGAACACTTCCACAAAAATCTGTACATTGGGCAGGATTAGTCCTTCCTTCCTTGGAATCAGCTTTTGGGCTCCTCCCAGAAGTGAGCACAGTGATCATGTGCTTTGTATTAAACAACTACAGACAATGGTGAGCACTGGGTGACAATTGCTGTGTAAGCACACATTAAGGGGTTGTTGGCCCTGGTGGTTTCTTTTTAAGGAAGGCATTGATCTAGAACACGGCTACCCAGAGTAAAAAAAATAAACTACATGAAAAAAAAAATAAGCTCTCAGTTTCTTAACAAGAGAATACCATCTGGAAAAGCTCAGCGGAACAGAGAGAGACAGGTGAAAAAAAACCAAAACAAAACAAACTTTTTAATTAATAGATGTTTACAATACTAGTAGCTAAAAAAAAAAAAAAAAGAATATTGATTCCTGCTTCTATCAAGGTTCCTTGTGCCCTGTCCACAGAGCTAGATGTATTTTTCAATTACTGGCAATTTGGTCCCCAAAATTAATTTTATATTAATATATTAATTTTGAGTTATAGAAACTACTAGGGCATTTATAAGAAAAAAGGATTTTTAATTTTTTTAAATAGACTTAATTTTTTAATATATGGATCCAAACATTTAATTTTGACAGCTCTAATGTAATATTTTAAATTTGTTTTGAAATGTGGTTTTTAATATTTTAAATTGAAGAAAAAAATGTTCCAGTTTTTAGAGACAAATTAATCAACTTCAGACTGATACCAACAGCAGTTTATTTTAATTTATTTTATTTAATAATTATAAATACACTACACAAATAAATGACATTCCCCCTCTCAAAATGATATATAAACTGGATATAATCTCAAGGACAATCAATTCATTGTTTTGTGATATTTTAAATACTGGAGTTCTCAGGAATATCTGCCGTGGCCCAGGATCCTGTAATTTTTAAAAGTCCCAGACCTGCAAAAAACCTAAGTGAATTCTAGTGTAAAACAGCCATCAGCTCAGCAGAAGTTAGCTGAACTTAAGTTCTTTTCAATTAACTTTATTTTCCAAGAAAAACTCTCCTTTCTCCACCTTTGGGATTAGACAAGACAGGGCTGCTTGTAAATTGTTCTTACTGTCAGCAAGGAAAAAGTCAAGTATAATCCTAGATTTAGGACTTAGAGAACTGAAGGGTTACCTAAACTCAATCTTGCACCTTTTTCCTCTGCACTTTTTTGTAGGTGTGATGGACCAACTCATAGAAATATTTCATGGATGAAAAATCATCATCACATTATTAGTTAATTAAGTCTAGTGAACTCAATGATCCTGGCAGAAAACCTGGATATTTTTCATTAAAAATGAAAAGTGGTCAATGTTCTTTGCATGCTGTAGCATCCAAAAAAAAAAAAGTAATTAAGCCTCACTGGTACTTTTGTCAAGTTTTCTTCATTTTTTCATCATTTATGGATCTGTTTATAGAAAAAGGAGTTGGTCTCAGTTGAATTAATGGACTTTTTAGCCTTTTGTGCACCAATTCTGGTTAAGTAATGTGAGTACTCCAGAAATGCAATTATATAATGGTATAGGTATTCACAAGCTAAATTTCATCAGGTACTAGATTTAACATATATTATAGCAGCTAGTTCCTACTAATTAGGTAAACATCTGCTAAATAAGAAGCACCTGGGAGCCTTGAACTTAAAGCAAGACTGGGGTTCAAGAGATCTTGGCTGGGTTTCTATTTGTACCAAAGACTTACTCTGTATGCCAGGTTTTCCCACTGCAACCTTTCTGACAGGCCTTGACTGACAACAAGTTGATCCATATTTGATGAGATTATTACAAAATCTCTTGTGAGAGTTATACTGAAGTTACTGTTGTTGTGGGAGATAATTTTTCAGACTCACAAATGGGAATAAAGTTGTTTAAAAACCAATTTTAATTAAAGACGTGAAGAAAACTCTTACAACACAGATGAATGTGATCATTCTATACAGTTCTTGAAGAATAATATTCTAGAGTGTCTTCTCTAAAAACAATCTTGCACTTTATGCTAGACCTAATGCCTCTTTTTCTGCTGTCTTCCAAAAGCTGTGGCTTGTGCCCACTTGTACTTCACAGACTGATTAAGGGAACTTTGGCAGCTTTTCTTTCAGTTTTCAATTCTCAGCAGCGTTGGTTCAGAGCTGTGAAATAAGCACAGCCTTTTTAGCCCAGCAGAAAAGCCTAAACAGTTTCCTCATAAAGGTTGCATACAGTCTCTTCACTCTCTCTCCCAGCCTTTTGCCTTTGTGTTTTGGTTGAGAAAGTAAAAGACTTTTTACCTCTTTCTCCTTTACTCCACCATATGCCAACATAATGATCTTTCCTTCCTGCAGCTCAACCCCACTCTGATTTTTTGGTGAAGGCTTGTGACAGTTTTAATTTCTTTTTCTGCCTCAACATTGGCAGTGTATGTGCTTTTCTACCTTGAGATTCACCCAGGTGGTTGATCTGCCTAGTTTTATTCTGGATACTTTGGTTACAAAAAACAGGTCAATTTTTCACAAAGTTGTTTTTGCTCATTCTTTGCAAAGGAAAGCACAGTGCTTGAAGTGTTTACATACAGGAAGGGGAGGAGGGAGAGAACAAATGTGAGATGATGCTACTCCTGAAGGGGTTTCATCCCTCAATACTTGTCTTTTTCTGAACTGTGGTATTGCTGTGTAAATTTCTCTTCGACTATAATGAACTTACAGTCAGTTTAGAACAAAATAAGGTCTCCCCAGCTCTGGGCATTTTGCAAAAGAGAAGCCACAGGACAATGATCTGAGAGTACACCTCAAGTTGTCCTATATTTCTCCTCAGGAAGGGCCTGACACCCTTATTCCTTATTTCCCTTCAAAGTCAGAAAAATTATTGCACACTCAGGACCTGATTTCTCTGCACCTTAATTCCACTTTGTATTTCTTGGGGTTTCTTCCTGTTAGCTGTTCAGGTAGTCTGGGCAGAGCATGACCCTCATTATGACATATGCAGAACCTATCATAACATTTTCATAATAGCCAAGACTTCCATTGTTGCATTCCTTTTCATTGCTAACCCAATTTATTGTTAGTTTGACCTGTGTATATGTTATTTTGTTCTGCATCCTCTATCCAAAATTCACCCTATTTTCAGATACATTCTGACTGCAACCCTTAGACCTTTTATTTGTCTTATTCTTACTTTTTTCCAGCTTCATGTGTTAAATATTTATAGCTTTCTTCTTTATGATTCATAACAATCTATCAGTATTTCTCCAAGTCCCAAATGTAAAATAAATCTATGTAGGTAATATATGACACTGGCCAAGTCTAGAACTGTGACTTGATACCCAGTACAAGGATGGACAAATTAAAAGCTAATGCTCTAAGCCAGTACATCCCAGAAAAAAATAAAATAAACCCTAAACAAACAAATAAATAAAAGAGCTTGAACTCCTTCTTTTGAAGCAGCTGATCACTGGCTGTATGAGAGGTTAGAAAAAAAATATTTTCAGCAAAACTTCAGGGACTTTGTTGTTGTTTACTTTTGTCTGTGGAAAGAAAGCAAATTTAATTTTTATTTGTGGGTTACTTTGGGATTCTTTAAGATCAGAAGTAAATTAGAATATTTTGTCTACAACTTGCTAACAGGTATAATCAGAAGCCGGGATTTCTGTGCACCCTGAGAGATTCATTTCCAAGTCCCTTCTGGTTCCTAATCATAAGAGCTCTCTGAATGTATTCAAATGATGAAAATAGAAAAATAGCTCAAAATTTGTTTTACTAATAAGGAACTGTCTTTTCACAAAGGAGGACTGAGAATCACATAAAACCTCCAGGTTCAAATCCCACAACAAAGTCAAAAGAAGAATTTAAATTTTATCTTCTTGAAGCTAAGAGAAACTCTCAACTCTTCAAATAGTTATACTTTTCAGAAAGGTACCTTTTTCTATTTAGAAAAAAAATGTGTCTGGGACTGAAGTCACTTATTCAACACAAGCTTTTTCCAAAAAAACTGTTTTTGTATTATCTTAATCCCCCCAAAAACATTAATAAATCTCAAAGTAGTATAAAACAAGGAAAGAAATTCTGGTTTTATCAGCTCTCTGACAGCTACAGGGCTTATTACAAACTAGCTGTTGCTTGACTATGTGGAAATAAAATATCACTGCCATACTGATACAGGTCCCACATCTGGGAAAAACAAAAATGTATACACAAAGCTTTTTCACATAATTTCTTGTATTTCCATGCATTTACCATGCATGTTTTTTAACCTGTGGATTCTGAGGGTGTGTCATTCTTTAAATGTTTCATCAATTTCATTGACATCAGGTGAATTACTTTCAAAATAGGCAACTGATGCATATGTAGTAGCAGCTGCTATTTTTTTGTAATGTTCAGTACAGAAAAACTTCTGAGAAGGAAATAATATTTTTCCTTTCTTTAAGGAAGATTTCTGCCTAAAAAATATAAACATGATATAAATAGTGGGCACTATATTGTTATCTAAGGTAAGCTGCTTTACCTTATTCCTGTAATTTTCAAAAGTGCATTTGTATGAATTGGACTGATAGAGTTTTTTTAATATGGATTTTTATTAGTAAATGGTGCAATGTGTCATTAACAGGCCAAGAGAAAGCTCTTGACACACCAAAAGTACAAAAAAAAGAAGATATAGAATTGTAAGATATCAATGACCTGATTACTACCAAAAAAAAAAAAATCTCAATGGCATACCAGATTATGTCAACTAAAAACTACTTTCTAGTACTTGAAGAACAAAAATTATAATCTATGAAGGTCATATAAGAATTACATATAATAAGATCTATAACAATTTTCTTTGTTTGAAGATATAAATAGAATTTTTCCTTTCTTCCCTGCAAAAACAATTTTATTGAGCAGGAAAATTGAAGGAATAAAATCCTCAGAAATAGAGTTATATAAAAAATGAACTATGTTTCATCAGAAAAACATTTTTTCATCCAAATCAGAATATTGTATGGTCAGAAACTTAATTGTATCAAGACAGAACTCTGAGTATTTTTACTTGGAAAACCAATTTTTGTATATACAACAGAACTGTACTTAGTTAATGTCTAAAATTATTTGTTCTGAAGAAAAAACGTTTTTAGTATGGATAGTCAAACAATACTCCATTGCAATGATATGTTATTTCCTAACATATTTAGGATATGATATTCCTAACATATCCTAGGTTTCCAGTCTTGACCCTCACTTGAATTTTAGCAATTTAATCCTTGCGAGTATTATTTGTTATTCTTAATTGTCCTTCATAAAACAAGTCTTTGCTCTCACAAGGCGTACTGCTGGTAATATGCATTTATAGGTATACACTTAAATGGGAAAACACACTTTTAATCAGTCTAGATTTTATTTTGTCTGACAAGAGAGCAAAATGTTATATTTGAGAAGTTCTAGGCCAAGACACAGTTTGATTCAAAAACATTTCTTTCTTTATGGAGGAAATATAAAGGCTTTTTTGTAAAAATGGTTTCTTTGTATGAATAATTCCTGTTACAGAACAGAAAGTGGCAGACATAAGATAAGAACACAATCTTTGTTCCACAGAATTTAACATCAAAATAGTGTCTCAGTAACTAAATTACATAATAACAGCTTATCAAGTTGCACATCTTTGTCTACATATTCCTTTTTGCTTCCCTGAGTGGTCTAAACCAGGCTTCAATCCTATCTTTTACCCACCTACCTGATTTTACCAGCTAATTCAAAGAATCTATTAAAATTCACAAAGTTAAGCAGCAGCTGTGGAAGTATTTGCAGGGTCAAGCCCTTGTAGTTTAAATCTTTACTACATGTGTATGCAGAACCTAGCAATGGGGGGCCTTGAAAGCTCATTTGCATCTCCTTGGCAGAAACCTGAGAGCAATTCTTTTTCAAAACTCAAACTCCACCTTGGAAGCCCTTTGAGGAAAGGGAAAAAAGAAGGGTACAAGCCTTCCTGGAAAAAGAACATTTTTGCAGTCAAGTTACACGGAAACAACATCAAAAGAGCTTTTCAGGTAGGAAGACTTTTACACTCTGTCATTCAAGATACATTTCTTAGTTTGGTATTCATGGGAAAATTTTGGATTCTCTGTGTATATATTTTCTTTTAATTGATATGAACTTATTTAAGAATATATATATATATATGTATCTATATATTTGATTTTACTTTTCACTGCATATGTGTAGACCAAATTAATTTTGCTAGGAGTAGACAGCATATTTGCATTTCATTAGTATTCATTTTCACTGTATTTTACTAAAAAATGTAACCTAAAGGATTGTAGGCTGTGCAGAAACTAAGCAAACTCATAAAGACCCCTAAGAGTCTGTGTGGAGAGGTGGCTGAGAAAATGCTGGGGTTATATATTAGTTATAGGCCCTTGATTCAGAAAAAATATATCGTTTGGAAATGACTCAACTGTTATCTTTCAGGAATCTTTTTTAGTCATTTTTTAAATCAATTTTTTACTGAATTTTCTTTCTTATCATAGATATTTTCCTTTTATTCTCTGGCCTTTTAAAATTTTGTTATAGATAGAACTGAGAAAGAAAACATTTTTCTCCTTGTAGGAAACTTCTCACCTGAAAGATAGAAACAATCTTGATAGCAAATCAAGATAGAAATTTTAAGTGCTGACTGTTTTACATAAATTTAGAAATTGACTCAGAAATATACTGATTTTGTGCTGCCATTTCAGAGATAAATAAATTTTCCCCAAATCTGAAACATTTCCTTTACTCTTCTGAGTCACAGTTAGAGCTGGACCAGCTCCCTGTGCACCGGGGTGATGAGCCCAGCCACAGTCCTCAGGCACCTCCTTGGGGACAGGACATCAGCCCCTGGCTTGGCACCAGGAGCAGCAGAACCATCACGAGCCCAGGCATGGCTGCATCATGATGGGGACTTTGAAATGATGTGCTCTCTCCCATGATGTGCCATCTCTGTGGCCATGGTCTCCCCAAAGCATGTGGAGAACCTCACACATGGTCACCATGGGCTACAGCAGACTTCTGCTGCATCTCACCTAGGAAATAAAGGTGGGGAAATCCTTGCAGTTCAGAAAATTACTGTCATGGTTTTCTAGGCCATACTCCATCATGTATTTGGACTATTCAATCTGTCACTTTTTTGAGCAGTTTCCAATCACCTGTGGCAGGTAGAACATCTCAGAGATCTAGGCATGCAGCCTACCTGGGCAGTGAAGGAATTTGTCACTACGACCATGTGGACCTTTCTTTATTGGTTGTCCTCAAGGCCCAGGAACATTTTTGGTCATTGTTTATCTAACTGGCATGGTTGTAGTCCCTGAAACTTATGTCTGCTCTAAAAGCCCCCACTGGATCAGTAGAACTTTGAAATGTGCATTACATCAAGGGAATTGCAATCTCTGTGAAGCTCTCCAGAATATGATGAAAACACTGGCTATCCTACTATAAGGTGAGGCAGCAATGGAGAAGCCTAACATAGTGTTTTACTGAACCAATTCAACATGAATTATTTGCCATTATCAAAATATAATGATATTGTACTTTGCATTGATTTTTTCCCTTTCTTGAATCCTATTGTAGCTTGCAGTATGAACTTCAGAATTTACTAGTTACCTCTTATATCACTATTTGGGCAGTTCTAGCTTAAAACACATAGATCTTCCGTTACAGCTCTTTTATTCTGTTTTATTAACCTGTTTGTTTTAATATAGACTCATAGGCTGTGTTAAAGGTGCTCCAAATTCTCCTTAGTGTGTAAGTGTAAGAACCCCAACAGGCACTGTTAAATATCATCACTCTGCATTTTATAAGTTGTGGTAGTCATGCCTTTCAGCAAGACACAGTGTGGTATGCTTACATTTCTCTGCTTCTCATTTATATGTTAATAACTCTCAAATGCCTTTATTTGATTCACATTCAATATTTTATAGTGAATTGAGGTAGGGGTACCTTGTCTGAGAATAGTATCTGTTATTTTCTTTTGGTCAATCCTATTAATGGAAATATTGTAATTAAGCACATTGGCAAAAAAAATAAAAAAATAGTGATGCAAAAATTGTAGTTGTTGAAGGTACATCATTGATCCCGAGGGAAATGATAGGAGTATATTAGAAGAACTGAATTATTGAAATTCTAAAAACTCTATGAGGTGCTACAGTGCAGAATGTAAGATTATCTACTTGGGATCTAATAATAAGAATTTCTTCTATAAAAGTTGATATCTTAACTGAAAATTCGAAAAGAAGAAAATATGTCAGAGTTAACCATATATTGTATACATGAAACTGGTACACACAAAATAAGAGACCATATTTGTGACAGCCAGTAAAGGTCAAGATTACTAAAACTGTTTGCTGCATGAGGCACCATCACCAAAATTTCATTTTCAGGGTAGGTGTAGTTCTGATCCTGTTCACTACACGGAAGATGAATCTAACTAAAACAGATAAGGTTATTAGGAGAATACAAATGGTATGTCTCCATTATGAGACAGAATCCAAGTAATTTAGCTGCTTTGCTAAACTGAATGACAAATGTGGAGAGGGTATTGTCAGTTCCCACATAAGAAGGGAACTCTGTGCCAAGAGAAGTAAATAAAACACCAGTATTTCCAATATCTCTGTCTTCTAGCAACATTACTATGTACTCTTTAACTGAACACGTCTTCTGTAATGACAGTAAAGGAAATACTTGAGTTGTGTAAATTACTTTGGCATCTTAGGAAACTCTTTATAAAATATTTAGATGTGGAAGAGGAAGGAGAAGGGTGGTAATGGGAAATGAAGGTACAAGAAGAACCTCTTGTTGAGAAATGAGACAGGGTCACAGACAGGTCTTCCTCTAGGGGTAAGTGTATGTGGTTGCATGTGAAGTGTGATCACACTTCAAATGCATCTGTAATTAAATTGTGTGGCTTCCACTGGGGGAAAAAAAAGAAAAACAAACAAAAAACCCCCAAAAAACCAAGAAATGTTGACTTATAAAACCTAGAAGATGCAATATTCGAAAGAACAAATAGGCCCATATATTTAAACTAAAAATTGAAGTATCTGGCATTTCTAGAAGTGAGATTCCACACATCCATGCAGAGATACTTGGGGAAAAATGTACTTTCATATAGAGATATTTCAGTTTATTTGAGGTATTGTGTAACATGTTTATCCTCAATAACAAATTATGTTACTGAGGCTTGGGTGTCCATTCCATTGTTCTCTTTTATAGTTCTACAGGCTACAGGACATTATTCATCTCTCTGTCCATGCCAAAACAATAATAGATGAATATGGGTTTAAAATTCACTTTCTATTTTGAAACTTCAGACTTCTATGTTACCAGGGGCATACCACATATCACATCATCTTTATGCAAGTCTTGCCATTAAAAACAAACAAACAAAAAAAGCAAAGGAAAAAAAAGAAGATAGGATGACAAGAAAACCACAAAATGGCTTTGAGGCACATAATGCAAAACTAAAGATAAAAGATCAGCATTTTCTACCCTAAAAGTGATATTGTTTAAGTTAAAAACATTCCATTATTCAAATAAGATTGCTTAAAGTTAACAAGTTCTGGTGGTTTCTGTGGAAACAGGGTCAGAAAGCTATAGGTAGTCAGCCTGCCGCCGTTAGCTAAGAAGGAGATCTCTCACTTGCAGATTTCAGGAGTTGCCTGCCTGCTGGGAAACATATAAAAAGGCAGCTTCCAAAAGTATTCTGCAGGGTTTCAGACTAGTGAAAAAAACGTAAGGTTTAAAAAAGGAGAAAATTGTAAAAAATTATGAAAAATTACATATATCTATGAAACAAATCTGTGCAAAAATAGCAAATAATATTCAAAGTATACTGATTTTATTTTACAAAATATAAATATTTTTAGCTTGCTGTATTAAAAAAAAAGGGAGATTTCAGATTATTTGGTATTTTTGAGAGAAGTTTAATTGCAATTATGGCAAGAGGTGCTAAGAAAACTATTCAAATTGTAAACCAATTAGCTCTGGTGTTAGTAGTCAGAGGCAGGGCAAAATAAGAGACAACCCATAGAGGTTCTGGATATTGGGATTTATTTAAGAATCAATGAGAAGAGTGCTTTTATCCTTTTGGTCTACCTCATATACTTCCAGGCTCACTGTCCTTGGTGCTATGTTCACTAGATCATAACTTCCCTTCTCAGCAAGGCTGCCACTGCTGGTCTGGGGAGTTCAGTCAGAAATCATGTCAGTCCACACTCACAGTGACTCCTGTCAGTCCCAGGAATATTTGCCATCATGGGCATCCCCTAGAGTTCATCTCTATGCATTTCCCACATCTCAAGGGTCCTACCACTTCTAGAATCTTTCCTCTAGGCAGGATCTTCACCTTTTCTTTCTTGGTCATCTTCCTATTTCTAAGACCACTTCTTTGGGAACCCTTGCTTTCTACCCCTAGCCCCCAGTTTTCCTTACCTAGATAGTCTGTCTGCAGAAGCACAGCATTGGATCAGACGCCACAGTCTTATGTCTCTTCATTAATTGGATGATTCATGAAGGAGAATTAATGATGGAGGATAGTGACAGCAATATTATTTTTGGTGCAATAAGGAAATAGAAAACATGTGGCAGTAGAAAAAAAGGATAATTTTGTGGAGGGTCAGGAAATAGTGATTTGCTACTACTCTGAAAGAAACTACTCTTCCTGACATGCAGATTGTTTAGGTATGTGCACCCAGTAATGGGCTCAAGAATACACACATTGCCCTTTAGGAAGGCATAAACCAGATTCCTCTGCACTTCTTTTATCTCATTCTGAGGAAAAATCTGTTTGACTTTACTACAAAACAATATTTTGATTTGTCCAGGTTTGAAAACACAACAGTAATGAGCAACATCTTTGTAAAATGCTTTCTTTGTGGTCTTTATGGGTTCCTTTCTTACGGTTTCCTTCTCAAAGACCACTCTAATGCAGGAACTTGTCTGACTGATTGCTCCATACTGCTCTATTTAAACTCTCCTTCTTTCTGTGACCTTTATTCCCATGGGTATTCTTAATGTTGCTCTCCTCTTAGTCCCGGCCTCCTTGATATTCATCTTGGATGCTGCTATCACTGCAGCTTTGCTTTGGCCTTTTACATAGTGAAAGGGTGAATGAATCACAAGAGACCTCAAACAGATAGATGCTAAAAGGTGTGATAAGAGTGCAGAGAGCTGTCTTTTCATTTTTCACCCCTACTTATGCATTTTCTCTGTTCCTTGCAGGTTTTATGCAGGTGTATTTTTCAGGGTAGTCAGGCCTGCTGAGATGTAAAATGAAGCAGTGATAAAAGTAGACAGATGCATAAAAAATGAGATTGTGACGTTCTGTTTAAGGTGCTTCTGAAGGAAACAAAAGGAAGGGGGAGAACTCTGTGAAGATTACTCTTTTAGCACTGTATTCTTCCCTACCTGTTTTGTTTTTCCTTAAATCTCTTAAAATTCCATAATTACTAGGGAATCTGAAGAGTCATTAAAAAGAGATACACGAGGATAAGCATTTTCTCATCTATATACTTGCAAAGAAGATCATATAAATATAACCTCCTCTAAAAGCTTAAAAATAGATTGTCTTTTGAAAAACATCTGGATTTTGTAGTCAATCTTTTTTGTAGGTAGAATAAAATGGTGATAATGAATGATGAAAAGTTGTCTTTTATGAGTGGATAGCAATGGGCATCTTTGTGTTGCATTAGAAGCTCAAACTTTGTCCATCTGGTCCAGTTTTTTATTTTTACAGTATAAAATTTTATTTATCATAGAAGCAGTTTTTCAAGATGAAGTGTTTTTAAAAAGTATAACTGATTGGGTTTTTTGTTAAAGTATTCAGGTCCAGATACTATTCTCAAAAAAATGGAGCAATAGGCTGTGAAAATGGAGTTATACTTTCAAATTGTGCAGAGAAGAGGTTTAGGTCAAGGATTTCTTTTCCATGGTCAGCTTTCAGTCAACTTTCTGACTTTTTTATTGATTTGTTCGTGTGGGGCTAATAAACTCTGTTTGGGATTTCATTCTGATAAATACCACAACCCAGATATACAGGCTTCATAATGTCTTGGGGGGCTGAAACAGAAAACAGAATGAGAAACTGTTGCTAAAATCATTTCTCCAATATCCAAGACAACATCCATGTTGGCTTCAAACACTTTCTTATGCTCTGAGCTTGCAATGCTGCATCTATATTAACCACTTTTACATGACAAGTGAAATTGCACAGGGCACAAAAAAAAGCCTTATTCTACTGTACAATCTTCTTTCACTTTGATTGCTTTGATTGCAGAAGAAAGTTATTTGTCAATGTTACAAAGATAAATACTGACTTCCTAGTGATACTATCAGAAAATACAATGTGAAATCACAATTAGGATCTAAATATCTACTTCAATCTAAGATAACAATTAAATTTTATCTTCTAATTTGTGCAAATTAATTGTCTGATTCAAAATCTCCATCACTTTACATTTTGCAGAAATTACAGACTAATCTTGGTGACTCTAAAATGTGTGTTCCACTATATTTTGAAAGTACCATTAATATTATACCATTATACCATATAATACCATATTAATATCTTAGTACCTACCTAAGTCAAAGCCTGGGAAATGCAAATCTAACTAAGTTTGATATTTGAATGACCTTTGATAAATACATGCTGCATTTTGATAAAATAAATGATTTTGAATACATATGTAAGAGTGAGTAGGGGTTTAGGAAAAGGTTGTTTATCTATGTCTGTAAGCACACACATATGCCTATGCACACACAGATACACATATCTACATAAAATTCCACAAAAGCACAGAAGCTGTCAGTACTCTTAGGATTTCTGGCAACAATAAGGCTTCAGAATTCTAGCCACAAGTATTCTTCAATTACTCTTTCACAGTAGTTTTTTAAATCCATGTGCCATTTCTAATAATAAACCTATGAGAATTTATGAATGACTTCCACCAAGGAATAGCTAAACTGCCTTAAGCCTACTAAGCTTGGTAGAAATCAAAACAATGGAAGCCACTATGAGGCTAAAAGGAAATGGTAAACTCTCAGCTTAAGACCATAACTTTGTGCAGTCTTTTGGCTGCAAAACTGCCCTAGAAGTGGCAAAAGATGAAAAGATGAGCAACATTTGTTTTGTTACCTACAAATAAATTTGTACTGTCAATTAACAGAGATAATTGGGAAGAGTTCTGACTAAAAAGACAATTTAGAGTATAAACTGACTTGTTCACCAGCAGCTCCTTTGCAACTGCTGCTGAAGTTTCTTGTTCACACAGACCACAGACTTGTTTTGGCTCTCTGCAGTTTCCTCCCTCTCTGCACCTCTAAGTCTCCTTTTGATGGACAAAATGTGTGAAAGGGCCACAAACAGTTTTTAGATACAGCAGCAAAGAAATGCTCTGAATCTCCCAACCAGCACACATCCACATTGCTCAGAGAAACAGCCCTCTGGGGAAAGGGAAAAGGGAATAAAAGGAAAAAGGGAAAAAGGGGAAAAACAAAAAGAGAAAAGTGGCAATAGTATACTCTTAAAGATTCTGTGGAATAAATTAAACAGGTGAGGGAGAAGGGCTATAAGTGACAAAAAAAAATATTTTGTACCATAGTTGGTACATTTCCTTTATAGCTAACCCTGAGGCAAAGCTCAGTTAATGAAAGAAAGCTACAGACTAATCTTGTCATTCAATGCACAGCTCTCTCACATATATCAGACTGATTTCAAGACTAAAGACTATATTAGCTGTTGCCCTGAGAATTAAACCTTCTGATCTTGTTTTCATAGTTTCTAGCCACTTTCCCAGCAAAGTAACTATAAACATAATGTTTATACATTCCATTAAAGAAATGTCTTTTGATGGATATTTCTCATGACCAGTGTGGTTGAGGCAGGTGAGTAATGTAAAAATTGCCTAGCCACTACTAGCAAACTTTCATGGACCAGTGTGACTGGAACGAGTGCCTGAAGACTGGAGGAAAGCAAACATCACTCCTAAACCTCAGTGATAAATTTTAAATAAATTACTGGCCTAGTAGATGAGCAGGAATCATTGATATTACCTACCCAGTGTTCGGGAAGGGAGACAGTGTCTCCTGTAAGAGCATCAGAAGCAGGTTTGTGATAATGTGGGCTGGATGAGAAGAGAGTGAGATGAATTGAAAGCTGGTCCTTGTACCCCAGGGGTAAATATTAGCTCCAGTCCTGTTTAACACCTTCATTAATGATTTGTATGATGCTGTGCCTTCAGCCAATTTGCAGACAAAATTGTACAAAATAAGGAGTGGTTGATACACAAGAAGGTCATGCTATCATCCATAAAGACCTCAGCAGGACCACAGAATCACAGAGTGGTTTGGGATGAAAGGGACTTTTAAAAGTCATCTATTTCAACAATCTTTCAATGATCAAGAGAACCTTGACTAGATCAAGTTGCTCAAAACCCTGCCCACCTGACCTTTCCAGGGATGGATCATCTCCAGCCTCACTGAACAGCTTTTACCAGGGTTTCACCATCTTCCTTGAACAATTTTTCTCTAATGTCTGGTCTGAATCAACACTCCTTTGTCCTTTGTCCAAACTCTTATGCCTTGTCCAGTCACTACAGGCTCTGCTAAATAGTCTGTCTCCACCTCTCTTTTAAACCCCCTTTAAGTATCAAAAAACCTCAATAAGGTCTTCCTGGAGCCTTCTCTTTTCCAGGCAGAGTAATCCAAACTCTGTCAGCCTTTGCTCATAGGAGAGGTTCCATTCCTCTTCAATTCCATCCTTTTTGATCTCTCCTCTGGACCTGCTCCAAAAGATTTATGTCTCCCTTGCACTGGGGACTCCAGAGCTGGAGACAACTCTTCTATGAGGAAAGAGCTAATGGATTAGGAGAGGCTGGAGAAGAGAAGGCTCATCAGGGATTTTACCAATATCTAAAAATATCTTATGGGAGAGTGCAAAGGAGAGGTGTAGAGTGTCCTTGGAGACCTTCAAAAGTTATCTGGGCTTAGTCCTGAACAACCAGCTCTAGGTGGTCTTGCTTGAACATGGGTGTTGAGGACAAGATGATCTCCAAAGTGCTCCTCCAACCTCAGCCATTCTGTGATTCTTTGGTTCTTTGATATGGTTTGGGTGCTATGGCAATAACACTTCTACTGAAGCTCTAGATACGGCAGAGCTGCAAGTCTATGACAAAGTACTGGAATCTACAAAGAATTTTTGAAACTTCATGATGCATACTCTTTATGATTCTTCTCAATGCATTGAAATGCTCTTAAAAGCAAAAATAAAAGGAACCTCACAAGGAAACTACAGAAAAAAATATGTAAAAATAATTTTCTGGATACATGTCTCTGCCAAGGAAACTCTGCAGGTGCTGCTGTAGGGACTCTGAGAGCACTGACAGGACTTAGTGGCCCTGACCACTGAGACCCTTGCTCATGGGATCAGGGCCCCATTTCAGTGTAGCCCTTGTCAGATATCTCTTGAGCCATGCTCTCATTATCCTCATCTCTGGTCCTGTCTCCTGCTGCCCTTAGTGGGCTTCCTGGGTCCATCCTGGCTCCAATTCCCTTTAATGGATTATTACAGGACATCCAGCACAACATATTGCCACACAAGCCTTCCTTTTCTGCTGTGCAACTGTGTTCCATCAGCGTGGCCACTGCCCATGCCAGGGTCACTAACAGCTCCCTACTCTCCCTTCCTTCCCTGGGGAAGTTCTGCTTCTCTGCTCCCAGATACATATGACTTCTCTACCTTCCCTGTTACTGCTGGCACTCTCACTCTCTCAAGACAGATTTTTCCCCCTAAACCTTTCTGTATCTTTGGATTTTTAACTAGTTTCCCCTTTAGGGAGTAGCTCATTTCTAAACTATTGCCATGTCTGATTGACACTTCAGCCAAGCCCTCATGAAATTTAGAGTACGATCTTGCCTTCAGAGTAAATTCTCTCTTAGGTGATACTCTTTAAAGAGCTTTTGATCTCCTACTGCCGAGTTCTAAAACCTTGCTGTTTACTTCTCCTTTCGCCCAGAATTAAAAATATAGCTAAAATGTTAGGGTTTTTTTTTTTTTTTCCATTAGAAATGAGCAGAATAGCAAAAAGGATAAAGATGTTTAACGCATATGAAATAAAAAAAAAATTATTCATGATGCATGTGTGTAACCCATGCATGTAATTATATTTTGACATGAAAAAAATCTAAGGACAAATCAAGTGCTGGTAAGAAAATCTAGATTCTGAGTCTACAAAGGGAGTGCAGTGTGAGGCACGTGAAACCTGCCTAGCTTTTTCACGTTTAGTGTTCATTGTGAAAAAATAACAAGAAAATAAAACCAAATATAGTTACTACTTACCATGGAATTTTTCTCCATCTTCTTTTTAGTTTCTGCCTTTTCAAAGTATGTATTCCAAGTCCAAGACTAACTTTGAGAACTAGTGAGTGTGAAATATGAATTTCTGAAAAGCCAAGACTTTTTATTTAATCCCATAACTATTTCTAGACAGTACCAAGATCATGAGCTATACTTAAACTGGATATCTTTTATAAAATAGTGGGAACCTGAACCATCCATGAATCTGATCTCTTCATGCAGATATCTATAAATGAAGAGCCACTCTCACATAAATAATCACGGCCAGTAATACTTATTATTCCCCTTTGAGCAATTAATTTTCTGTATCCCAAGTCAGAACATGAATTCTTTACTATCTTAGCTTGATGTTTTGAACACGTCTTAGGACCAGTGGATTCCCCACAAGCTTCATAGAGACCATTTGCTTTCTTCCTAATTTTTACCTATTTAATCTGGAGTACTTCTATTTTCATACTAGGATGAAAAGACAGTAAAAAAATCCCCAAGAAATTGTCAATAATAAAAGAAACACTTAAAATCAGATGATTAGAGGAGAATTGGACCTTGCCAAATATATAACAACAGGCTGTTTAATATTTTAATAGTAGAAACTCTTGGTTTGCCAGTTATTGATGATGCTTGTGCTGCTCAGGAGAACAATTGCATTGCCTTGTTCTTTAATTGATCAATAGGTAACTTATAACAAAATCCTAAAATTTCCATTAACAACTCCTCATAAAGTCCTTCTGAACATACAAGATGCTGCCTCTGAGAGTAACTGTGTGTTTTGCATATGTTAACAAACGATTTTATCAGTGAAAAGCAGCAGTTTGGTATTACTCATGACCAATTGCTACAGTGTTGCTTCCTTGCCGCTGTTAGCAGAAGGAGAGCACTGGAGCAGAATTCAATTCCCCAGTATCATATAGAAAAGCAACTCTTTCCCGTGCTTCTAGATTCTAATCCAATAATTACCTCTGCAAGAAGCTGCATCCATCAATTACATCCATTATATTGCACATGCCTTGGTAGTGCTGGGGGCTTATAACCACTGTAATTCACTTGCAGAACTCAGCCCATAGTGAAGTCAGACTGTGGACCTTTATATTCACCTTGGAACTCTAAGGCTATCCTTGGTCATCCAATAACATCTGTGTATTACACCTACTTTTTTATACACATCTCAAAGCACAGATTAAGTCTGTCCTGACAAGATTGTGTGAAAAAGTCTGTAGAATTGAATAATTACACAATTATGCATTACCAGAAGCCAGAGTTTTGTTTTTTTTTTTTTTTCTTAAAAGAAATCTTTACTTAAATTTAAATATAGAAATAAAGAATGGTAGGATAACAACCATAAAATTTTGAAAATCGTACTCTTCATGGATAATGCAAGAGTAATCTTTTATAAACAGTGAAATTTCTTGTTGTTTTCTACCCCTTTTCTCTTTTGTAATATGGGAACTTCAGAGCTGGAAAAAGAAAGAAAACAAATAAAATTTAAATTAATGTGAATAAAGAGATGTTTTTAAGGTGATTATGAGCCATCTTAGAGCAGGATAATAAATGAATGGATATAACACCTGGTAGTGTGAGTTTTCATTAAGGCTCCTTGTTATCTGGGAGTATAGAAATAAGACTGTATTGCTGTCTATATTGACTGCTACTGAACTGATTATTAAGGTTGATGTATCATTATAACTGTTCTTTTAAACAATGGGTGAATGGTTCAATACAGTTGGATTTTCCTTCATGGTCTGGAGACAAGTGAAACTAGTTTTAGGTGCTAATACACCTGGATTATGATTATCATGCCAATACGCAAATCCCTAAAACAGTTTCAGGATTGTTATGGAGAGTAGGTACATAATTTGGTTAAATAGTTTTTTTATTTATTGTTAAGATATTTAATGGTTTGAACATCATGTGACACTAGTTTTAATACTGTAGAATTATTGGTTTAATGTCTGCAACAAAACCAAATTGCTGTGCCACATCTGTCAAGATGACGCTGAGAACCTTTCCCAGAAATTACGTCTTAATAGAGGTGAAGATCCATGCTCTGAGTGCTGCTCAGCATCTCATCAGCTCCTCTAAAATTCCAGTGTCAGAAACTCAACAAACACAGATCAATCTAATTCCCTAGCATCAGCAGAGAATTGAACTTGCAATGTGCTTTCACTAGAACTCCAATGAGTGCATCAAAACCATTTAATGTTATCTATCAATGAGCTTTTGTTTCCTTTGTTTGTTTGGGGTGTTTTTGAATGTGGGTTTGTTGGGGTTTTTTTGGTAATTGAATTTCATTACTATGTCTTTAACATGCACTTTTCCTAGTAAGTTATTCTGTTTCCTCTGTTTGGTCTTTGCTTGATTTGCTTGCACTTTTGAGATTAAATGACACGTGCTATTATGGAACACAGGTGACACAAACAAACAAACGTATAAACACAGCGAACAAAAAATCTTTTAATGGATGCTTTAATTTGCACATAAATTAGGTGCAGCAATCTAAAAGTTAATTAAAAATGGTGATTGGTGAAACTAAGAGTTATAATTAAGCTGTCTTTCCTGGATGGCCTAGTTAAGAAATTTTACTGAAATAGTTTCCACTACTTTTTTATAAAGATGTATTGTAGCATGCAAATCACTTTAAATATTAGTGGCCTGAAAAAGAAGAGATTATGTAATCTTAATTTTACAACTTTAAAATTTATAAGCACTCTAGAATAAAGCATGACAGTTTATGTTACAATAAATTAATTACAATTAATATACAGTTCTAAACTGTTACTATAAAAACTGTTATGGTGCTCTCAGCATTTTAAGCAAGAGAATATCTCTTGTTCCAGAGAATATCTGTGTTCCATAGAGCAAAGAGGCCAAATTCTGTAATGTCCTATATCCTATCAAATGGTGATGAAATAAGCACATTAATTAATAATACAGTGTCTGTCCTCAAAGCCTCTACTCTGCATTACATATTCCAGAGCATAAGGTGCTCTTATTTATAGAAGCTGTTGCCACAAGGTAGTCAAATATTTCCATTTTTTTTTTTTTTTTTAATTTGGGATCATCTCTTATACTGTATTTCTCATTCCCACTTTTAATTGTAGCTGTCAGCTTACTAACAGCTATTGTGAACAACTTGAAAAATGTGACAG
Source organism: Parus major (assembly GCF_001522545.3). Taxonomy (NCBI): domain Eukaryota; kingdom Metazoa; phylum Chordata; class Aves; order Passeriformes; family Paridae; genus Parus; species Parus major. The sequence continues at coordinate 76,313,328 of NC_031768.1, read as the reverse complement.
AAGCATATGTGAAAACTGATTTTCCCAAAGATCATTTCCTTTTCCCCTTTATATTTTAATTATTTTCAGAGTTATGTATATTATCATCAGATTTTTTTATCAGGTCCATAAAGTGTTAAATAACCTGAGTGTTAGCATGGAACTTCTCTAAAGAAAAGCATCTCTGTAAAAAATTAGTAATAAAACTAATCAATAAGAATCGTAGAAATCTTAAGCTGGCCAAATAATTGCACAATCTATTAAAAAGGATTATCTTATATAAAAAGTTGTACTCTGTTCCATTGAAATGTTATGAGGTTGCAAAGTTTACTATGTACTTAATTAATGGACCTTCAACCAAACCCCCTATTCTGAATACCTTTGGAATTTGGAAAAAATGCAGATTTCAGACTCTGGTTGGATCCTAATGGTTCAGCTGTGCAGTTTAAAAATTATGCATTATTTATCCGAGCATTTCTTCTTTTAAGAGTGCAAAAAATGCAGAGATATATCCTATTTTCTGCTCAGACAGAGTTAACTTTTTCAGTTTCCTTGATGGAGGTGGAGCCTGCTGCCATCTGGGTGCATAAAGGTTGTTATTCTGTACCAGGCACGTCATCCCTGGGGGTTTTGGCTTTGCGTAGATTTATAAAGGAACGTGCAGCAGAACCATGGCTGCTCCTTCCTCCTTTTTACAGGGGAGAAAAGCAGTAAGAAGAATGACAGGTGGGGTTGCATGGATGGTCCAGCATGGGAGGATTTGTCTGTCTTTCATTGGCTCAACTCAGGGAAAAAATGCCAGCTGTTGCAGCGCCTGCCATTTTCTCCTTTGTCTTAGGAAGCTGGGTGTTACTGGCCATGGTATAATTGGGTCAGCTGGGCCTCTGTAAGCATTTTCTTCTTTTAAATACAGTCACCCTTTTTCATACACTGTTGTCATTGGTATTGCTGCTGTTACTGTTTGTTTTCCTTATCTTATTGCTCTTTTTTCCAGTGAATTTTTACCTCAACCCATAATCTCTGTCTTTTTGTCTCTTTTCCACTAGAGAGGGAGAGGGAAAGGGAAGAGGCTGCTTGGAGCTTAATTTCAAGCTGGTTTTAAATAGAAATTGATTCATTCTTAGCCACCTTTTACTGATGTGTGAGATGTTTCTCAAAAGCTCGCCTCACCATCTGCCCTGGAGTAAGGGAACATTATCAAGTGTAGTTCTTAGAAGATTTACTATGATGACAAATTACCCATCACCACCCTTGTGGAAAATATAAAGTTCCCTAAGTAAATCAGACTTACAGAAGGTTATATTCTCACTCTGCTAATCCTGTTTTGGCCCAACAGAATTACTTCACATAATCCACATTTGATGTAATCATGCAAGCATGAATGAAATGCAGGTTTGGAAGAGTTTGAAGAAAAATGCAGCTCTGAACTTATGTATCTTTGCCTCAGAAAATGACAATGCCTTAGTGTTAGGATGAGTATTATCATTTCTTTTTTCTTTACACTTTCTTTCTCCCTCAAGTTCTTAACAAAATAACTCTTATATAACAATCTTCCCAAAAAGATCATTTGTTTTGGAGTCATTTATAGGGGGAGAATAACATTGATAAGTTATTATTTCTCCATGGCATGGGACTTAATTTGTTGTTAGTGCTATGCAGTGACAGATCCCGTTTAACTGGAGTATAAATGCAGGAATTTAGAGAACTAAACCATCACTAAGTGCCATGCTTATTCAAAGACATTAATTTACTTGGGTAATTGTTACAGTGTATAAGCAATCATTCATTGAATGAAATGTTTGGGCCTAAGAACAGTGTGATTTACAAATGTGCTTATAATACGGTATTTAAATGGGAAAAGAAAAATTAAACCAATAGGAGGCTAATTAAATTGAGTCTATTAAGAAGAGGTTTCAAAATATGCTCAGTAAGTATCTAAAAGAGAACATGAGGAGATTATATTAAGGGGTATTTTTGTCCTTCTGCACAATCATCAAGTATCAGATTGTTAACTGAGAGGACAACCCAGCCACTCTATTTTATGACTTTGTACAATACACAGATCAGTTACTTGAATTACAGAATCATAAGAACATAGCATGGCTTGGCTAGGGAGGGATCTCAAAGATCATCTAATTCCAATACCCCTTCCATGGGCAGGGAGACTTTTCTCTAGACCAAGACGCTCAGAGACCCATCCAACCTGGCCCTGACTATGTCCAGGGACAGGGTACCACATCTTCTCCAGGAAACCCCTGACAGTGTCTCACCATCCTCACAGTAAAGAATTTCTCTGTTTGCCAAATCAGAGATAATGTGCCAGCAGACTTTGGTCCCCAAATTTTGCTCAATAGTATCTGAAAGTAACACATTGTGAACAACCCAGTCTGTCCTAGTCTGATATTTAACTTTTATCTTTTTAATATTCACAAAGCAGCACCAAAATGAACCCCAGACTAGTGGGTACAGCCTAAAAGCTTTCTGAAAGTGAAAATAGACAGTGATAGATTTTGGTTTTCTCCTACATTTTTGTCTTTTTTTTTTTTTCCCCTTGAAATAGATAATTAAAAAGCACTATTTTCATAGAAAAACTCATTCAGTGTTTTGAGGCTTGCATAAACAAATCAGCTGTGAGAACTGACTGTGATTGTTCTAGATGCAGTTTCCCTCTTTGGTTCAGTCAATATTAAAAAACCTTTGAAGTTGTATATAAATTATAAAAATGGCAGAGTGGATGGATGTTCTGCATACTTATAATGGTCAAGCACTTAGATCTACCACTTGTACTAGCAATTTTAGATGAGAACCACTGAGAATATAGTCTTAGAGAAGTCTTAATTTAGTAAATAGATAAAAATGACTATTTATCAAATTATTGTATACATTAAAAAAAAATAAATCTTCCTGCCATTGTAAATGTCATCTAATCTAAAAGTACTGGCAACCATAAAGGAAAAAATTATCTTTGTCTAAGGTTCACACTGGAAGTCATATTTCAGTATAATTTCTTTCTTATTTAAAAAAAAAAAAAAAAGAGTAAAGAAGTCTGGAACTTGGAGTTCTCACACAGCTAAGACTAAATAAGAAGAATCAACACTATCTGATATAAAGAATACATAAATAAATAAGCCACCAAGTCTTCTTTACAAAACATACAGAATCAGTAAAGGGCTCAAGCAAAGGAATTTTTCCCCTTTGAAGTTCACATTTAATGTATCCACTTTTTCAAACCTGTGTATCCCTACTGTATTTAACTACTTGATCTTGAAGAAAAAAATTCTATTCATCACATAGATATTAGTCATGCCACAGAATATTTCACTAGAATTTGCTTGGGTACTACATTGAGTAGTGCACTATCCCAGGCTACATAGACTAAAATTAATTTTGATCTCCGTAAATTATCAACAAGAGTGCTGTTTTCTCCAGACTATTTGTTGCATAGTGACTTCAAGAAAAAAGTATTTATTTAGAAAAAAGGCAATGCCAGTACAGGGCTTTGTGAATACTTGCTTGCTAATTTTTGTTGCCTATAGTGCGGTATCTTGTAGTAGATAGTTCAGAATATATGTTAACATTTCATATCACAGAGCGACAAAGGGTGCAGAAAACCAAGGTGCAGGCTTGGAAAAGGTAAATTAGACCAGACATTGGGTCAGGCTAGCTCTACTCATTTCCATACTAATTGACCCAGAGCTCCTGTGATCCTCTGTACGTGTACAAAGTACCTAGGTAAACCTGTTACAGTGTATGTTGGTATTAATAATGCATTTAGAACTCTAAAGTTCATTCTGCTCTGGCAGTTCGTATCACCATTGTGTCAAACTTTAGCTAGTCATGAACAATTTATTGTCATTTCTGAAATGTTCATTTTGGTCTTTACTTGAATTAATAGTCCTGTTTTTCTGTTTTACAGAATTAAAAGCTGGTATGGTAGTAAATGCTTCTCTTTTAAAGTTTGGAAGCTGTAGTGAACTTTTAGTTCTAGAAGATATGAATTTTCTGATCATATGTTTTAATAAGGATTCTTTCTCATGATTATGCTTGAAAAGAGGTTTTAGTGTATTTGTAACACAGGAGCATACACTGTTAAGTGCATGGGTACTTTTGCCAATGACCTGAGGAAAGTTCTAGAAAATAACTATCTGTGACAATAGATAGTGTGTAAATATATCTAAAAGTATGATGAACAATCTGATTTACCTGGAATGTGTAAGACAATCTCAGATGGAATAGTTAATAAGTGATGTACTATGTAGTGGAGATCCAGCACAATCAAGTTTTAATCAAAACTGTGGTCTACATGCTTGTAATCAAAACTCTATTCATTGCTGAATAATTTTAATAGAGCTAAAACAAATGTAGTCGTTAGGGAACATTTCAAATTTTCTTAAAATTGCTTCACTCAAAGGTAGCTTATTGAACTAATTAATAGAGTTATTTTCAGATTCAGTCTTTGCTTTTAATCTGCCACTGTGATTTTTTTTTAGTTTTGTTTTTCTTCATGTCCTTTATCAATCCTCTCTAACACATATAACCTTGTAATGCCTTTGAAGAATTTCTTATAATCTTCTATATCAAACCAGATTATTGTGACTGTATAACACTGTTAAATCCTGTTTATTTTTATATTAAAAAATTAATTTCTGCTTGTTTTTGGTTTGATTTTAGTTTTGGTGTGCTATTTACAAAATGCTGACAATTTTTTAGAATTTCTGTCCAGTGGTATAGCCAGTAAGTGTGCAAAAACTCTGCTTCTTACTGTCCCATAGGAACTGGGTTGTTTCCCATAACATTATAGACAGAGTAGTAGATTCGTGGCAACTCTTGTTAGAAAGAAAATGTATTCAAAACATTGAGCATAGAAACATCCATTTTCTATTTAATGAACAAGAATACCTGTTAAAGAATTGATGTGGAGTTTACACCAAACCTAATTTTTCTAATTGTCAGGATTTTCCATACTTTGATAAGGTCAACACAGATATTTTTTGTATGGAAAACCATCAGATATTACATTGGTCTCTCTGGTGCAACTGGACTTGATGCTTTCACCCATGAACTGACTCAGTTAAGAGGCTGAGAATTCAAAGTGTCCCAAGGAAATAACCACACATTTCCCCAGGAAAACAGAGCAAAAATTAGCCATCTGGGCAGGGCTGTGCTAGTAATTTTATACTTACAATTTTCCTTCTGCCCTTCATTGGTAAGCAAAAAAAGAAGTCTAGCCAAATGACACCTTTTATATAACAAAAATATATTTTTTGTGAGTACTGCTAGGTAATGTTTTAAATCCATTTGTCTAATGTTAGCAGTGATAGCTTAGAAACCAGTTACTTAATTAAGAAATAAAAGGACATTTAATGCTCGGTTTTAATTAAATGTAGATCATAACTTATTTGTAAACACTGTCATGCTAGTGGTTTTTACAGACTCCTCTTTGCTATGAAGTAAAAGCAAAACATTTTCATGTATCTATTTTATGGCTCTCATGCAACTGAGTGAAAAAAAAATATTAATACTATGTTGGCGTAAGATTCATCATAAAACCTTGAAATACAGTAACTGGTTTAGTAAAAGTGAAATATATAACTACAGAGATGAATATTAATAAATTATATATTATATGCTGAGATGAGCTAAATTATTTCGTGTTTTGTGACCCATTAAAGTAAACTGATTTTTTTTGCGACAGTGGTGATGTTTATAGCATTTTCTTTTACAAGGAAGTGTCATCTTCAAATTTTCTTGTTCATCAAGTTTACATTGATGATATTTCCTCATAAAATAATGTCAGACCCAGTCTAAAGAAACTTTTTCATTTACTTCCAAAACATTTCAATAGACTCTATTATTACTTTTCATTTTACACATTTTTCACTAGAAAGTTTTCTTAAAAGAAGGATTTAAGAACTTTTTTGATCATGTTATTGCATTTTTTTGTTGATGAATTAAACTGAAGTTAAGAACGTCAGTGTAGGCATAAATTTGTATCATTGAGGTGAAAAACAATCAATGTACTTACAAAAATATGTATGTACAAAGTCCCAACTCTCTGACTAGTATTAAAAAGGTGTTCACTGAGTTCAGCAGAAAACTTGCTCAGTACAAATGTAAGCTAAGACTGTAGCAGTTGATACACACAATAAAGTGTAAAAGTAAAGTCTATGGCTCATTATGGAAAGATGGCTGGGGGTGGAATTAGGGGAAACTGAGAAGTTATATTCACATCCTAACAGAACTGATAACGTTATGGACATTATAGGGTAACATGCAGCTGGATAGAACACAGTTGACATACTCAAAACCTATTCCATGATGATTCCTTACATCCACAACTTGCAACCAGAGCCCTGCTGATGGGAATGGAACGGAGGGTGGAGCAGAGGGCAGACACCACAGCCAGGCTCTGCTGGAATCACTGCAGGGAAGGGAGCTTGATGGTACTTTGCAGCTGATAAACTGCATAGCAGCTGTCAACCAAGAGAGACAGGGGGAGATGTCCTGCTGCTGAGCCAGAAACTGTGGAGAAAGTTCTCTCCTCAGATTGACTTGGCTCATTGTAGCCTAATTGTGATATTAATGCACACCTTGATGGCAGAGGTATCCCCACACTGGGAATGCTCCCTATATTTTCTTTGACTGTATCTGTAAAATGAGGTGAGAGAATTTAACACTTACCAACAAAGGTATCCATTACAAGAATCACTCAAGCTCCATCTAAACATAAGTGAATACTATAAACGTAAGTTGAGAATGGTGAAAAGTTAAGAAAGACTCCACCCATAACTGCTGAAGTGAGTTGGAGGGCTGAATTTTTTCTGCCTGTAGGGACTCCTATTGGATAAGACCCACTCTATGCAAACTGAAAACTTTTATTGGGGGTTAGAACTTGTCTGTATATTGGTTTGAATATGCTTTTATTTTTTTTAATTTTTTTTTTAAATGGAAGGGCACTGATGAGTCAGGCTGGAGGTCTAGGGTGTGCTGTCACCCCTGTTACTGTCAGAGGTCTCAGATGATATCTGTCACTCACTTCTCTCTTCCAGGCTAGTTTGGGTTATCTATTTAAGTCATTTGACTCTTTAGGATGAGTAAAGGGTGAAAAATAATTGCATAATTCCAAACCAAGCCATCTGAAATCAGACAGCTTGCTGACAGACACATTGTCACGTTTAAAGTTATGTGAATCCTTGCAGGTTAAGTCTGAAAGGCCTGTGGGCTTCACAAATGGATCTCATCACCTGAGCATCCTGTTTCCCCATGCAGGATAGATTGCTACACTGCCCTAATGTTTCCACATGGATTTATCTGTCTCAGCTCACACCTTACAGCACTCTTTAGTGCCAAAAAACAGTAGTTAAATTTGGTAAAGCATCATACAGCTGGGTAGAGGAATGTATAATCTGAGGAGATATTAACTAAAGATATGAACATCCTTTATGTCCTAGCTGTGAATAAATGCAGCTGGCCTAGGTTAGGTGAAGAAAGAATGCGATTAAGGGATACTATGGATGGTATGTAAAAATGTCTGAAGGAATAGTTATACCACATAGGTTCGATAGAGAAGATATTTTTCTTCCCCTCTCTTGTGTATACTTGATTTTCAGTTTTAGATGAAATGAAAGTACAAGTTCACACATTGCTTCTTCATGTAATTTGTATATCTATGACTTCCTCATTCCATACAATATTTATATTCACTTACATAGCATAGCAAATTGTCTTTGTTGTTTGATGTCTGTTAACAATGAAGTGTTTAATGTTTATGTTCAACTTTTTTTTCCCAATAAGAAACTATTTATGTGTTAGGCAACAAGACAGAATAAAATGGATATACTTTTCTCATGAAAGATGACCTGATATTTCTTTGAATTTATTACCTGCAAATCATTGAAATCACAGAGCTGTGACCTCTTCCAGAGACTTATTTTAAACATGGACATTATGTTTCCTTATGAACACCTTGAATTTCTCATTACTGCTAATATCCTGTTCACATAAAGAGGTTTCTTCTTCCTATTGTCATTTATTGAAGCCTTCCACAATGCCTCCATAGATAATTTATAAAATTTAACATTATGTTATCAGAGTTTGGGAACTGACACACATGATATTATGAAGTTTCATCTTATCTGCTCCAACATAGTCTGGCCATAAGTATCTGCCAGTTATCTGCCAATACAGAGCGTGTAACTCAAAAGTCTGTAACCCAGGCTAAAATTCTGACTACACTACATCTATCGGTCATCTAGCTAGCTGAAATAAAAATATTTAAGCCAATTCACCAATTTATTTTCTTTGTTTTTTTTCAGGTTTTGCATATCCTTCACTTTTACTCTTCTTACTAGGAGTTCAAGCTCCATAAATGAGCTGGTTCTGAAATTAATAAACTATTTGAAATAACTAGTGTAATAGGCATGACATTGAATAGAAGCTCAGAAATTAATGCAGTGCAGGAGAACTTTATTTCTGAAAATGACATAGTTGAATAAACAAGATGAGGCTTGCAATTCCCATTGAATTCCTATCAGTAACTTTTATATATATAAAGATATTAACATCATTCAGGATTTGTCATAGTGAGGATAACATTGTACATGAAACTTGTAGTGACTCCAAGACTTTGTGATACACCAGATCATCAGAATGTAACCCAACAAACTGCCCAACAAGCAGTGGCAACATCTAACTGAGGCATTCTGAAAAGTCACCAATAGAAGTTGCTACCAATATTTGGAAAACGTTTTACTCACTTTGCCTCAGATTTGTTGCACAGAATTTTTGTGGTAAAAAAACCCTCTTTTTGAGAAGATATCTAATTATGAGTTGTGCACACAGAAGGCTGAAATCAAAATAGCTTAAAACCCATGAGTAATGACATGAGAAGCATTTTCTGTATGGCTGTGGCCAAGTGCACTGGACATTACACCTAAATCCCTGCAGCGTGTGGTCTTGTGTGATAGACTATGTCCCAAGAGGTACACGTGAGCCAGACAACCAGAGCTGCAGCACTCAAGATGGTTTGTGCCAGAGCAAATATTCACTCATTCCTCATCTGGAAGCCAGATCACTTGGGAGAGTCAGAAAATGCCTTATTCTCCCTTGCTCATCATCTTCCTTCATGCATGCATTTCCCCATGCCAATGCGTGTATGTGCGATTACCAAAGTTAAAAAGAATTTGTAATAATTCTTGTAATAATTGGTAAATAATTGTGCTACAAAAATTAAAATAATACAGACAGCCAACAATTTCAGTAAATGTTGTCACTAATGCAAGTGGAAGTTGCCCTGAATAACTAGCCTCCACACAGTATTTATATTGCTAAAAATCTGTCATACACTGCTAGCAATCCAAAACAGAGGGAAGAATGCTGTTATCATTATTATATTAATGCATGGGAGTATGACAACCTGCATATCCATTTCTGGAAATCAAGAATGTTGTATAATGTTTCTTAAAGCACAAGTCTTATGAGGAGCAGCTGAGGGAACTGAGGTTTTTTTAGCCTGAAGAAAAAGAGGCTGCGGGGAGATATTATTGCTTTCTATGACTGCCTGAAAGAAGGCTGTAGCCACAAGAAGGTTGTGTGGTTGAAGTTTTCTGCCAGGTAACAAACAATAGAACAAGAGGGATTGACCTCAGGTTGTGCCAGGGGAAGTATTAGTTGGATATTAGGAAAAATTTGTTCATTAAAAGTGTGGTCAAGGATGGGAACAGACTAACCAGGGAAGTGTTGGAATTACTGTCCCTGCAACTCTTCAAAAGGAGTGTAGATGTCGTGCTCACTGGTGGGCCTGGCAGAGTTGGGTTAACAGTTGTACTCAATAATCTTAAAGGTACTTTCCGAAGTTAATGATTCTATTATTCTATGTCAATTCATTTGGTAAATACCAAATCCATTGAACATATTCTGCTACATATATTGATTATCTGTCAAGACTATCTAGCTATCAGACTACAAATTGTAGTTGGCTGAGCGCTTGTCAATAAGTAGCCTTAAGATAAATGTGGGAACATTACACATGGTTAGGCAAATGCAGAAGCCTTCCCAGCACACTGTTTCTGGCTGCATTCAGCTGTAGCAAGGCTGGCTTTGTATGCTCTGAAAGCTTTTGTCTCTGTCTTAACAACATCAAGCACTGCTGCAATCTTACCTTCCTCCAATCCCCTGCACCATAAGGAATGAGATGAGGAAGCACCTACCAAAAACAGACTGCCCCTGTTTAACCTCCTGCTTTCTGAATGAAAGACTCAAAACTCTTTCCCTACCCAACCTTTTCTTTGTCTACTTTGAACTTCTGGCCCCCCCATATGAAAATCAATATTTTTACCAGGAAAGTACAGAATAAAAAAAAGTTAGAAACATTCACTTTGCTTCAGTTTTTCTTGTTCGGGCACAATGTAAATGTATGGATGGGTTTCAGTATATAAACAGTTCCAAATAAATAGTAGCTGATCTGTTTATAAGCTTGCTGATCTGTTTATAAGCTTGTTGAACACTAGCTCTGCTTAACTGCACCTAGAAATACAAGATAAAAATGTTGTGCTGCGCATGCTAATTAGAATCAATTTCCATTTGCATAAAGTATAGCATTATCACTTCTTCCCAAATAATGAGGCAGATGACTTATGATAAAAAAAAAAAAAAAAATTCTGGTGGGCAGGTGTGAACATGAGCAGTCAAGAAAAAATAAATAAACAAACACACAAACACCAAAGGGAGTTATCTTTTTTTTTTTTTTTTTTTTTTAATAGCTGCCCTTGTTAGCACCTGCTAAGTAATACTGTGGAAAGCAAATGATTTCCTCATCCCTGGAGCTCAACTCTGAATAGAAGCTTGTTGTTTTAGGATGGGGTGACAATTTTCACATCCCTTCTGGAGTTGCAAAAGATGTAAATGAAATTTTTAATGAAAAAAAAAAGCCCCAACTTCCCCAACATGACTTCTCTAAAGATTAGACTTCCGTAACTTAATGCTGACAGGTTAATGATAAAACTCAGATTCCTTGGAGGATTAAATATCCCTTTTATCTATGCCATTGATGTGAATGTCTGGGTTTGTGAGCAAAGAGTTAAAAGTTTGTCTTTAGCAGAAAAATAGTGTATTTTTTAATGTCTCTACACATCTGTTATTCCTCTGGCAAAGAAGAACATAAATAACTGAATCTATTGCACTCTGAGCATTAAATTCAATAGGTTTTTGTAGTTATAAGAGGAAACAGGCTTTTGTTAAATCTTATTATGTGGATTTCTCAGGCAAAAAGAATATGAAGTGCATTTTTATGTATTAATTATTAAGAAAAAAATCTCATTTTTATGTTTGAAATTTCCCAATAAACATAACAGGAATTCACTCCATTTCAGATTACACTTTGTGGAGATATTAGCCATTTGAGTGATATTTTGAAAGCTCTAAAATCTGTTGCACTGCCATGATAATAAAAATGCTGTAAAAGCTTTTTTTGTATGATGAAATCTTCAGTGAAACACATCTCTTTCTTCCTCATCCTCTCGAAATACTCATTTGCTTTTTTCTATTTTTGTTTTATTAACTCTGATTTACCATTGAGTTTTCTGACAGTACCTTTTAGTGTATACTAGCAAAAAACAAATATGCAATTTTTGTTTCCACTTAAAAATGCCTTTTTAAAAATTAATTTATGGACTGTGTAGCTTACCAGATAAAAAGTTGATTGAATAAAACAATACTAAATATGACTAAATCACTGACCTAAAAATAAGTGTTCTCCTACTGCTCACCTGAGAAGTAGTCCAATGGACTCTGCAGGAGCAGGACAGTGGAAAAATCAGAGGATTGTTGTAATTTCCTTAGGGTTATCTACATTATGTTTACAAAAGCACAATTAAAAACCTACATTGGAAAGAAAATTCAGTTTAAGATGTGGTGTGATTCTATTTTCTCTTTCCAATGGGTTCATTAGATATTCATCTTTTCTCTCTAGTTGTCCATCCTTCATCATTTAATGAGGACTTCTTAAAGATGATGTGAGAAGGAGCAAACCTGAAGAGCAATTAGTGAGTTCCAAACCAAAAACCATACCAACTTCTGAACTTTTCTGCTATTTCTGTCTGTGCTAAAAGAGAAAATGGCTTTTGTTCCTGAGATGAAATGAAGAAATTTGTCTACATACAAGCTATGAATTCCATGTGTTTTTATCAATCCAACTTGCATTAGGGATTCAGTTCAAAATGAAATTATCCTGTTTTAAAAGTCTATTTGTAGTTCATACATGTGAGCTGGTTTTCTAAGCTCCCAGTGTAGTCATTGACAATTAGTCATTACAGGTAATTTGTAAATGAGCTTACCAGGCACTAACTTCAGGAATCATAACTGCCTACCATTGTCCAAAACATGCAAGCACATCAGGGATAAGTATCTGTGGTCTTGGAGAGTATTTTGGAGATCTGAATCCCAAATGAAAGTGGGTGGAGGCTGTTGGCTATCCCCCATAGCTAGATATTTACATTTTGGAATATTAATCACTTTCTCAGTCTTTCATTTAAGGTGAACTGGAATACTCCCAAGGTTCCACTGCCAGAAATTAAACTCAGTTTCTTTATGCAAATGCTTATTTTCTTTAAGGCAGACTTGTTTGACTAACAACTACAATTTTAGAAGGGCACTGGTCTTCCCTAGGACATGTGCTAAATCTTGTTGCTCCATGAGTAAGTCTTGGATATTTAGAGCTTGTTTTTTACTGTATTTTAATACCAGCTGCATGCTTTTTACACCAGGAAACAAAGGAAAACCTTCTATAAAACTACATTAGTAAAAGTATTTGAGAAAGGCTATTAACTGCTGACTAAATCTGGAACAGGAGGCTTGGAGAACATTTGGGGGTCATTTATTACTGAACAGGCAAGGATAGATAAAATCTGATTTCTTTGATTTTTAAGTTTTATTGTAGAGGACTAGTGCAAGTGAGTTTCCAATAAGGGAGAGCAAAGCTCTTTCCTGGATTGCTACTACAAAACTTAAAATCACAGACCTCTATAAGAAGCACAAAGGTAAGAGGGGAAATGCATTTTTAGTATCAGACACCTGTACAACCATTGCTGAAGAAGTGAAAAAAATAAAATGCATGGCTGAGAAAGATAGAAACTTGAGCTACAGAAACTATTTGCAGTTGAAATCAGTCTTACAACCTTCAAGTAACAATCTTTGCCTCATGCTGTGTAGACTGAAACAGGGAAAACATGTATGTTCAATTATAAAACACTAGATTTTGTATAGATCTGTAAGTCTCATTAGCTGAATTGAGAAACAGAAAAATGTACCTAATACTCATTGACAGCCCTCTCTATTTATTCACTTTCCATCCTCACAAGCCTGGTGTACCCACAACACAAGGTGATGGGGTTGGACAGACTCCTGAGATGGAAGGCTGAGACAGACATCAGTACCTGTTCTGTGGGATGAAGCCACCTGGTTCCCAGAATCACATTTCTGTGGCAAAATAGCAAAAGCATATGTGCTGTGAATGTGCCAGAGAAACTCCCAGACCAAAGGAAGCACAGGAGCACCTGTGTAGAGTAGTAAGAGGCAAATACAGCAGCTAGCAGAATGTCCAGATGAGTGAGCAGCAGGGTGGTTTAACAGGACTGTATTAAAACTGCAGAAGTTCTGAAAGGTCTCTTTCAGTGTCTGCATGGGTAATTGTTTAATTTAACTCATTCCCCCCCTTATCACAGTATAAGTTTCTTCACTATGTGAATCTTTCATCTTTCTTAACAGGTAAAATCCAGCTGATCTGAAGTGAGTTGTCTTTTTCTGGGGAAATAAGATTGGATTTTCTTGGTTGAATTTCAGTGTGGAGTCTACCAAGAACATATTATTTTTATCAACAGTGTATCTGTTATCTTGAAGAGTGTGCTGTAGTTTTTTTATATGAAATATTACAATTTTAATTGCTCTGGAGACTGACTTGCTTATACAGAAACTGGTAATCACTGTAATTCTGCTACTGAATCTTAGTGGCCTATATAGTAAAAACTGTGCTGAGGGACTGATACTGACACATCTGCTGAAAAAAGTGGTAGAGGTGGTCAGTTTAGGGAATCTAGGGTGCCTCTGAAGATGGCAGAAGGACAATCTCTTAAATTTGCCTGAGAATTGTTTGTGATTATTACAATAAAACAAATTCCAAACCACCTGACATGTGTAGTGGCTTTTCCATCCCATTTCCTCCAAAAATAAGATTCAGGATTTAGTGTTTCTGAATTAACTTGCATGTACACCTTGAAGCCTAAGTGAAATAATATTATGTATATTATACATAATAATTGTGGTTTTCCCTTTTTGGCTCTGTCTTTGTGAAATTTTTGGTTGGGGTTTTTTGAGGTTCATACCTAAAAAGCCCACCACAGGTTGGAATTTTGTTGTTGTTGTTTTTTTTTGTTTTTTTGGTTTTTTTTTTGTATTTAGTTGATTGGTGTTTAGGGTTTTTTACAGGGACTCTTTTTAATAAATTGTTCTCTTTCACAGGCTTTTTGCAGGCTCCTGAAAAGGCCAATCCAAGTGATGATGAACCTGATTCATGCTAGAGCAGAGACAGAGATGATAAACTGGTACCCTACAAGTGGGCTGAGAATACAGGACATAAGAGCAAACTGAAGAGCTTCACTTAAGAGAACTCTGGAGACAAAAAATCATTTCAAAGGGATTCCCACAGCATCTCATTTCTATCCCAATGAATGATGCAGGTTAATGAAAGGCATAGACCAAAGAAAAAACTGAGATCTAATAGCAAATGCTTAAAAAGATGTGTGATGCTGATTCCTAGAAATGAAGGGATGGCAGGTTTGAAGCCACATGAACAAAAAAAAACCCACTCCCACTCTGAAAAGGTGTGTGGCTGTTGAAGCTGTGAGGCCTGGAACACACCAAGACCGCGATACATGGATGCTTAATCCACCTCTCCAGTGTTCCCTTACTGGAGGCAGATAACCTGACCCAGCCCATCCCAAACCCACTGACCCAGACACAGGGTGAACCTGCCTCAGGGTCAGACTAGAGGTTTGGTTTTGTGTCCTGCTCCCACTAGAATAGGTCTTGTGGTAGAGAACATACACCACATTCATAGTATTTCCACTCCTGAGGGTCCATTTCCCTTTCTTGGCCTTCCTTTCCAACATTCTTCTATCTACCTTCCACCTTCTGTTTTCCCCCCACGTAAACACCTGAACTCATCATTTTTTTCTCAGTTAGTACTAGTTTTGATTAAAAATACATTATTTCTCATCCCATTTGCTCAGCAAACTTGGCATTATATAATATTGCTGATGGTTACCTGAGAGCTGTTTGCCTTACAGCACTGTACTCCCACAAACGTCTCCAACACTCCCCTCCAATTATCTGTGGAGTTTGGCATTTGTTCACATCCTCCCACTTAACCACCTGTGATATTTAGGCACCTGTCACAACTCTAACTTTGCTTGCTTCCTACACAGGTACTTGGTTTGTTCAGCAACTTCTGGTGTCCTGCCCAGCAGATTTTCACTTCCTGTTCCATCACTAATTCTGAGCCAGGTCCTCCTCATCACCCTTAAGGCTCACTCACAATCTTGAAAATGTGTCCACACACAGTGACTGATGTGGGCTGTCCTGGTCCAGTCCATCTCCCATTGTTTGAAGAAGGCACGCAGTTATGATGAGCTGGGATGGTGTCTTGCTGATATCTTCAGAGCCTTTCTTCCACTTCAGCCCCCAGGTTAAGCATATATCCTTTCAAAGGGGTTGGTGGTGGGAAAGCCATGTCAACACCTCCTTAGTTTAGGGAAGCAGTTGTAAGACAACTTTTAATATCAGTGATCTTAGTACTTGACTTCCCAGCTGATTGGTTGTGATGTGTTTGCAACCTTCATCTCTCTGGAAGGTTGGATTCCCACATCTTCCACTCATCTGCCTGTGATTGAGGCTCTGAATTTCTGCTCTTCCCTGCAGTCACACAAATCACAGAGACAGAAAGGCCACAAACAATATCTTCCACATATTTATGATGAGACTTTGTATCACTGAAAACCATGCTCTCAGTCTGCATGGTGAACAAAACAGCAGGTGAGTAAAATATAGTAAGTTTAGTTCTATCCCTACTTTACAGCAATAAGTAAAAAGGCAGAAGGTATGTATTTATGACTGCTATCAGTGCAGCTACCAAAACAGGACAGATTTTTCTGAATTTAAAAATCCCCAGACACTGCCCACTCATTGCTTCTGCTTGCACAAGCCTCCTGTGAAATATAAGTAAACAACACATCACCCAGGCCCATATTCTCAGGTGAACACCTTTCAATAACTTGCAGGCTCTTGAAACAAACTTTTCCTTAATATCTTAGAAAACTGAGATAGCTGAGTGAACTATATGTGCTCATTAACAAGGGCTATATAGTGTATTAAAATGAGGTGACAGAAGCTGTATTTGAAGGTGGAAAAGATCCTCCCATGGTACAGTCTTGTGCTGCAGCAGTGCTGGTGAGAAGCTGTGTGGCAGGTCAATGACCTGGACATTCATACTGATTTACCTTTACTAACTCAGCTGTCTGATATATTGTCATCATTTATTTTTTGGCCTCAACAGTTTAATTTTTAAGGAACAATGGCTAAATGAACATTGCTGTGGAATGATGGCTAAATAAACATTGCTGCATCACTTATTCTGTCTTGTTTCTTTCTAGCTTCTTTTGGTGCACTCTTCTGTGCTTTAGAGAAATATCCCAGCATCTCTTGTATCCTTGATGGATAAAATGTAAGCACTCAGTAAAGATATCTCTGAATCTCCAGAGCATTCAAACATCTGGCACAAGGATGACTCATTCAAGGAGCTCTGTATCCCTAAATCAAATCACACAATCTGGCATTCTTGACATTAAGCAGTTAGAGAGTGTTCAAAGGAGGGCCATGAGGATCTTGAAGGGTCTGGAGGGGAAGCTGTATGAGGAGCAACTGAGGTTACTTGGTGTGTTCAGCCAGGAGAAGAAGAGACATTGTGGTCTTCAACATCCTCAGGAGGTGAAGCAGAAGGGTAGGTACAGATCTCCTCACTCTTGTGATTAGTGTCAGAACTCTAAGAAACAACTCAAAGAAAGTCAGAGAAACTCAAAAAAAGCATGACGCTGAGACAGGGGAGGTTTAGGTTGGATACCAGGAAAAGGTTTTTCACCCAGAGGGTGTTTGGGCACTGAACAGGCTCCCCAGGGAAGTGGGAACAGCACTAGCTCAAGAAGTATTTGGACAATGCACGTGGTGTAACTCTTGGGGTGTCTTGTGCAGGGCCAGGAGCTGGTTTTCATATCCCGATGGGTGCCTTCCAACTCAGAATATTCTGCTATTGTATGATTCCACTAAAATGGTTCATGTTAATTGTGTGAGGAAAACCTCACCACTTGTGCCAAAATTGCCGAAGCCACAGATTTTCACAAAAAATAAAAACATCTACGTGTCTCATCTGCCTTACAGTGAACTCCACAAAGAACATGAGACATGAAACCTCCCCTTCATCACTGACAGAGGATTCCACACCCAACCTTTCTGGAAGGCTCACTGGCCCTATGGCTTGACTTAATCCCACATTTTCTTCTTCCCAGCTTATTGTTATGTAGTGACACACAGTTCCTTGAGAGCAGGCAGACAAATCTACTGCTTAAAACTCTGCATCCATCTTAGCCTATAAATACATCAGAACAAGTAGCATAACAGAAATAAATAAATTGCTCCCTGTGCTCACTGAAGATAGGGCAAAAAAGGCAATAGGCTTATAATGCAGCAAAAGATATTTAGGACTCTGACAGGCTTATGGCAGAAGATTAAAATCAGACATCTAAATTTCATTTACCTTAATACACAGGACTGAATGCTGTGATAAGTCAGCAGGTGATGACTTGTGGTATCAGGCATCCTGCATTAATGGACAGCAGAAGAGACAAACACTTTAGTGCTTTAACAGCTTCATCTGCCTGATTTTTGCTGCCAAGACAAATCTACCACAGCTCTTAGTTTAACCATTAAAGTAAGACTTAGCATTAAGTACAGCCAAACTTTGGAATAATTTCTGAAAGATATTTGCAGAAAATACATATTAAACCTCTATATGAAATAGCTTAGATAAACACCACTTAGAAGACTTTGATCCTGCAGGTGATACAGGCAGAGGAAGACAGGGTTTGACTCAGTGAACACATGGACACCCTTTCTTTCTTCTCCCTGTGATTTTGTGAGCAAGCCATGTAATTCTGACAAATTATATTGTCTGAGCCACCAGAGATCTGTAGACCTTTTCACACTTTGAATTCTTATTTTGAGTCATTCAGACTTGAGGCACACTGAAAACTGAAATGAAGCATTCAAAATTATTGCATGACTTATTAAAAATTAAGTTTTTTGATGGCTCATTGAAGTACTCCAACATGTTCATACTGATTTTTTCTAGAAATAATGTTAGGGATCATCAGTCTCTGAAGGCAAAGTATCTTTTAAAATTTTGAAATATTTAAAGAATTACATTTCAAATTCTTATTGACATTTTTGGATATCTTTGTGAGGAAACAGTATTTTGTTTTGAATTATACAAAATTTTGAGAAATTAATGTTAAGAAGTGAAACAGGCGATATAAAAATAATTGAAACTTTTCTTTATATTTTAAATTTTCAGAGTTTATTCCAATTCCATATGTAGTTATTTTCTTATCCACTTGGAAGGGTAAAATTAATTAAATTTTTTTTCCAATTTCAGTTGTGAACAACTACCATTTTTCATTCTTCTTCCAAGATTCTTTATATTAAAATGTGAAAGTAGTAACTCAGAAGTTTTTACCAAAATAATTGTAAGAAAGGATAGGTTTATATTTTTATTGAACTCCAAAAAAACAAAGATGTATCTAACCTTATCTAATAAAATTTTCAAGATCCAGAACTTTGAAATAAAAGCATTCAAAATTAATTTTAAAGTAAACTTTGTTTAGGACTGTGTTTTCTTTTCTGTATAAATTATTACATGATTTTTCCATAAAAAATTTCCATTAAAAATTTTGAATCATAGAGAAAAAAAAAAAAGACAAATTTGTCTGATTTTTCTGCCTAGAATTAATATGTAAATATATCTTAAAATAAAATAATAACACTTTATTTAGTGCCATTTGGAGGGCCATATAAATAATGCCATTATTTTTAGTGGTCCTAAACAGCTAATATACTTCTGTAAACCAATTTTTTGTTAACCAGCAAGATACCACAACAAGCGAAGAATGAACTCTCAAATTGAACAACCAATAACTGAAAATTGCCACTTTAGACTGTTATTGTAGTATTGTTGTGTGTGAAATACATTTTCCATAAAGTGAGGTTAGTTCACTATGCAGCATATGAAGAATCAGGCCAGATTTGTAAATGGCTTTGCTATTAACAGTTTAACTATCTATGTATCTAATGATATAATTATGTTCATAGTGACCTCATATCTACCACTAAACAGAATTTTTAAACAGAAATGCGTTGCTGGTTGTTGGCTCTTCGTGATTTTTTGTTTGGGCTTTTTTGTGTGATATTTTTCACACTTACATGTGTGTGTGTGTGTATATACACACATAAACATATAGATATATTTATTTACTGCACACAGCATATTAAGCTTTGTTTGTAGTCATGTTTTGGAAAGTGCCAAGCTTTATTTTCACAGCTGTTTAAATGAATATCGTAGGAAGATGATAAAGGGCTTGCCAAGCTGATACACTTCAAATCATTGTATTTATTGCCAAAGCTATTAATGCAAATAGTGTAGTAAAAGCTAAAAGCAAAACACTAAAAGCAATCTCCACAGACATATCCAAATTCTGTAAAAATATCACATAATTAATAATTATCTAAATGTACAATTTTGTTTCTGACTTATGCAAAGTAGTTCTTCCTGACATTTCAGTTTATTAGTTCAGCCTGAGTTTCTCTGCTGAAATTTGTGGTTGTATATTTCTATGGTAACCCTGGAGGAGGGAAGTAAAGGGAAGTGTGCCCAGGGAAAATAAACCAAGGATGGTTCAAGAAGGAAAACAACATGAAACTGAGAAAAACAGCCAATGGAAAGAAAAGAAACAAAAAGAAGATGACTTGCAACAGCTTTTAGAGGAGACTAAACCTACATAAAACAAACAAACAAACAAACAAACAACAAAAAATGACAAAAAAAACAACAAAAGCCAAAATAAAACAAAATCCATTCCATGGCCAAATATGAAAAAAAAGACTCCAAAGAAATAAAAAAAAATGTATTTTGAATGGAAATTCTGAACGCCCTTATTTTGGATAAGCCATGCTTTTTATTATCAATACACATTTAATCTAGGGACAGTAGAAGAAGAGGTAGTGAAGTAGAAGTAGTGAAGTAGGTAATAGAAGATGCTAGGCTTAACAGGTAATTTTAAGTAACCTAAGTCAATATCTTTTGAGTATTGTCCTATATAACTAAGGGAGATAGAGTCAGCTCCAAAAGGTGATTTCATCTGATCAGATGTGTCCATTTCTCAGCACTGATTGTTAGAGGTGACTGATTCTTAATCAAGAATTTAAAATTGTCATTTTTTTCCTTTTTTTTTTTTTTAACTAATGGGAAAATAATAATCTTGTGCCACTATCTGAATGAATCAATTTGCTAGCAGCACCTATCTATCTATTTTAAATAATTTAAGCATCCAAATTTTTTAATACGTGCTGATGCAATTTAGGGTGGGAACACTGAAGAAAAGAGAAGAATAATCTTTGGAGTGACCTACAGAGGCTTTGATTTAGAACAAGCTGTCCATTTTGAGCACTGAAGTACTTAGGATAAAGATTCTCTGCATGGTACCAGGTATTTAAAACTCACTAGCTGCTTAGAAGGGAAGGAGCATTATCCACAAGAGCATGTTCTCTGTTTTCAATCCCTTTGCTACATAGTTAATGTCAGATAGGGGCTGAGTTTGACACTCTGTAAAACATGCAGTTAAATGAAGTAAAATGAAATTGTACACTTTTTTATATATAACATCACAGCTCATCACCTCCATGCTATTTTACTCCTAGGTGTTCATGAGGCATGAGGGTAATAGAAGGCAAGTACTTGTCAATATCCTAAAAGAGAGAATAATTATTTTTTTTTCAAAATTATCTTGTGTATGTTCTACTCCAGTTAATTTTACCATTTTCTTTCCATGATTATTATAGCAATTTGGATATTTATATTTTTTTGCTAGATGTAGGAGATCATCAGGGGATGTCACATGTGGGTCTCAAGGAGTGTTAAATAGAAACACTCCCAAATGAGAGGAATTCTAACAATGTCACTATCATAACTATCAGACAACACTTTCTGGTCCTCTGCCTTTTCAGATTTTTTGCAATGAACGAAATAAATAAATGAAGTTGTTTTAACAGTTAAGTTAGCTAATTAAGTTGACTAGTGATGTTTTGCTTTTCATAAAGAGTGAACGTAATGTTTTGAAAGCAGTGAAGACTGTTTCAGAGTCCGCCTTCTTCCTGATACCAAAGTCATTGCTTATATGAATAAATGCTGTGCTAAAATGTGTGAAGAGGTGGAACCAGGTCTTAAGTCACTGTCATTCATCAACACCAGAGCCTGACTACTTGTCTTTTTACTATCTTGTGTATAAAATCTCAATGACATACAAGGTAGGGTGGAAAGGAGGAAGAATGCTTTAAACACTTCTTTATATTAGCTATTTAATGAGGAAAAAAAAAAAAAAGTTGGAAAATAGAGACTAATTAGTTCCAAAACTATTTAGAACAGATATAAAATAAATAAACAAACAAACAAACAAACAAATAAATAAATAAATAGAATTATTAAAGTATCCATACTTTAAGCTCTCATCTTAATTGTCTTTTTCTTCTTCATCAGACAAAAAAGAACAGATTCATATTTTCTTCTTGAATGACTTACTTTGTACCTCTATGAGAAAAAAATACAGCAAGGCTTTCAAGACAAAAATAAGGTTTGCATATCTCCTTTAAAACAGATAAAAAACATGTCTTTTGTATATGAATAGAGCCCATATCACCGACTACCCCACCAAATCAGTATGGATCATTGTGAAAAAAGCATTCAAGTGTGCCAAGAACACATGGTCACCAGAGTAAGAAAAGGTACAAAACCTTAGATACAATCTTTTCTAGTCAAGTCCTTAAGTAAAAAACTAGTGTAGGTGCTTCTGCTCTTTTCATAAGCATCTACAAGACAAATATAAAATATATAAAATACATATAGAAAATCTGGTTGCTTATCTATTATCAGCTGGAAAGGAACAGAAAAGCCAGAACCAAAACCAGACATAATGAAATCTTCAGGTATCAAATTTCTGAAGCCTTGTTTTATTAAAAAAAATGTATCATAATCACATCAGGAGTACAGCCTGGTTGTCTGTCACATCCCCACCTCTGGGGGGGTGAAGTGCCATGTGCTCTCGTGTCCTCTTGCTCCCTTTCACGTGTACACTTGACCTGCTGCAACCCCTGAGTTTCACAGTAATTGACACCGCCGGCAAGAGGTAATCAGGAACACGAGCCGGACTTTCCCAGCTGTTGATCCCTCAGTCACTAATGCTTTGGTGGGTCAGGCAACTGGACTTTTGTATCATTCAAGCCTCAAAGGGAGGTCACTGCATGCTATATTCCTCCTGCTGCTACCCAGTGCCAGCAGCTCCACACTTCATTTCTGGAGCATGGAGCTTGATGCATCACACATGACAGATGACTGCATTAGTGTCCATGACACGTCAAGGGAATGAAATGTATGATGCACAGACAGAGATGGCAGCAGCTTAGGAGTCTGTAGGTTTTTAAATCTCTCAGACTTCATGGCTTACTAAGATACTGATATAACAGCTCAGAAAAGAATCTCTGTATGCTGCTCAAAACCTCTTAAACTTTCAAATGGATATTGTTTTTCTTTCTTGTGTATTTTTGTTTGGATTCTGAGGGTTATTTTTGGTTGGTTGGTTTTGATGCAGTTATGTGTCCATCATAAAAGATGAAAAAAAGTCTGTGAAGATCAGAATCAGCTCTTTATTTAAAATTAAAATATTATTTCATATTCACTTTGTAGATTTTCTTTTCATACAAACATTCTGAGTCACATCAGGTGCAACACTTTTTTTTTCTGTTATTAAGAATTGCAGCAAAGTACAAAGCACTAAACACTTTTTTTTTTCCAAAAAGGCATATTTTTGAATTCCCAATACCTAGAAAGATAAAAAACCTAGTAACAAAGTCTCTGTAGACTTTGTATCTACTCAGCCATTTGTGCCACAAGCACTTTCATATGAGTTACCAGAACAATTTTTTGAATTAAAGTTCAGCGACAAACCCACCATACATCTCCTTTTATACCTTTCTGCACTCTGTGCAGAAGCACACTTACACTTTTTGAAGTACACCCAATTTAAATGTTATGTTCCTGTCCCTCTAAAACAATTAGCTACTTTTAGATGCTTTAAGGTGCCAGAACTTCTTTTCACTGATCAAAAACTTACACTTCTGGAGTGAAACACAAGCACTTTTCAATACAGCATAAGCCACGCTCCATCCTGCACCACACTACATATTACTCACCAGGGCACAACAGCAGTGCACAGAAAGTATAAGGTAGAAAGTGAAGAATGCAGTTCTGTTGATAACATTTTGATGGAATACCAGCACTCAAAGTAAAATACATACTCAGCTCAACAGTGACTCATACATTTGAAAGTGAATAAGAAATTTGGGTAGGCAGAAGGTAGTGATCAATGTGAGAATTTTACAGAAGGAAGGAACTTTACTGTTAAGCCCCACATAAAATCTGAAAAGGCTTTGAAAAGTTTTGTGAATTATGAAGTAAATTATATTCTTCCATATTTTTTGTTAATAGACAGGAAGGGTAGTTAGCATCCTGTTGCTTTTTTCCAGTTGCAGAAATTCACTATTTCACCAAGTAGCAAGATAGAAAATCCTAGCACAAGAAATAGAAAATAAAAGATTTATTCACAGACTGTGGTCAATTCATGCAGTGCTGATGGTCTGTGAAACCAGACAAACAGATCAGAGAGCACCCAGAATTCCATGATTAAAGAGGAACTTGCAGGTGGCCCATCTGTGTACTGACTATGATTCACAGCCTATGACCAGTGTGCCATTCAGGCCAGAACGTATGAGAGGCCACTACACTGTGCTTTCACTTGGGTCTTGATTTTCCGCTTAAGTTCACAGCATGCAATCCTCTTTTCCTCAAAACCAAAGATAGTGATCTGTTCTTCACCATCCTCTTAAGCATAAATTCCTGGTATGTGTCTATACTACCCCTGTGCCCTGCATGAAATTTAGGCAAGGTTGGATGGGATCTTGAACAACCTGGCCTAGGGAAAAGTGTCTCTGCCCACTGCAGGGTGCTTGGAACTGGATGATCCCTAATATCCTTTCAGCCTAATCCATTCTATGGCTCAAAGAAACGCCCTCAACTACACCCAAAAACAAGGAAACAAGAAAAAAAACAACTAAATCAAAAACCCACAAAACAATGGAATAACCATTTCAAAACACTAAATATTCTGGATCTGGGATTCATATTTAAAGCTTAGATAAGAAAATGAATGTCTTTTGAAAGAAAAATATACAGAAATAATCTCTAAATGCAAATGAATATACAAACAAAAAACTATTGATGTTTGACTCTACTTTTGGATGTCACTTTCTCTGATTTCAATGCACTGAACAATTTTCTAGGCAAATGATAAATGAAGAGAAAATATATATATATATATATTATTTAAATGCACTTAGAGAAGTGGAGCGCTTAGCTTTTTCTTCCCCATCAGATAAAATCTACTTTAGAGAATAAAATTTCCCTGTGTATTTTTCACTTTCACAGGTTTTCACAGACATACAAAAATTCAGAGGTTAGAGAAAGAACATGGAGAAGGTTTATTCAATGCAACTGGGTTTAGATCCTGTCAAACACGAGGATGTTGCAACATAAAAGTAGAGGGCTCCTGGAAAAATAATGTTCAAATTGGGAAAAGAGACAGTGAGACTACATATCTCTTCATTATTTTATTCTACCATGAAAATACAAAGAAGAAGAAGGTAAAATAAAAATGTTTCCGGAACATATGCATTCCATAATGTTCCCTGCATATTTTAGTGGATAATTGTAGCCAGAGAGTTGTAACTGGCAGTAGAATATCCACAAAGACTGATCAGCCTAGCAAGGAAAGGATAGAAAGGATCTTTGGTTTGGTTCTTTATGTCTCATTATGCAAAACACTAAAGGTATAAAGTATTTTATTGTGAGTTCAATGGTTTAAGTCGCTGCAATAGCAAAAAAAATTATTTGTATTAAAAATCAACATTTTCTTTGAAACAGAACATCTAAGACAAGGCAAAAGCCTATAATGGACCCTGCTAATGTAACTTCTAGGAATCTACCACCCACTCAGAGCATAGACAACCTCTAATATATTTTTTGTTTCAAATCTAAATCACAGTGAAGTACAGAATATCTCTGACCTGTCTTTGCAATTTGCTGCAGTCTCTGATTACTCTCATTGTCAATTTATTTTCCTAAAATCTATTAAAAATTTGCCTTGTTTTAGCTCATGTTCATAGCCTGTAATATGTTTATGGTGTGCCTCTGAGAAGAAACTGGCCCTACCTTTTCTGCACTTTGCTCCTGCATGTTTGAAACCAGCTTCCTTTCATTTTCTCTTTTCCATACTGACAAAATCAGGTCCCTTATTCTTTCCTTCCTTTTACTTAAATATCTTGTGTTCCAGACCCCTAGACAGCTCGGTGGCCCTTCACTGGCTCATTCCTTTATTCATATTTCTTGTGTACTGGGGAGACCAAGTTGGGAGTGATACTTCAGATGCTTCACTCTTAGTGCCAAATGAAGAAGAATGGCTCTGGCCTATTGGCTGCAGTCTTTGTCATAGACCTTATATCCTTCATGTCTGCCAGGACATACTCCTAAATAAGGTTTCACTTGGCCACTGGGTCATCTCAAACACTTTTTGTTAAATTGGCTGGTTGTCAGTATGTCCCCAGCATTTATAGGATGTTGTGTTCAGCTTTGTTGAACTTCAGAAAAATCTCTTCCAGCTTCCCTCAGTTTGATACCATCTGAGTATGACATTACACTTCATCCCATTTTACAGGCCAGCAACAAAGACATTAAACAACATCAGTCTCAATATCAGCTCTTGAAAATGACTAAGATTCATTTATTTTTCCCAACCTGAATGGTACCATACCCCACATACAGGATCAGGACATACTGTGGCTGTAGTGCCTGTTCAAGATGAAAATAAAGACACAGATTGTAAGCATATTATTTTATAAGAAATCATTGAATATATGCAGAGGAGTTTTTCATTTTCTCTCTAATTTTTCCCTGCTATATCAAAAACAGATTTTCTAAGTACTGTTGAACACCCTTCCACCAATAAGAAATTACAACCAACTTTTAATTGCTTGTTTCAGGAGTTTGATATTTCTGTGTTCCATATGACTTTTATTGACAAGGTTCAAGAACCTTAGTTAGTCAATATACTCAACCAAATGGAAGAATTATCCTTTCATGATGTGCTATGCTTACTGTATGGGATATGGGAAGACAGTTATTCATATTGTATTTGTATTCTAAGCATAAATAGGCATACTGTACCTTTTGCTGGTGATGAAGAAAAGGCAGAAGAATGATAAGTCTGAGCCAATAAATATCAACTAATATTGTCACAGGGATTTAGGGTATCTCAGTTTGGGGGCAAAGTACTTTTTAAACAGTTATACATTCTTATGATTCATACAGTCAAGACTGGTTAAACCACGGTGTTCAACCATGGTTGATTTCCATCTTCATGTATTATGTTATAGACAAGCCCTCAGGCACAGAAGTTCTAATTAGAATTAGGAACACTTCCTCATGTGGGGAATTACTGCACTGTGTCAGAGAGCACTCATGGCAAACTTACGTTGCTGTTGGTAAAATAAAATGACTCCTCAGATGCAGAATAAGCTATGAGTATGAAAATACACTTTGTCAATATGACTAAAATTTCTCCAGAAAATTGTGTTGAATTAACCGTGCTACTTGTAAGGAGCAGTGTAGACTTGACCTTAGGGATACATTTTAGCTTTACATACCCTGCTGGCTTTTTGTGTGTGTGGATTTGTGTGTGTATACATATACATACCTGCAAGTGTATGCTTTATCCAGATCAATATTGTATTTAGTATTTGTAAAGTGCTAAAAGATTTTGAAAACTACAGTGTCAAATGAGAAAGTGCCTTCAGTATGATGTAGCATAGTGAAAATTGTTTCAAGTCCAGGTCAAGCATGGTAAGTTCCCATCACTCCAGTATCTAACATGTTTTTAAAGTGAAGAAAATATTTAAATTTATTTTAACTGATGTTCGGGTAAGAAACTGTACTATAATTACAAAAGTATTGAGCCTTTTTTTGTTTTTCTCCTTTTGTTCAGAAAACTCCACATTGTTACATTTTGCGGGCTATTTCATTGCTGTGTCTGGTTAATTCAGTCATGTTTCATTACTCTATTGACATGGCAGAACATAGTATTACTGGTACAACTGAATGTGTCAGATCTAAAATACGGTGCAACAGCCTGGGAAATTAAACAATTTCTTTTTCTTTCATGTTAAAAAAAGGCAGAGATTTAATAAAGCTCTGAAAACATTCAGTTAAAATTATATTTAAAACTTTAAATTTGTAATCTGTTACGGTTCATGTGCAAAACACTACATCTCCAGGCAAATACAGAGTAAAAGTTGAGTTTCTGCTTTGTTAATAAGAGAAATACACAGAAGTCTGGCAGGCTTCCTGTGCTTGGGAATATGACACTTAAATCTGATCCATTCAGTAGGTCCCTGTTCAACATCTACCAAAGTCATGCAGCTCCATGTGATTGCAAAGGGAAGAGAATTGCCACTTCACACAAAAATCTACCTCAGCTGCTCTCATTTTGAGGCAGATGTACAGAATGAGCTGCATGCAAAATTTAAGAAAAATAAAGAAATTATGTCACTGTAGGGATACGGTGATTCAAAGATAATGCCCAAAGTGGTACATCTTTACTCTTACCTATGCTGTGGAAGGCTCTTTGTCTTTTATCTTCAGGATAAGTTGAAGAGTTGCGGAAACATGGGAGATGGTGAATTGCTTTCTTGATGGCAGCACAGCAAAGGATAAAACAAAAAATGTTTTATTCAGTACACAATATCTCAGTTTCATGAAAATTGGCTTTTGGGAACTTTCTGTTTTTTCTTTCTCTCTGGCTATTGTTAGATTTCTGAGAGACAAGCAAAAATTATGCTGATGGCAGAACACTTAATATAATAAATATCCAAGAGGAATAATGTACCAAAGGTGGCAGGGTCATGGTTATAGCAGTGTTGCATTTTCTTGTGTGATTGTAAAGTGACGTTATATGTGTGTGACTCTAGCTGGACAACAATGCTGAAAACCTCCTGTTTCTATTCTCGTTCTGGATAAATCTTCAAACTAAGATACTTCTGGATTCAAAAATGTGCCTCAGGAATTTTTTACTCTATTTACTTATACTATTCTAATCAGATATTCTTAGCTAGCACTTTGGAAACAGCAGAAATTCAGTCAGGATTATTTTTTGTATTCAAATCTACTTATTGTACTGAGTTGATGTTTTGCTTTTTTTCATAAAGACACTCTAGTGTTTGCAATTTTCTCTCCATCTTTTCTTTTGGAAGCAAGCAAACAACAAACCCCGAGTATTTTACCAAAGAGTGAAAAAATTCATTTTTCTAGTGAATACTCTTCACTAGGACTTGTCTTTCTTTTGCTTTGCTTTACTGCAACCAGTGTTGGAGTTACAACCAATATGGGTTTTGCTGGAGCCACAGACTCTTGAACAACTCTTCTTCCCAAGTTATAAATTTGTGTTTGACAGCAATCCTACTGACCTCAACACAACTTCTTGCCTTGGATTCATCCTGTGGAGTTTATATTGTCAAAATTCTCTTTTAATATGGATGTCATAAAAAATATAAAACTTTGAAGGATATGATTCTTTCATAAATGCCAAGGTAACTTTAGTTGAAAGATACTGTCTGTGAGATGTAATACCACTCTAGAAGTTGTTTGTCACAATAAGTTAGTAGCATGAGCCAAATGCTGTGAAGATAACGGGACAGTATATTCCAAGAAGGTTGTGAAAATATACAGCAAAGGTTGTTGTATGATTTGCCCGTATGGTATCTTCAGTAAAACTGTGAAACATGATCCAAGGTTCATGATAATTTATTTGTGTCTTATGGACAGAGATATTAACTTCACTTTCCAGAAAATGTGTTTATTGAGAATATAGGAGCCAAAAAAGATATAGTCACACACTAAATGCTGGTGTATTAACTATAATAAGGAGTTCTATTATAAAAATCACAGGGTTAATTGGATTTCAAGACCATTATTTTAAAGTGATTTCTTTGTGCCAAGTTATCTATAATCCAACTGTGTGAGGAGGAGGAAATAAAAGGTAACTAAATTATAAAAAAAGGTGCTATATTAGCTAAGGAGTCAAATCTGGACTCTTATTTGGCAGCAATCTTCGTGCTATTTAAAATCTGCTATGAAGATACTGCTCAAAAGGACTATTATATTGCTGACTACCTGTATATGTCACTGCTTATGTTAAAAGCAGGGATACAATAAATGTAAAAACTCCTAAGTTAACATACTATTCTAGAAGGTCACATGAGGACTGTGGAGCTTTAAGTTGTTTTATGGTAAGCATACAGATGCAAAAAGCCCTTCATGATATGACAGCATCCTGCTTGTGATCAATGGACAATAAAGGAACAAGAAAGAAAATGTACCTGCAACTTCCACAAACACTGTGCACTCAACACATCTAGAAGTGGGATATTAAGAAGCAATGGGTGGTATCTATGAAACAGGCTGAGCAAAGTGATAGAGATTAAAACCCTCTGACCATCTCTAGGGTCTCCTGCTCTTTTCCATAAAACTTCAAGAACTGAACCACTAAACTGTTTTTTGAAGTGAAATTTAAAATATTAGTAGCAGCAGATGACATTTGGAAAGATTAGATATAAGTAAAAAGTAAAGTAAAAAGAAAAAAATGAAGTAAAAAAATTCCTTGGTTTTAAACCTGGTTTTAATTAATAGAAGCCTTTAAAAAAATTCACCTTTTGGCACTCCTTTGATCTAAAGGATGACTGTGTTTACTGAGTTCATTGTAGTCCAACTTAACCCACAGTGACTTCAGTTCTTATCTCAGTACTCTCCTTCCCCTCTAACTAAAATAAAAAGTCCACTTCAAATGTATACGGCATAAATGCTAGATTAGAACACTCTTATTCCCTGTGATTTATAAGGAAGGATAACATTCGGATGCTATGACCTGCTTCTGAATGTGAGGGTAACTGAGGTTCTTGTTAATGGATCCCTTGGGGTGGATTAGAATGAAACAACGTGGAATGAATGGTGTTTATTTATATATGGCAGATTTATTTCAGAGCCATTTGGTTGCAATGGAAAGGAGGTATGCATCCATTTTGGTTGTCATCTAAAGAGATATAGCAATATAAAAGTATAAAAATATTGCTTAAGAAAATACACACGGAAAAGAAAGAGAAGGAAAGGACAAGAGCACATAGTGGAGAGGGAAGATGTCACCATCCATGGATTCTGGGACAGGACTTGGTTTTTGCAATTTCAGTTGGTTGAGGTGATGGTCACAATCTTGATCCATCAGGGTTGGGGGAAGACAATGAAGCACAAAGTTCAATACATGCTAGCTAACATTTATACAGTTATAAACGCTCAGGTTCAGCTGGGAATGCCTAGCAACTTGCAGTAGGGGGGGGAAGTTTTACAGTTTCTGATGTAACACTGTGGATCATCCACAGCTCCCTGGTGGAAGGCTCTAGAAATGAGTCTGGGGGCACTTAGCGGTCTTTGATGGGTTGTGAATCCTTCCAAGACTTGACAGCATTGGTGTAGCCAGTTATGCTCCATTAGAAGGGATGAATGCTTTCAGAGCTACAGTGAATGTAAATGTCCTGATCCTTCCCCTGGAGGGGGGACATTTACACCCGAGGCAGTTGTGTAAGGGAAGACACTGGCATTAAAAAAAGCATTATCCGACCTCTGCAGGACCCCTCTCCTTATATTTTCCCTTATCTAGCTAAAACAGCAGCTGGTTCCTAAACCAAGGCTGGTTTGACGTGGTCACCCTCTGGTGGTGGGTGTGCATCCCTTCTTCACCTGGGACGTTCTTATGCAGATCAGAGGTCTCACCATCGCACACAAAAAACTTCCTTGGGCTTGGGTGTGCAAACCTGGCCCCATCAAAGCACCCTCTGCTTTTGCAGATGACAAATTTTTTGACAAATTTTGATCTCACAACTGAAACACCTCAGAATAAATGATGCCCATCTAATTTCTGTAAGATGATTGTAGCTGGATGTGTACTGTGGACAAGGCATATCCTAGTCAGCCACCTTCCATTTTTCACTAAGAAGAAGGAAATTATACAGGATAAGGATAAACCATGCAATTACAGGAATGCTGTCCAAATCTCAGTAGCTACAAAATGTTACTCATGAACCATTTGCCAAATGACTCTCTCCCTCTACCATCTCTTAGATTAATTTTTCTACAACTAATTGGCAGTTATTGCTTCATTATTTGAATTAATTTGTTTCATTATTCTTCAGTTAATTAGATGTTAATTTAAAATTAATTTGGCTGGAAACAAAATACTTCAGCGTACAAAACATTAGATAATTTTTTATCTTGCATTAAAAACTTATAAAAGTTGACCCTTCCCATTACAGGCCAATAAAAATTTGATAGGCTGGGTTGGATAAAAGCTGTTCACACTCTTTCAAACTTAGTTACAAATTAAAGCTTTGGTCAAGACAGCATTTTAAACAGATG
Source organism: Parus major (assembly GCF_001522545.3). NCBI lineage: Eukaryota > Metazoa > Chordata > Aves > Passeriformes > Paridae > Parus > Parus major. The sequence goes on along the minus strand of NC_031768.1, from coordinate 76,281,356 downwards.
AGAACAACCTTTGAAGATTGTCTATTTTTTTTGTACTTTGTTCATCAGAAATTCTTGTTTCTATACTCCTTTCCTCCCTATCAAAAGTCCTTTTAGAATTGACTGGTGACTGGAAAGAATGTATAGGTAAAGTTCTGCTTGTTCTTATCTTTATATTTCAGGCTTTCACAATGATAAGGCTAAATTAGGGAGGTGGGAGCAGAATTCCTATCTCCTGTTCCCTCACAGGAATACTGGAATGAGTAAGAGAGGATGTCCAGCCTTTTCAGAACTTCATGGCACCTCTCCCCTCTGAATGTCTCAGTCAGTTTTGAGTAGTGCTACGGGGCTGTGAAGAAGCGAAGCTTGACTTTTTCATCCACATATTGGCTATTGTAAAGTGTTTGTCAGATGTCCTGTGAGAAGAATTTCAGGGATGTATTTGCTTGCACTGTGCTTTTGTTGATCAGTTCTGATAAATTCTGATTACCTGTGTGATATGCTTTGGTGTCTTTACTCTTCTGACATAAATGGGGCTTTTTAAGCTATTAAAATACAAAAAATAGTAATTCTCAATTCAACTTTTCAGAGAAGTCTGCAATAGCAATCAGCATGTTCAGGAAGAAGAAAGTCCTACATGTTGAAATATTTGGAATTACACATCCTGACATTACATACAAGACATTGTATATTACAACACAGATTTTTTAATGGCAGTAGTTAGGTCTTATCTGCGTTAAAAGGAAATTTTAAAGAATTGTGAATAAATAAATTATAATATTAATGATTTTTGTACTATTGCATGGATTTCACCTAGTGTTATTTCCCACCAAAAAAAACCCCAAAAACAATAGAAATCAGGAAGATGTTAGAGAAAGGCCAGCAATGGGATGAGAAAAATAGATTCTGTATTGTCTAGCACCTAAAATAAGAAATTCCAAGTAACCCCCTTTCTGAAGCACTAACCTTTTACCTAGGAGTAGATTTTGAGTCTTAATACTGGAAGAGAAGGAAGTTTAAACTTGTGGTAGTGAAAAATTTACTCAATTTTAAAGTTGTTTCTGATATTATTTGATACTATTTCAGGGGTTGAACACCTGCCAATTCAAAATTGCAGTACTAATCCACCTGTCAAAATTGTATAAAACTATTGAGATCTTCAACAAAGAAATACAATCCTTTTTTTAAAAAACTTGTGCTAAATGCACTGTGAAATTTACGAGGTGTGCAAAATTTTGCATTACAAGCATTATAATCCAACAGAGACATTTTATGTACAGCTCTATTTGAAGTAGATAATAGCATCTGCCATGATATACGCTGCTGAAGAGAAATGTATGCTTTTAAACATCGGAAGAAAATTAATTTTCCTGTCTACAAGAGCTTTGGAGAAATATAAATGACACTTTATCATGTTTGGTTGTAATTTTTTTACATAATTCAAACATTTTAACAACTAAAAATCAGGTCTAGGGTTTTTTAATGTACATTTTGTAAGGTGATTTTATTCCCATTAGAGATACCTGGCATTCACAAAAGAACATCTTCAGTTAAAAATCCTTGTGAAACCGTGTATTTAAATTTCAAAATAAAATCAAGATTCTCATGTGATTTCTCTCTAAATATTACAGTATATGATAGGTTTATTATAACAATTGAAAGTTTCAGAAGTCCAAAGGCAAATAGAGATCTCCAAAATTATTATTTTAATATCTCTTTTCCATTGCTTACATGCTTTAGATTTCTGTAGCCTAAAATTTATGCCCTCTTTATGTCATGGGTGGCTGCACAATAGACATCTAAACACAGTGTGATCTGTTGTTCATATAATTCAAAAGAAATTTTAAATATTAACTGGAGGATTTCTTCCTACTTGAATTTAATAAGATCATGCACAGAATAAAGCAAGGAAACATCTGTTTTCTGTTTAAGGTCCAATTAATTTTGGATAGCTAAAGTCTTCCCCTCAGAAAAAGGTATGGAGTTAAATTGAATTAGGAGCATCCTGATGAATACAAGGCCATTTCTAGTTTTAATGTGAGTTACAAATCTTATTAAAAGCACCTGGGGATTGTCAAACATATTATGTACTCTTGTATTAGATATAGTAGCCACTTTTAATATTGAAACATGCAGTCTAATGCCTTAAAAACAGATTCCATGTCAATAACTTATTCCTCTTTCCTTGGACATTTTGACCTAACATCCTCTTGTGCTCTCTTTGAGAAGACCAACTTCGCAAATTTTATTGTTTTAAAAATTCCTTTGACTTTCTTAGTGGCAAAGAGATGAAGTACACTGTAATGAAGAGAAAGTTTCAGTCCCTGAGTTACAGTCTGGCAATTGCAAAACAAAACTAGAAGTGATATTTCACAGGAGTCGTCCTTCTAGCACCTGTAAAGGCATTGGTTAACTTCTTTCCATTAACTTGTGACCTCAACATTAAGCATAAATAATGCAGGAACAGCTGTTGACCACTAAAATGTGGTTAATTTTTCTTCTTTACCTTCTGTTCTCCAAGTTGAAGGTTTCATAAAAGATCTGTAAAGGAAATACACAGCATGGTCTATATGCAAGTTTGCATGGAGTATGAAAGCAGGAGTGTGTGTGTGTGCTTAAAAATAGCAGAAGAAATGTTACAGCAGTGTTTAGACAAGCGGTGAACGTGCAGCTTGTCAAGAGACTGGAAGCAGCCACCCATGGATAACAGCAGGGCATTGAGCCAGGTGTGGAAGATAAGCTACACAAGAGCTAAATCCACAGCAGATCTGTGGGGTAATCTCAAAGTGATACTGCTCAGCATGGCCCCGTGCCTTTGTCAAAAGCCTTAAAGGCTGCAAAGAGCAATGACACTCAAGATGAGCCTAGAAGATATGAAGAGGAATCAAGGTGAATAATTTCTTGTCCTCCATTCCATCCTGCGCAATAATTACTTAATCAAAATATTAGAACATACATGTCTCACATTTTTGCATTGGAGTATGAAACTGTGGTTCTAATTTGGTATTTTGTATAATAAAAATAATCTATTTCCTCTGTACCAGCTCTTTTTAATTTTGCACATTATTTAAACAGACACAGAGCATCAGATTGATAAACCTGAAGAGTTATGATATAAAAGGGATTTTTTTTGCTTTCCTCGTTGATTTCTGTGTCACATTCTCAGAAGAATTTACTTATACATTAATTGCACATGCAAAATTAATTTATTCAGTCCTTGCTTCTCTGGACTGCCAAGAGTGGAGATCCGTGACAGGAAGAGGACAATGTTTAAAATGCAGATTCCCACACCAAGTAAGACGAGTTGTTTGAAGAGTGGAGCTTTTTTCTGTAGTTCCAATTCAACACAGAACTCCCATGTCCATACACAGTGACTAAATAAGCTTTTTATAATTACTCTGAATCTTGAGTAATTAATTTTTCTATCATTTAAATATACAACTAAGTATTATATATTAAAGCTTTGTGAACTGAATTGTTTAGGAATGAAAATTAATCAAATCGAAAAGCAGTTCAGCACTTAAGGGCCAGAGGACTTTTCTTTATAACATAACATTGTTCAATCAGCTTCTCCACAGAGAGTTTTAAGTGCTCTTTTTAAGCATCATCTGTAGATTATTGTCAAATCAAAAAATACTTTATTAGAAAGTATTAGAAAGATCATTGATCTGTCAGGAAAAATTACTTTCATGAGTTTCATCAGTTCTTCCTGTCTCAATATTTGGTACCAATTTTCCTCCTAGGAACAGCAGAATCAATGTTTGTCCTTTTAGAAAAATTTACCTGTTTCTTACTCAGCAGTGATGCACCTTTCTGCTTACAGAATTAATTCTTTAACACTGCAAACCTATTCAACAGTTCTTAAATAAATCAAATAACTGATAGAGGATCCATGGGAAAAAATAAAATACCAAGGAACAATAAAACTCTGATTATATAAAAAACATCAGAAGCACAAACATACATACTTATGAGTGTTCTTATCACTTCAATAGAAACTCAAGGAGTGCTATGAATTACAGGATAAAAAAAAAACAGAGAAATCTCAGCTAACTGCCACAGATAATCCATTAGTTACAAAATCTTTTGAAGAAAGTACGTGGGGGTTTTTTTTGGTTGTGGGCATGTTTTTTGTGTTTTTTGTGTTTTGTTTGTTGTGTTTTTTTTTCCAAATTACCTGTGAAATTCTCACTCCTAAAGGAACATTTTTGAGTAGCAAAAATGGACTCATCTACTTTAATAACACAGCAGCAAAGCCATTGAATTTGCATCCATGTAATAAAAGAAAAAAATTTGTCCAAATGCCTAAGTTATTGTACTTCTAAAGGTTGTGGAATCTTTTCTTACAAAAACTTGATAATGGTTAGTAGATTTATTTCTTTGTATTTTTGGCAGTCATTTAAAAATGAGCAAGAGTATTGTTTCAAGCATTACTGCAATGAAGCTTTCACTCAATCACATACTTGATGAATAGCTTTATAAATCTCTCAACACACTCAAGGAAGTAAAAGTTCTTCAGAGACCTTTTCGTACACACATTACTGCCACATCTATAAGGAGAGCAATAGATGTTTGATGTGACTCAATAACATTTATATGACAGCTTCCAACAGGAAATGCAAGAAAGCAGTTTCTGTGAATGATGAAGGTGAAAGGGTTTAAGATATTGTCAGAGCAGCAAGAACAACATCCTTTTTCATGAAATTGCACAAGATCAAACGTTGCACAAAGTAGATCAGAAACTCTAGTGCATGACACATCTTGATTCAAAGGAATGATTCCAAGTTGTCAGTTTCATGAAATGAAGCAGGTATGAATAATGCAGACAGCAAATGAGTAATTAATATGCATTTTATGTTTATTAATCCCTCCTCTGACACATCGTTAGGGGCATTCTAGAGCTTTTGCCTTTTGATTTTACAAAGTCTTGCCAGAAAGGGTTCCTTGGGAAGTTCACTCTCATCTAGAGAATCAGCTTTGGAACATCTACACAACCCACAATACAAACTCAGCATCTCCTCCTCAGCCAGCTTTACTCTCTATATTCTTCATAATTGGTGCTTTGGACCTTCTCATATCATGCACCCCAAATCTCCCATTCAGGATTCCACTTTCTGCAAACTGATGCTTCCTCTTAAATAATCCTCTTATTCCCTGCCATTTATTGCCTTAGTTTACCTTCATTTCTACCTTTTACCTTCAGTCTCTTATCATAGCACTACTTTTTTTTTTTTTTACAAGGTTTTTGGCCAAGCTTCTCATCTGTTTTCCCTTCTGAACTGCTCTCTGCTCACCAGCACATGCACAAATGCACCAGGTGGCCTTTGATCTGCCTGCTTTGTAAAAGATAATTTCAGCATTAAGCATATTTGTGTTTTAAACCCACAAACTGAGAGCTTCTGAAGTAACTGTATGGATTACAACGGAATTTCTGCTAGCTTTTTTTAAGATGCACTTCCTTCACAATGTTTAAAGTTCTCCCTAAAAATCCTGCTGGAGTTATTAAGATAGTTTTTAAAGAATTTGACCTCATTTGACTGTTCTTAAAGAAATCAAAAGGAAACACTAATCCTGGAGAAAAATATTAAATATGTATCACATTCTGCAGAAGGCATTTATTGTTACACTTCTTTTTGTAAAAATATAAGCATACTGTTAGTTCATCTGAAGGTCATCAGTATCCATAATACAAATGCTTCACAGTTTTTATAAATCTCTTAAGTTGCCAAGGTGCTTCTGCAATACACAGAAAAATTTTTGACCCTCACAGTGCAAACACTTTGGCAATCAGTTTCAGGTCACAACCAGTAAATATTACTAAATATGTATCTCTTATAATTATCAGAGCTTTAGGACTTAAAAAAATTATGGCCAAAGAATAGAGAAGAGCTGACCCAATAAAGTAGTTTGTGCCAGAAATGGAGGACAGAAAAGTACAAACTTATTTTAAGAATTACAGATATTCATACTATCCATCATATTCTTTAACCTAACACTTTCAGTTCTTCTGGCCAAGTCCCAGGGGTAGTAAGACTAAAACATAAAGAGCTAGTGACTGGAGAGGAAACTGTGGATGCTCGAGGATGCACCACGAGATCCACAAAGAGAAAACAATTAACCATCCCTTGGCCATAATACTGCACTGGATTGTGTGGTGTGTTCTGTGTCCTTGTCCTTCTCTCTGTCACACACTTATCTCACTGAGATATTTGTTACATTCAACACTAGAGGAGCCTCTCTGACCCGTAGACACCTTCTTTTTCAAGGAGAGCACAATGAGACTGAAGGTGGCTTCAGCTTTCTATTTCCCCTCACAAGCATTAACTCCACACACCTCATATAAAATGAGTTGGTATTTGATATCCACTGTTACTGGAGATACTTCTCCCTACATTAATAGGTTTTGTTGCCTATCTTCTCTTTCATTTATGATTCCTATATCATTTTCCACCCCTCACACTTTTTCACAGCATCCTTAACCACTTTTAGCAACCTGGTGCACTGAAAGGCACCTTACCCATGGCAGTGGAGTTTGAAAGAGATTATATTTAAACCAATCTTTCTATGGTTCATTGATCTTCATTTATGAAAATTCCCCAGAAATCTCTTTTGTTATTTTCAGAAATAAAGAACCCAGTTTTAGCAAAACACTTAACTGTTGTTCAGATTGCTCAGATCATTACTCAAGAGTTCCATCAGAGACCACCATGCACTTGTTCAGATTTCCTGCGCTTTATAAGCTAGCACTTTATGATCTGGGATTCTGAGATTGCCATTAAAATAATAATGCTTTATTGATCCCAAGATTCCTTTATTTATCTTGCTGTTTCCTGTTTTTAATTACAATAATTGAGAAACCGTCTGAAGTGTTTCATTTGTCAGACTAAATAACACCAGCTGTTTGGAATGAAAACATTCAGAAGATAGGTGGACTAGACTGCACTTAGCTAAAAAAGTGCAGCCTAGTGTTTTCCCACTAAATGTTTCCAGTAGATAAGTATTTTATATTGAAAACTGCTATTAAAAAAACTCAACAAAACAAAAGAAAATCCAAACAAAACCAAAGAAAATAAATACAAAAAACTCCCCAAAACTAAAACAGCAACAAAACCAAAAAACAACCGAAAACCCCAACCAGACCTCGAAATAATGCTAATGAAAGAATAAGTGTAATATAATTTTAGAGGCATCATTTCAAATTGAACCATATTTTCTAGTGTATAAGATATTTAGAAGTGTTACTTTTGTTGTCACCTTTCACTTGTGGCCTCTGCAGTTTCCCTTGTTACAGACTCATTTCATGCCAATGCTTCTGCCATGCCCTTCTGCATTATAGGTGGTGATGAGTAGAACAGCAATGGCACCTGAGAGAGTGAGAAATGAAGACAAAAGTAAAATAAAAAAATTTTCAGCAGGCACTGGATTAACTCCATTTATTTTTTTCAGGCAAGACTCTTTTTGACAATGATGAATTATACACAAGAAATTACAATAAATCTATCATCTCTTTTCCTTTCATTTCCCCCTTCTTCACAATGACAGAAAACAGGGAGCTGCTTGAAACCTCAAGAGGATGCAGCTGGCAGATAGCTGAGCAAGATGTTTCTGAAGAGTAGCTTATTTTCTGAACAATAGTCTCAGGTCAACTGAAATTACTTAATCTAAAAAAAGGAGACTCTTAAAAAATTATAAAATGATTACTTGAAAAATTCCAAATGAATTTGAATAAGGAGCAGCTTTTGCAGTATTGTGTTCTGATAGTTCCCTTTTGAAATGTTCCTGAATTACTCTTGTAAGGGCAGTGAGGCAGGGAAGAAATCTCGATCTACATTAAATTTATTTATTTATTTTAACTGGAAGAATATGCCATTCTATTTGTTTGGGTACACTTTAAACAAATAACAGACTGGTATTTATTCACCAGTCTCTCTAATGATTTGTGCAAATCCACAGGAGTGAGGAGACGTATGAGAGAGTTGAGAGCTGGCAGCACGTTGCTCCAGAGCACCAGCTCACCTCATCACCAGGAGCAAGGAGCGAGCAAAGGAAAGGAGTCTAAGGTGCTGAGACAGGGTTTAGCTACAAATGTTCTGTTCCCTGTACTTTCAAAACCATTTCATGTGACTTTGGACAAATCATTATCATGACAGTTTTCTAAAATTACTAAAGTGATTGAATAAAATATTTGTCTCCAAAATAATTTTTAGTTATTGTATAAACAAATTGGTACCTAATTTTACATTCTGTCTTGTAACAATAAAGTCACACAGATTCAAATATTTTGTTGGCCTCACACTGTCAGCTTTAGTCATGGAAGAGCAACAGGAGCCCCATTTCATTCTGAGTACTTCTAAATAGTCAGCAAGTTATATGTTCCTCTTGTGCAATACCTTCCTTTTTCCTTAAAGTTATTCCCTCTTTCTGCACTATTCCAGGCAGATTCCAGATGGCTTTATAGAAATGAATAAAATATTATCTTAACCCTGTTTGACTCTATTTATCTTAATAAAATATTATCTTACTCACAGGCCTACACCTAAAAACTACTTTGGATACACTGAGCCCTCCTACAAAAATTTACTCCTAGTCATGGAATTCCTAAGGACCAGCTAGGCTAAAGAGAAGTGCCAAAGACAATATGACCGATTCAGTAACCAGCACTTTCACTTAGATGGAAGAATCTGGGATTTATTGGTTACTAATGGCTGTGTCTGAGTACGGGAAACAGTTCCTGCAGTCAATACACCAACGTTCTTAGTGAAAAGAATAGAAATGAAGGTCATTCTCTTTTGTTGGGACATAAGAAACACTTGTTTGCCTTCTAACTTAATTCCTGTTTAACAAGATATTTTTAAAGTCTGTCTCTAAAATACCTAACTCTCCCTGGTCACCCCATGAGGAGCACTGATGTGTCACCTGTAGATTCATCCAGGCACGCAGGCACAAACAAACAGCTCTGAGATGTGCAGATGATCATGAAAATATTCCTTCTGTTTGTTCAACAGGCTTCAGAAATTCGCAGCTCTTTTATGTATTCACCTCATTTAATTGTGGTTTCCTCAAAATGACTATGATCTACCTAATTCCTACTGAAATAGATGCTCAAAAGGGGTCCCTCTCAAACCAGCTTATTTTCTGAATCTACTATCTATTAAAAAAAAACTTAAAAGGGTTGAGATTTGAAAGTCAGTTGGGGCAGGGATGAGAAAGCAGTATGCAAATAGCATATAACAAAACCAGGTTTTTTCATATGTAATTGTCTGAAATAGTTGAAATATAAGAAAACATTTCAATTAAACTATGATGGATCTCTCAACATGATTGAATGGTGTTAGTCACAGCATGGATCAGCACTATAAACTTGAAATTTTTGTGCCTTCATTTCAGCCTTTATTACCTTTTGTTAAAGGTAGACTCTCAGTAGACTCAACCCATTAAAGAAAATTATGCATGGATTTTCTCCATCCCTTTCAATCAACTAAGTATGTTCACATCAGTGTTGAAAGAGAAAATTAGTTTTATAATACAAGGGTAATGATATGATAATTGTTTCTTATGAGTATATAACCTTGAAAGATATAATAATAGCAGAATCTCTGTGTTCTTAAAACCAATTTTGTTTCAACGTTTTCTTGGCAAACATTACTGTTATCCAATGTAGCACAATACTTATTTTGTTTAAACATATTTTCACATACCATTTGACATAATTTCCTTACTTCCCATGAAGATTTTAGTTTATTGCAAGCTTTAAATTTACAATTCTCTCTGAATATTCAACAAGTTTTTTGTGGAATGATATAAGCAAGCTTTATACAAAATATTTTCATGCTTTCTCTTAGTTCATCTTTAATGTTCTTTGTTTAATTTATCATTACATTTTAAAAAGACAATGAATGGAAGTTATTTAACAGCAAAGATGAAAGTTTGAACAACTTACTTATTTACTTATATCCTTTTTTCCCTGAGAGATTGAATTTATGTATTTTTGATCAAATGTTTATTAAGCTACACATCTACACATTCATTCTGTATCTTAGAAGATACATCTTAGATTTCCAGAAGTAGGTAAATGAAACATCTAGCTCTTTTTCACAGTACCTCAAGAGAAAAACATAATTTTTAAAAAGAGAGGTAAAAAAAAGCCTGAGAAATAGCACATGTAATTCACATGGGATTTTTTTTTAATTAGAAAGAAACCCCAAGTTTGTATTTTTCACAATGTACAAAATTAATATATTCAGTGTTTGGTAGAATTACTATTCCTTCCTTTGAATAGGAGTGTAGTTCATAGAGGTTTTTTTCATATAGGTAAGTTCTATTTCAGTCAGTCAGAATGAACCAACATGGAAGTGCTATAATTTGCATCTGTTTACTTTAGAACTTAATAATCATAAAGATAATAGCCAAAATTGTAGTTCAGAAATTGCAGTTGTCTGGTTTTCAAATCTCCACAGAGTGCCAGTTAATTAAATAACTGTGTCCTCTTATCTTTAGGAGACTAGTAATTTAATACAATAATTTAGCAGAAAGTTAAGTGAGAGTACAAATATTTGGTGGAATTTAAATATGTATTTAACCTTAAATTGGCTGTTACAGGTAATCATATTAGGTATTTTTCCTAGTCATATTCCTGCTGTGCTTAGGTGTAAAAAGACTAGGGAACTTCTTTGTGAAATGGGGCTTATGAATTTTAACAATGTAGTATGTTGCAGAGGGACATGCTAGATTATTGGCATGAGAAAGATTAGGTTTATTCATATAATCTCCTTTTTTAAATAGAACAGCCACAGCTGAATGAAATGCAGCTTACTGTCAACCTCTGCTGTAATCGTTGAAGGTATTGAAATGAGCTGAGTCCACAGTCAGTTTCTTTTAAAGCAAGAATAAACTAATCCATTCTGTCAAAAGTAAGGATATTAATTACTTTGACCTCTCAGCACGAAGCAGGTAATGGAAGAAATGGAGGAATAAAAGAGAGAAGAAAAATGGCACAGGAACAAAGTGTAGAATTGTTACTGAATTTTGATTTAGGACCCAGGAAGCTTTGCAATTGGTGTTTCTGTAGAACATAAACTGGTTCCCAGAATGATGCCCACAGTTTTCTGGGACACTTAATACATGTGCACGTGTGCAGCTTCATGTGATATCAAGACAAAGGCCTGAACTTAATGCAGTTCCCAAGCAAAGGTGGTCCATGGTCAAACCCTCACATAAATTAAATTCATCTGCCATTAAATCTTGATTTTCATAGAGTAGGAATGTCATGCATTTTAACTGTCCAAAAGTTACGTCATTCTGGCATTTTTCTAGCAGAACCTAATGCCTAGGCTTATAGATGTTCCTGAGGAAATGTTCCATAACTTTCTTTGTATTGTGCTACAGGAAATTTTTGTTCCTTTGAAAGTAACCATTAACTATTTATTTATTCAAATCACAAAGTTGCACCTAATATTTTAACTTATTTTCTACTTCGCGTGCAACTAATCTATTATAATTTTTGCCATCTAAACTCTCATATTGTGCCAAAACAAAAACCAAAGAATGTTAAAAAACATGTCACTAAAATGGATATCAAAAGAGCAAAGCTACAATAATGTTTTAGGGTCTTAAAGCCAGATCTCACAATTAACCTGTACTTTCTGGGGTTATTTGCTACCATAACTTACAATAGCTTCCTGCTGGACTACAGAATGAAGGGAAGCCAAATGGTTCTGGACTTTTAAACATGCCACCAGAAAGACATCTGTATAAGGTTTGGAAACTCTGATAAAATTAAAATAATAATTACATAACTCAAAAAAAAAACCCTCTTTGTAAAGATTATAGAGAACAAACTTATTCTTCAAAATGTAGGTCTAAAGGCTGCATTGTCAATTGGGGATGAAAGAGAACATTAAGCATTAAAATATATTTTCTTAGAAATGTTTTCAGTTTTACAACAAATATTATTTACATTTTAAAATATATATGAGCCCAGAAAAACATTTAGCCCTGAAAACAGAATTTCTTGCTTCTTTCTGTTAAGAAATATTTTTATTCATGAAGTATACTGACATATATTGAATACACAATGCCTCTATCAAATACAGATTTAATGTTATCAAATACAAACACAGTCTATCTATCAAAATACAAAATATCGATACTAGTGGTTTTTTTTTCTTTCACTTATTTTCTTAGTTATTCTTGAAAAGGTTATTTACATTCCTGCTATGTAATTAACAGTGACTCAACAGAAAAGTAAGTGTCAGTACAATTTAGAAGTCAATGAAATACTAAATACCTGGATGTTCTGGACCAGTAACAGAAGGTGATTACAGTGAACTTGAAGAGAAGCCAGGATGTAGATGCCATTGTGGACAAATTCTTAATAACCTTATATTTCAGCAGGACAACATATGGCTTCACATGGATTTCAGGAAAAAAAAAAAAAAGTGGCCTATGTCATTATTATTGTGTGGCAAGATGCCTTTTTGTGATCACATTTTATCCTGTAAATGTGTGATGCCAGATCCATATCAGTTATTCACTGACATGGAGAAGGTAAGCATGCAAATAGTTATTGTTCTAAAGGATTTGTGTGCACTGCATGAACAAATGGCCTGGAATGGTCTGAATCTGCTCAATTTGTCCTGCTTTTTTGGTTTGGAGATGGTAGCTGACACATCACTAGAAGTGATAGATAAGGGATAGATAAGCAGGACTACTGTTTCCAATCTAAATGATTGTGCTAGCAATTAGTATATTACTCATCAGTGAAAACCCACATGTTCTTTTACACATATTTAACAAAACAGCTTCAACTTTAAGTCAAAATTGTTTTTCACATGTATATTCTTTCCTTATTGAGCGCTGCCTCATTATCAACTATGATCACATTTTAAAATAACCTTTTATTACTAAAGATCTTATTAACATGGGAAATGTTCACTGCATATGGAGACCACAGATAGAAATGTTCTAGCTTCAAAATGAAGGAGTGTGTAGCTGCAAGTTTTAGATGTAGATGTGTGATTTGTAAGATGATTTGTCAGTTTAATCAGTCTCAAACCAAGAGGTATCAGTTGTTTTATGTCAAATAAGTTAGTATATAATGGCATTTTTTTATGTACTGGCTACTATCCCTGGTACTGTTAGAGTAGCATGGTAGTATCTATGTCTCCAGATCAAAGAATTTACAGAAAAAAAAAAGACTAGTTCTTTCTCAAACACACAATAAAATGAGATAGTTGCTAGTAACACAGGCAACAAGAGCAGCTGATGCACCTAGTCCCTATTACCAACCACTGACATTGTACATGGAATAACATTGGAAGAACTTGGAAGTTTTTGAGAGCAAAGAGAAAACCTGAACTATTTCAAATATCCTGTCCTTGATGTGATTCTGTAGTCAAGACCTTGTGAATAGTTTACAATGGGACAGTCAAACAGCAGAGTGCTGAACTTTGCATTTGAGCTTCAACAAATCCAGAAGGTGATTTGCTGTGAACACTGCAAATGTTCAAACAAAAACTGAATAAGTAATAACAAAAAAACTCCAACCAAACCCAAACCAAAGCAAAACTCCTACAACACAAAAATTTCCCTGCAGTAGCCTTCTCAGATTAAAATTTCCATGACAGAAAAGTAGGAGTTAGTTCAGAAATCAGTGAAGACTTATGAGAAAGGGAGATGTCTCTGCTGAATAATTAGCTACTTCAAAGTAGTAATTATTTTTTAAAGTCTTTCTTTATAATTCATTGGCATTTTAAATATCTTGTTTTTCTTTTGTCCTGTTTGACAGAACTTGGATTCAATTTTTTTGTGTTATACTTCTTCATTTAATAAAAAATATTTTTTTACTGGTAAGTGTTCAGCTGAGGAAAAAATACTCAGATGTTTGGGCTTTTAGGTTCTTTTTTCATTTGTAGCATAGCACACAACATATTCAAAAGGTGCATGACTGTTTAGTGCACTGCAGGAACTTGATGAGAATTGAAACACATTTATGGAGAAAATATGAAAATTATATTAATAATGACAACTAACAATGTCATCTGCAAGTATTGATATTACTTACATAACATTTCCATTTTGCACTGCAACAGTACAAATACCAGCTTAAGCAACCAGAAGAATTCAAGTATGCCAGAGAAGCTGATCATCCTGTCTGCCTTTCTGATAGGTAAGGAACATAAAACTACACCTGTATCCTAAACAGGGTCCATGAATTTAAAGCCATGAAAGAAAATACTATGCATCATATACTTTTTTTTAAGCAACTTTTAAAATTAATCCCTACGGAGTCCACATAAGCACATAAATGCACACAAAAATATTTGTTACTTTTCTCATTAAAATGTGTGCAAAAGATTAAAAAAAACCCACCTTGCTAAGCTTATAGTGATTGTGATGAGTTCATAAAACTTGAATACTATTTTAGGAAAATATATCTTTGAAAGTTACGTATTTGTTTCTAAATTTGCTGTAACACAATTTTCAATATCTGCCCTCTCTCCCCCGAAAAAAAAAAAAATAACTAAAACAAGGAATTACCATTAAAATACCACATAAGTCTGGTATTCATTTCTTGTAAAGTCTCAAACCTGATGCAGCAAAGTGATCAAATATGCTCTGGATATCCCCATGAATGTTAGTACAGAACTTTTCAGCAGCCTATTATGTGTACTAATATCACAACAATCAAAAAAAGGTAATGCGGAGTTCTTTGGACATAATGTTTAAGTCTTAATCTTTTATCTCTAATAAGGAGAAAAGACTAAAAGAAGCCAAATTTCCACATCCTCTACAGTCTTAGAGGCACTGGATGAGGTAGAAAACTTCAGTTATTACATTCCCAATAGGCATTTGTGCTCTGGTTGGTGGGAATTTTCATTCATCACTGGGGAGTAATTGATTTTTAAATGTAAATACTCCACTGTCCATCTTCAAACATAAAAAAAAAAATGCTGTAATAAATCACAGTAACAATAACTGTTTGAAAAATAATCATTACTGTAGTTAATATTACATTGTTAAATTATAGTTCTTCCTTTACTTAAAAGGGTGAGTTAAAAAAAATAAAATAATTTGTAATAATTTTATTTAGAAAGTCAAAGGTTCATTTTCTTAAATATACTGAAAGTAATAAAACCCTGTATATGTATTTATCATACAGAATACTCTAAGAAAATCTACTTTTTCTGTTGATGGCATCTTGCTGCACCTCTTTATCCTTCAGTTTAATTAGTGATGCACAGATGCAAAGAAAATAAATCCATGCCATTAAAAACTTGTCTGCATCTGGACTATTTGCAGCAGAATAAATCATTAACCAATAATGCAATGTAATTTTAAAAACCTTAGGTCAGACTTTGAAAGAAATTTAGGTAATTGAGGTAGGTAGGATTCTACTACAATTTTCAGGAATTCAAGCATCAATTCCACAGCAGAGTCAGTAACATTTAGGATTCTGCATGGTTTTGAAATACCAGTAGGTATTTTTTTACATGTTTTGGTACCTAAATGGTTTTTAAAAAATCTGAAGACTTATCAATCCCTCTCAAAGCAGAGAAGAGTATCTTGACTTTATGGCCATGGGCCCCAAAAATATTATTATACAATAATGAAGGTGGGCATCCATGGTGTTGCAGCTGTATTGTGGAAAATACTGACGTGTGACTTTTTGCTCCCTGTCAGTAATGAGCTGGCTGCTACAGAGAACCACTCCACCCTCTACAGACACATGAATAGATGCTGAGAACTGCACTGGGCAGTAATACTTGTTAATGATTTTTATTGTAATACTGAGTAGTGGGGGCACTGATCACAGAGTATGTTAACAAACACAGCAGTCAGCTTCACATACATAAAAAGCAGATTCAGGCATTAAATGTAACTCGAATGACAAACATATCTTATAAATAACTTCAAGAAATCAAAAAATTAACCTTTCTACACTACTGAAACAGAAAAACAGAAAATCAAAGC
Organism: Parus major; assembly: GCF_001522545.3. Taxonomy (NCBI): domain Eukaryota; kingdom Metazoa; phylum Chordata; class Aves; order Passeriformes; family Paridae; genus Parus; species Parus major. The sequence goes on along the minus strand of NC_031768.1, from coordinate 76,265,405 downwards.
ACATACCCTTTCCCAAGTGTTCAGTTTCTTCCTGTTAAACTTACTCTATCCATTTATGCTTTTTTTTCCACCCTGTCTTATCATTAATTTTGGCCACACAGCATTCAAATGGAACTCTGTGCAGCCACGCAAATGGGGTTTTAAAAGTAGCCTCAGTAGCTCCTTGCCATAAGGAAAAAAATCTAGCCTTAAGCTGCCACTGTTTCACTGCATTACAGACATCTTTTAAAACAAGATGCAATTGTCTTTCTTCTATGAAGAGATAGATACTACATGGAGAGTCAGATTGGAAAACAGACTCTCTTGTAAAAAAAATCTACTAGACATCTTAAAATTACTCTTTTTCTGTAAGCTCAAAGTAATTTTTCTGCAGCAAAATACTCCTGAAGCTGCAGTGAAAATATTCTGTATTCTAGTGGCATTTTGAAGGGATGATAGTGGTGATGGGATGGAAATCAAAGCATAAACTGCACGGAGAAATAACTGTAAGGTTATTTCCAGGGTAATATTTGTACTAGGATGCTCTAAAAAAAAACCCATTAACAAGTAGCTCCATTTTCATACACAATACTCTTATAATATAGTCCATTTGCTTTTGTAAACATACCATGATGCTTTGGATGACAGGTAATTCACAGGTTCAATATCCTTCACTAATTGAACCTGGATGAAATAGGGAGAACACTAATCAGAACTGATTTCAAGTGCTGCTCACTTTAGGGAGTGAAAATGGTATCTTCTCCCAAGAAGAAATGTTGATACTGCATTGAAAAGACAAGCCCTGTGAAATCCTGTATCTCTCAGGAGAAACAGGAGTCTAATAAACTGCAAAGTATTTCCCTGTTGAGGTAGAACACCAGCAATACGGAGCAAGTTTTAATGAAACCACTTGGCTGCAGATGTGCAAGATAATGGCTCTCTTCCCATAGCACTCAGTTCCATTCTCCCTTATTTCTGTTCCCACTAGAGAAAGGCTGGTTGCCCATCTTTACTCAGTTTGATAAAGGCTGAATTAGGTGTTTTGGATCCAAGTCCATAAAAAACAAGTCTCCAACTTTATTTCAGAGATAATTTTTGAGATCAGATCTTTATTGTCAGATTGTCCACTTTATTTGTTAGAATGCTGTCAGTCTCAAGGAAAATTTTATCAATACAGAAGTATATCAGTCATAGATACTATTTCTAGAATGACTGGAAAGGTATACTTACCAAGGAAAAGAATGTATTTGAAAGAACAGTGATAGCCCAGAGAGAGAAATAAGTGAAGACAGTAGCAAATTTTTGGAGGCATATGTAATGCAGTGATGATAATGATAATGCAGGTGAAGAACAAACCAGAGACCACTCAAGTTGAGGAGGCAGCTTTGGGACTTATATTAAAAAGGCAGAGATGCATTCCACCTCCAAAAAGAGTGAAAATCCTTACAAAACACACAAAAAAAAAGAAATGTAGAGTAACAATTATAAAACATGGTATTTTTCACAAATTATGATTGGGATAGAGATGGGATGTGAAACCCTGAAAATTGTGCAGGAAGACAAACAAAAAAAATGAACTAACAGGATTAAAAAAAATTCATTTGTTTGGAGTTTTCTAGATAAAATAAAGTTATCTCTTTCAGATAACTAGGAACAATTCATCATAAGACAGCAGATAATAAAAGAAAATTTCAATGGAAACTTTTGAAATTGAAATGGTATTCCATTCAAGATTAAGATACTTGGATTTATTGTTCATTAAAATAGATTTAGTTGCAACTGAGATACTTAAACTGCCATCACAGCCAATGGACATCAAGGGCAGATGCACAGGTAAGAATTTATTTTGATTCCCTAAGGTATCCAGGACATCTATATGGGGCTAGTGCATAAATGCAGAATAGGATGCTGGACCTATAGAGGACTTGTGCATTCTGGAATGTTAAATGAAGATCAGCTACAGAGCTCTTCCTTTATGGCACACTGTGATAGTATTTGGAGAGATAACTAATGGTCACATTTTCCGTTTTATTCATCTATGTAGCAACAACATAATTCTTTTAAATGGGAAAAAAAAAAAGTATGAAATTCTTTAAGTCAAACTGAAAACTCTCTCAATGGCCAAAAAAAGGTGAATTATAACCTTGTAAAAAAAAGGTCCAAGAAAATTGAAAAATATTGAAATAAAATTAATTTCTAATTATGCCTACATGTACTGGTTGAATTGACATAATCAAAATACCCTCTTCTGCCCCATACTTATGTCTTACACCCCATTCATAATTTATTTGTAAAGAGTGGGTTTGCTATATCCTAAATGCTTCACAGAATCACTCAGTCCAATATACATTTTTTCAGAAATCTGACAGTTTAAAACAAGGTCTTGTATATCACTCCTCTCTTACCATTGTTACCAATAGTGACTCGTTTTCTTTTTACTTATTGTTATTAATAGATATTGTTAAGGTCAATAACTACTAGTTATAATTTCATGGTTCTTGGATATTTTAGACCAAACAAGGAACCTATTATCCTAGGCTAGGTCATTTTTCACATCATTGACCGGAGCGAAAATATCTCAACACTGACATGTTACAAAAATAAATCTGAGGAAATGATTTTGATGGAAATCAACCTGAGAAAACATTCTAATTTTCTTAGAAAGATAGCTCACCTAAAACATTCAAGACCCTTTTTAATAAGGTTTATTTCATTTATTTGTGGTTTCTTTCATATTATTATTTCAATCTCAAATCTTCTAATGATCTTGATATAAAACAAACTTTTTGTGTACAGCATGAAAGAATCTGTTACCCTTAGGATAATTCCCATTGCAATTGCTTCATAGCTAAACTTTTTAAAAAAGTAATAACAAGAAATGATAACAAATACTACCTTACTGTTTGTGTTCAGTACTCAAAGATAAATAAGAAATGTGTCCTGAGGCAGATACCTGGAGAAAAAGGTAAACAATTCTGCTTTTTTTTTTTTCTTTTTTCATTTGAGCTGACCAAAGTAGTATCTGCTGTGTAAAAAGTGAAATGAAAGATTTTTTTTGGTTGTATAACTTTTAATTTTATTCATTAAAGAAATAGTTTTCTTCTTGACACTGAATTCATAATATGAAAACAGTTCTCTAATTGTTCTCTAACCTCTCAATTGAATGGTCAGTCATCAGAAGGCCTTGAATTATTTTAAAATAAAATGACTTTTTGAGAAAAAAAAAATCTTCATTCTTCAGAGAACTATTTACCAAAAGTATTTTTAATTTGGAAACTGATAGCATTTTTAACTTTTTCCATTTTTACAGATTCTGGAGAGGCTTGCAGTCTTAGAATTGAATGTCTGGGAGATCTCTGCAGACTATATACCAAAATAATTTATGATGTATTAGCATCCTTTCAATTCACATGTGTAGTTTAAAAGTTTCTGACCTACATGCTAGGCATTGGCAGAGAAACTCCAGTATTTGTGCAATTCTTATCAACAGCAGCACTAAAAATATACAAATGCCCTAAACCACACTAAAATCCTTCTTTAGACATTTGGAAATGTGCTCCTTGGAGAAATCTAGAGATGAAGTTAGATAAACATTGAATAAATTAATGGTTGTTCTCCCACATGTAGAGTAAGTAGTGGTGAGTGACTCATAATTGCTTCTCTTTCCCTTTCTAAAACTTACTTGGATTATAAGGTCTAGAAATCTGTTGTCTGGTGAAAGGGGGTAGTAAAATGAGGGTCCTGCTCAGGCAAGTTCTTGTAAGTAATTCTTTTTCTCAGTCAATGGGGACAATATCAGTATCTGAGCTATGTCTTGAACATTGTCTTTGATCCCTTGCTTGTCTTTATAGCCTGGCAATGTGCATGTGCAAATTATAACTGCATTAAGAAAAGATTTCCAGTTTGTTATCATCTTTCTGTTTGCTGCATCACACTATGGCTCTATCAGCTACAGCTTTTCTTCTGTTCATTAAGTCTGCTTCACAGATAATCTTCCTAGACCACCACCTTGTCTGTACTGGTTCTCATGTCTCTACTGCATAGGCAAGTTGCTTTTTGCATTGGTTGAGCATCACCAGCCGCACGTGGTTTGTAGGCTCCAGGACAGAGACTGACTGTGTTCCATTTCTGTGAAGTTCCTAACATGAAATTCTCTCATAAAATATAAATTGTTATTACTTTTGACATAATTTTAAGAGTGACTTTTTAAATGAAACTTCATAGAATCTGTGTGCCTATCACGTTCAGGGAAGAGTTACTGATCTCAAAAGCATCTGGAGTGAGCCATCTATCCTCAGGATTGTTGGTTATCTGATGAAACCATCTCACTAACAAAATTGCTTCTCACCCTGTTCCATTGCATTCTTGTGTGTTTTTTTCCCCTGCATGTGAATAGCATATCTAACTAAACACCACCTCCTTAATTTTACTTTCCAGGTTTATCTCAGGTTTTATAAATCTGATTTCATTAATGCAGAAGGAAATGTAAATAATTTTAAAGCAGCATAAGTGAAAGTAAGGGTTAGTCTTATTTAGATTAATTTCATGCAACTTTTAAGCTGGCATTCTGTATATTATATGATATTTTGGACTTTCTGTTGGGCTTATTGCTGTTACACTAATCATCCATTTCTAAACCATGTTAATTTTTAAAAAACTTTTGTTCCAAGCAGAGTAAATGAGAAATATTAACACATCTATCTTTGAGACTATTGTTGCAGGCTAGATTCAAACTTTATGCTCAGCCTGGAGAACGATGTGATAAAAAATATTCCAGAAGCAGTTCAGAAGTCACTGTGAAACAGAAAGAAAATACCTTCCACAGCTTTTTGTTGATTTTCAGGTTGTTGGCAGAATAAATTAATTATGGCCTTATTAGAGCTTTAATTTTCTTAGGATAAGACTTACCAGAAAAACACAAAATATGTTCTCTTTGCTCACAAATGTAAATTTTTTCACTTTATGAGGAGTTTTGATGACACATACAGATTCGAGATATGAAAGTCTGTACAGTGGAATGGCTGTATTTCTTCCTGCTCCAAGAAAGAGAGGAGTATTTCAACTCAGGCCTCTTCCACTTATTTCAACTCTGGCATGCAATCAATCTTTTTTTTTTTCCAGTTCTGGGTTTAATTTGAAAGGAAGTGTGTAATTTGTCATCATGAAGAGATCTGACCTTCATAAAGTGTAAACAAGTGTGTGGTTCTGGTTTATATCAGTAAAATTTCTACACTGGAATTCCTACACACCAAATTCTTACACACCAAAGCCCAGACACAACAAAAATACAAAAGGCATCATCAATGATACTGTGACCTGATAATTTCAGGATAATACACTGCACTGGAAATGACAGATAATGCCACGATTTGCCTTCCAAAGTGATTCTTAAGAATTCTCACATTAATCTGTAATGAAGAAACAATTGAGTTTAAGCAGAAGTGTTTACAGCTGAGGAAGATTTTTTTTTTGTTGCCATCTTCTGTCATTTTGCTATCATCTGATTTCACATGAGTCACTTTATTTCAATGGATTGAAATCCAGGAAGGAATATGCTTAACCTCAGTTAAAGTCTGCAAGATCCACAGAGAAATTTCATATCCATTTTTAAAGCATTCATTAGGAGAAGAAATAACAGTTTGGAAAATGAAACAAAACATCTCTATCATTCACCCTCTTCAGTGGAGCAAGGGGAGACAGATGAAAAAGTTTCATGAGACAAGAAAAGGACAGGGAGATCCCTCACCATTTACTACCATGGAAAAATAGGCTTGACTTTGGGGAAATTTATTTACTATATTGCAAAATAATATCAGATAGTTAAACTTAAGAACGAAAGTAAAATTATCTTTTTTTTAATCTCTCTCATTTGCTCAAGCCAAACATCACTGGTAATCCTTTTTTCCTGCCCTTCACTCAGTAGCATGCAGTCCTTCATGAACAGACTGCTCCATTCTAAGTCCCTCACAGGACGCAGCTCTTGCCAGAAAATTTACTTTTGCATGAGCTCCTCTCCACATGTTGCAAGGTCCTGCCCAGAGCTGGTCTCTTTTTGAGCTCTTCATGACTCACAACTTCGTTTGTGGGATCTCCATCTGCTCAGGGGCGGGGTTGTCCATGGTCTGCATGGTAGATGTCTGAGACACTGCAGTTTTCTATGGAAAAACCTCCTTATTGAAGTGAGGAATCTGCTCTGGATTCCTGGTGCAACTCCTCTCTGCTTTTTTCCTCTGACTTTGGTGTTTGCAGGGTTTTCTCTCTCTCAAAGGTGTTGGTGAGTGTTTTTTACCTTTTCTTAAATAGGTTATCCCAGAAGTAAAGCCACCAAAGCTGCTGATGGGCCCAGGTTTGGGCAGTGGCAGGTCTGACAAGGAGCCTGCTGGCATTGGCTCTGTCAGACGTGGGGGTAACTCTTGGTGTCCCCACAGAGCCAACCCTGCAACACACCCTGGCTACCTAGAGCTCTCCTCATAAAACTGACATGTGGTCACATTTCCCTCTTGAGTTTACTCTTCCATCAATTTAAGTAGAGAATAGTTTCCAAATATGACATATTTTATTACTAGCAACTAATAAACAGATGAAATCAATAATTCTTGTCAGCCACAGAGCTAAACCTGTTTGGAAGAGTAAAGGCCAAGTTTCTGCCTCAATTAGACCTGTTACTCTGTTCCATGAATTCTATTCCTGGATTTCTATTCTTAGCTTTCTATTTCTGTATGAACTTGAACAAGTCACTTGTCTTCTTTCTGCTTAGTACTTGACAGTAGTTCTTCTGAGGTTAAAATCATTATTTAGTGCATGTTAAGATCGCTATGTGGAAGGTCACTGCACAGGAATTACAATAATTATTTTTCACCATGAATTTAAACATGTTTGCATTTTGAAATGAAATGGAATTCATTAATATTAAATAATACAAAGCATAGAAATATTATGTTATGCATGATTAAGAGAAAATTATCTTAGTATGCTTGGCTGGTGGAGTAAAATTTTATAAAACATTCCAGTTAAATATATAGATACACACACATTCACCTGGCAAGCATTTCACTGTTAAAGGAGAAGCTGCTGCTTGAGCATCCTCACATTATTCAAGGAATCACACACACACACCACCTGAAACTTTAATTGCTAAGACCAGAGTCCCTTCACAGCAGGAGGCTCCAGTGAGGCAACTACTTGCTCACAAGCACACTCACTCATGGACATGCTTCCTCCTCCTCTGGCCTTGACCTTAGTTTTCCCATTGCAGAATCTCAAGCATTAGATTTATAAAAGTAAATAATTTAATAGAGTTCTACAGCAGCAGGTCAGCTCAAGCTGTGTGTCTCCTGAGAGGGACACAGAAGAAAGAAGTCCCCAGGCAATTATACCCTTATGAATTCTGCACCCACCCCTCATGCACTCTTCCCTTGCCTTGCATGTTTTCTTTTTCTAATGGTGATTTTGGGGTCTTTTAACAACTTGTTGGATTCTTCCAATTTTTCTGTGCAGGCAGGTTGTCCCTGGTTTCATCCCGTGGAGTTACAGCTTCCACTGGCAGTTGTAGTGTCCTGTTTGCACCGGCTCTCTGGGAAACATAGGAATCTAGAAAAGCCGTGAATCTGGTCTAAACACTGCTTATCAACAACCAAACCATCACTGTGTTATCAGTGTTTTTCTCATACTAAAGACAAAGTAAATCACTGTACTAGCTACTAGGAAAGTTGCTATACAAATGTATTCCTATAATCAATTCCAGCAGAAAGCGTACCTAGGTGTGAGTTCACAGCTTGCAGCCTCAAGCTTCACCAAAACAAGTTACTCGTGCTAAGGCAAACAGCATACTAAACATGCAGTATTTTAATTGTGTCATTCATTCAATATAACATGTGTTTAAGCTAAACAACTAATATCTCTTAATGTCCACTTACTGATCATTGCACATTTCTCTCATTCACTTCGCAATTAGTACATTGCAGAAAACAGACAAATATCAACCAGCTTCAACAGAAAAGGCGTTTTGTTGTTTTTCTAGCTCATGTTTGTGGCATGCAGACCTACAGCATATCATGGAATCTGCAGAGGAAAAAAAGCAGGAACTCTCTGTCTACCTTCTCAGGGACAACAGGAACAGGAAAGATGCAATATACCTTCTTTGGTTATACCTTATAGTTGTTACACCATCAAAACCAAACCAACAACAAATCAAAACCAATAATCCAAAACAACAGAGAAACAAAACAAAGCAAAACACATGGACCATAGTATTGTCTCCTTGAACAAATTTTCTGAACAGGCTTTAATTGTGCTGGTAAGAATTGCAAGAAAGCAGCTTTTTACACAAACATACTCAAACAATGCTTATGAAGCACTTTACATTTCAAAAGAAGAGTCAAGACCAAAGACCCATTAGATAGCTTCCATTTGCTAGAGTAACTTTGCAAATACTATGTTTGAAAAAGAATATTTCAGATTTACAGATTTTTCATGGATCTGATGGGTTTTTTATTTATATGTGTCATTAATCCACTTTTACTCAGGCTTTGCTTCTTAGAGATACTCTTCCTATTTCTCTGACTTTCCAATTTTTTGCTTACAAACCTTATAATTCTTCTATTGATAACAGAGCTGTTGCAAACTTATTCACTGTCTTCAATGGACTTCTAGTCTGAATGTCACTGACTCAGTGATTACATCAGAGGCTGAAAGAGTTGCTCAGTTTTCTCATGCCTTTGAAAGTACAAAGGTCTTCTATAAAATGCTGGATTTTGTTAGCAGAATGAAGAGATACACACTAAAGCCACATCACCTGCAGTATTATACAGTTGATCATTTGGCTGCTGCTCTGCTCCAAATTTAGATCTAGGCTGGTGATATTAGAGTTTGAAAAAATACATTATTAGAAAATGTATCCCCAAAGAGAGATATTTATATACAGGAGATTCCTACTATAAATTTTTTTCTGAGCTTGTATTGATTGCTGTTGAAAGTAAAAAAAATTGGCTGGATTTACCTTCTTACTGCATCATCTGATGGGAAAATGTATCTTTACTTGCACAGGTGATAAAGGGAATGAACAGACACATGACAGACAGGAAGACAGTCATTGCACTCAAAATGCAGATATAAGACAAACTATGCATGACAATACTGTAAGATAGTTGTTTACAAAAAGGAGAAAAAATGAGAGTATGGTTAAAAAAGGTTAATTCAAATGTGTGAAGACAGCTTACAATTACTCAGAAAAGAATTTGATCAGACATCATTAGAATTCATCAGCTTTTGCCAAAACTCCTTTCCTAATAAAACAGTTGTTTAGGAACTTATTTTCCTTATTTTTTTATTACAAAGACAGTGGGAACTTTAGAGAGAACTGACCAGATGAAATATTAATTTAGTATCTGTTTCTATTCTATACCAGGATTTCAGCTGTTGTGCCTTTTACTTGGAGGTCTTCCATTCATGCACTAACCAGCTCTTTCACTGAGATCTAGTAGTATCTAGAAAGCGGTGTCTGTCCAGTTCATCAAAGAAAAATATCTAATTCTTTAATATTACCAGAAAAATTGTACAAGTCATCTTTTCTTAATCAATGGTATTCATGTGTCAATAAAATATTTTACTAACCTAAACCCAGGAATTTTTTTGTATCCTGTATTGACAGCGTAAAACCCAAAGTAATATACCATCATCCAAACTTTCTTCCTGAATGAATAATGCACTGAAAAATAATTTTATATTAATTCAATCCAAAAATATCTAGCTACAAAATTTAATTTGTAGTGATGAGTCTTTTCTGCTAATCCATAATGGCATGGAGGTTCTAAGGCAATATTTTTATGTGCAGATCTCAGTAACCTGAAACCAGAACAGAAGCAGCCTGTTCAATGCTGAGAAGGCTGCAACCCTGAGGAAAGACTAATGAAGGTGATATTTGTTTCCATGTCTAGCAAAGGATATTTGTTTTCAGGTACTGGGAGTAGCTATTGAACAGAAACAATGACTCCAGGAAATAAATATGTAAAACTTTCAGTCAGCCAATCACTTACATGGCTCTAACTTCCAATACAGCAACAGGATGACAGGTATATGTATCTGTGTTCCCTTCCAGAAGCAGTCCTCTGCCAAAATCTTTCTTTCCCAAATGTTCATCTACAATTTTTTTCTATGATAAAAAAGTATAATTTTGGGAAGGGCTGCTGATAGCATTACTTGTAATTAGCTGTGTCATATATATATTTGTTAGAAAAAGTTAAATAGAAAATATTACAGTAGCCTGGAGTCTGCAGTAGTTTATAAAATAATTTGTGCTTACAATGTGTGATGTAAAACAGTTGGGGTTTTTTAATGTCTCCTATAAACATGTTTTTGAATTTTTGTGAGTGGATTAATCTATCTACATGATAAAGTGCTTAGGCATGTAAATACCTGTGACCTGAGCTGAATTAATCTTCTGTGATTCAATACCAGAACTTGACTGCAACTAATAAAGATTGATGGCAAAATGAAAGTTTCTGATCCATCTAATGAGCTTATTGGTGCATTTGGAACTCTTCACGTGGCAAATCTTTTAATGTTTACATTGGGATATTTCTGTTTACAAACTACAATTCTGATGTTTACATTTGTAATTAAATGTTTTAGATATACAGGTTTTGTTCTGCAACTTCTGTTATTCGTTTGAAACTGTCTGATAGTTTTTCATGACTTTATTTTCATTTTGCCTAAAATGTTTGGTTTACTTAAAAAGGAGATGATAGGTGTAAAGCATATGTTTAAAGAAATATTTATTGAAAAAAAGAATCTGTTCCACTAACTTTATGTAAATCATTTTAGTCAGTATTAATTACAGAGAAATTGAGATGCACACTTTTCATCTTTAACTAAAGAACGAAGCAGGAGTTTCATGCCTTTTGCTTAAGTGTGATTGGAACTGAATTTTCTCAATTTCAGCAAAAATATTCCTGCATATTCTGAACTGCCAGATGTGGTAAAAATCTTTAACAAAGTGATGTTTGATAAAATGTCATGTTTCTGGCAAAATCTACATTTTTTTTTTCCCTGAGCTGCTAGTCACACAAGGATTTGGAGTAAAAAGTTTTTTAGCAAACCATTAGCTCCAGGAGGACAGATGGAGGAGGAGGAACCACTTATGGAAATGATTGAAGATGACAGGACTCTGAGGAAAAAGAAGTTGCATGGGGGAGCAGACGTTTCAGGAGCCAGAGGTTAACACAAAACAGTACAATAGGGATCAGAGCTCTGATTCTTGCAGCAGTAGCTGCCCACGTGCACTCGTGCAACCTCCTGTTAAAGTCAATGGAGATGAGCAGTACACCTTAATTCAGCTTACCACATGTACAGATTGAATTCTTGTTTTTAGAGGTAGCAGACAGTATTTCAGACTTCCATCTGCACAGGGGTGGATGCTGTGATTTAAGAAACTGGGGACACCTGGGTCAAGCCTTTCAGACTGGAAGCTGAAGGCCAGGCAGGTAAGGAAGCCTTGGCAGCTAAGCTGGTCTGTATCTGTCTAACCCAAACTAGTTTTTTCATCCTATTTGTAAAGTTCACGTTCCTTCTACACATTAAAGGCATAATGAAAGCTTAAAGGTTGTTCTTTTATAAAAGTCTGTGAAGTGGGTGATCTTATATAAGTTAGTGCCCTTGTAGGTTGAACCTGGCCGATGCCAGATGCCCACCAAAGCTGCTCCATCACTTCCCTCCCCAGCTGGGCAAATAAGGAAAAATACAACAAAAGACTAGTCCTTTTCATTGCAGATTCAGCAACAGTATATGCAAAGCTGAGTATATACTGTAGTTTTCAACGCTGACAAAATTTGGATTATTTTTGCTTTGTTTTTTCTGAGAAACTTGGTCAGTGTTTCTTCTGCTTCATTCATGAATCACAGCTCATTTTAGTACATAGATTTGCATATTTTGATCTTATGTGCACAGATATGATATAGATGTATAAATAACTTGTGTGCCTTGATGCTCTAGCTTAGCTGGTTAGTGCACAGTGCTGATAAAGCCAGGGTTGTGGGTTTGATCCCCATATATCTAGATGTGTATAAGAGATGCTCTAGCTTAGCTGGTTAGTGCACAGTGCTGATAAAGCCAGGGTTGTGGGTTTGATCCCCATATATGCCATTCAATGAAGCACTGGACTTGGTCTGTGTGAGTCCCTTCCAACTCATAATCTTCTGTGATTCTGTGAAATTCCAAAACCTCACTCTCATCTCTTTCCTGTATTCCCCCTGAGAACCAAACCTTAGAGACATCTCTTCTTCTTTATCCCACTGCTTTAAGAAATCTGTTCAGTGTTTTACCATATACAACAAGAGTGAAGAGCCAGGAGCCAGCAGCAATCAGAAGTGTGTTGCAGCAGTGGTAAGCTAGATCAAAACTAGCTCAAGCACTAAATTCAGATTATATGGGCTAACCCCAAACCCAACTGCATTAGGGGTTATGCAGCCTGTAGGGATCATGTGGCTCATGCAGGTGACCACAGCTGCCATGCAGACTCACCAAAGGTGGCTCGAGAACTTGTACAAACATACAAAGATACCGCAGCTCACCTGACCAAAAGCTCTACATACCCCCTGGTTTGTTCTCTAATGCAGTGATTTGGAAACAGAGCAACAGGTCCTACATCAAAGAACTGATGCTACTATTTCTTTCTACTCTTTTAGCTGAAAGGGGAACTTTTAAGAAATTTACTGTAATGTATGTGGTGTAGCTTGTCTGTTTACTTACTCTGTCTCAATAGATATTTGCATATAAAGTGCTTGGAACAATATATTAGCAACCAAGGATAGGGCAAAAAGAAATCTGAACGAATTGTAAATCCACTAGCGTTTTTTTTGCAGACTTCAAAATTTATATATAAAATGAAATCTCTTAAAAAAATGCAGTTCCTTTAAGTTGCCAGTACTCCTGCTTTGGAAAATTATATCACTGTTGTAGAAATAAAATACCACTGAAAGCAGCATAATTAATGAAACGGAAAAGTTCTCCTCATTCTGACTTGGTACCTCAGTACTTATAAACATAGTAGTTATTGAAGTGTAAAGCAGATTGCTACCATGTTGATTCAGTTAAAAAAAAAACAAAACTTGAATGGAAAAGCAGCATGCAACATCAAAATATTGAGAAAAAAAATGAAACTTGGTTTAGAGAGAATCTGAGGAGGAATCTAAACTGATGTACCACAGTCTGAGCTAAAAAACAGCCCTGTTTAGGCAGAAAATAAAGGCAAAAGCAGAGTTGTACAGGAGCATACGCAATGACACACTGTTTTTCAAGCAACTATTTCCAAACTTTTTGGATTTTATGTATACCACGCAAATCAGATTTGTTAAAAGAGATGTTAGAAGACTTAATTAGAGTGAGATAGAGATAAACAATTCCAGATAATTTCCACAGTCAGGCAATGAGTGAAGAAAGCAAAAGAGATACGCAGATTAGAAGCAACAAAAAAAAAAATTATGATTTACTAAAAACAGAAGGTAAAGAGATGAGGACATGTTTTATAAAGTCTTGATTTTTTTTTCATGTACTACATGAAAGTATTGATAATTGTTTTCAGTGACTAAAATATATACATAATATTTATATAAAATATATTGATAATAGATGTTATTTATTTATAATAAAAATTAAATTATATATCTCTCTATTTAAAAATAAATAAATACTTCCTAGCTTTCTTTGCTGCTTGTTTGCCTTTTTGAGATTTTGGAATGCATTTGAAATCAGTACTAGTCCATTGAAAGACTTGAACCCTTTTCTTTAAATGAAATCCAAGCAAGTCCACTAATTGTACATGTCCAAGTGCTTAAATTTAAAATAGGAAAGATCTCTTCTCATTGTAAAACTCTGATGTGTTACTTGGATAATTACAGTTATGTTAGCCAGCATTAATCTGAGGCTGATGGCTGACTTGGACTTGCCTACTAAAGAAGTAAAGTAAAATAAAAACACAAAACAAAAAAAACCACAAGTAAACAAATCCAAACAAACAAAAAAATGTATAAAATAGATTGTGACAAGCTAGATTTATCCACTGCTTTCTTCTGCCTATTTTTTTGAAAGATAACCTGGAAACATTAATAGTGTTTACAGACTGTGGTGGGAACTGCAGGACATTTGGTTTGAGAGCACAAAACATTTTGGTTATATTGTGTATATTTAGAGCTGTACTTATCATACACCAAAATTCATTTTATAATCTGAAATCCTTAAGCAATAAGACCTCTAATCAGTTATTTCAGGGCCTGGTCATATTTGTATAACATTTTTATAAATAGCCTGGGAAAATCCCAGTACATGTATCAATACAAACATTCATGCCTGACTAAGGAATGTGCCCAAATATCTCATGGATAGGAAGAAAACACACTCCTCACTCTATCTCTTCTCTTCAAGAAGGTTGAAGAGGGACTTTTTTATAAGGACAGTGACAGGACAAAAGGAAATGGCTTTAAACTGAGAGAGGCTAATTTTAGATTGGATATTAGGAAGACATTCTTTACTTTGAGGGTGGTGAGACCCTGGCACAGGTTGTCCTGCTGCAAGTTGTGGATGCCTCATACCTGGAAATATTCAAGGCCTGGTTGAATAGAGATCTGAGCAATCCAGTCCAGTGCTGGCCCATGGCAGGGGTGCTTGGAAACAGATGATCTTTAAGGTCCCTTCCAACCCAAACCAATCTATCATTTTGTGATTCACCCCCTGTTCAGTATGTCGGTGTCATCAAGGAAAGTAGGCACAAATTATTTTTGTTCAGGGGCTTCTCTTGTGGAATATAATTTTTGGTAATCTGGTTATCACAGCTATTAGCAGACTGCGCTACCAAAAATACAATCCCATTTTACTACAGCATTAAACAGACAAGATTCAGATTTCTGGTTGAGATGGCAAGCATACGTGTGCTTTTATGAAAGTTTGGAAAATTACAAAGTGTACGTGTGTTAGGTAGATCAGACAAGAAAATGATCAGAAGGCTGCATTGAGCATGTTGAGATGGCTGTGAAGAACAGTAAATCAAAATTTATCAAAATTCCCTTTAGAGATTGAGGATTTCTGTTATACTTTGTATCACATAAGAATATGATAGTTCTGCTACTTAGATTCACTTTTCCTATTTGACAAGACAGTTGAAGGCAAATTCAAAGAGAAAATGAGGGGCAAAGGGAAATACAGAAGACATAGAAGGATATATGTGTTTATGTTTATATCTTCAGACTATCAAGACCTTGACAAGAAGTCTGGCAACAGATTCTGCTTTTGTACTTATGATTTGTCCTCCATTTTCCTCAATCTAAGATACTCTGTTTGGGCCTGTTTCTTCTTATAGTGAGACAGAATCTATTTACTTCTGTGCTGCTGGTTAAACAGTCAGACTTTATTGTTCCTACTGAAGAAAAAGCAGAATTACAGAAAAGCATTCACAAGTGGACAAAGTAGATCTCATAGAACTCTCAACAGGGCTTCAATTAGTTCAGCACTACTGGCTGCTGCCCATTTATAGTCCTGTTAGACCATCAAACTGGTGGTCATGGAGGTCTTTAAATCAGAAAGCTAGAATCTGTAGAGAAATGCAGAAGCCTGATAATCTTCCTCTTCTCAGAGGTACTTTCCCAAAATTTTCTTCATGCTCTGACCACATCTAAGTGCCCCTTTTTCAACCTGTTTAAGAAGTGATTGATAAGACATGAGCCCTGAACTTCTATTATAGTTGTAGGTCTTTTGTGCCAGTTAATATGTTCAGTTACCTTTCTTTTGCACCTTCTCTATATCACTGCGTTGTTGCATTGTTGTCACAGTGAACATTTTATATGACAAAATTCATAAGCTTTTGTTTACTTTCTTCCTCTGTCCATGTCAAACTAGTTTTTTGGCATAGGCTGTTAGCCTCCCTTAGTAAAAGGCATTTTTGTACTCAGTGCAAGAATAACCCTGGTCTTGAGACTTCCTCTTCATGTACCTTGCCAGCAGGAAGGGACTGTGCGCTGACATGCTGCATGATCTCCCACATAATGAAAATGGAGCAAATGTGCTCGAATTGAAAGGAAATGAAGAATGACAATAGGGATCCTGTTATGTAAAATCCTCTTGGCTTTTGAAAAGTCACTTTCAGTTGTCATAATGAAACTGAATAAAAGAGGAAAACAAAAGACCTCTAATGAGGGCATGCAGAAAATAACACACATTGGGAGTGGTTTCTGCAGTGTTGATGCCAAGGTCCAATATTAGGAGGGTAGTTGCATTACTTAGAGGTGTTATTCTCCAGATAAGATATTAAAATGATTTCCCATCTGCTTATTTTTAACATCACTTTGAGATGATAAAGATCTCATGGTACCAGCTCAAGGGACATGATGATAGTAGTGTTGGGGAGGATAGGGAACAGGGAATAACTTTGCTTCCAGCTGGAAAAATCATCCTTTGTTAAATATTATCATTACAAATTAATTGGCAGTGTAGCAGGCATTCATGACTATACAGCATGCAAGATGTTATACAGGACAGACTGGTGACCATTTTGGTCTGTGTAATAGAATGCACTAAAGCTGTTTAATTGTGAAGTTACCCGTGAAAGTGAAAAGAAAACAATGTGCTGATATACTTGCAGAAGCACCTTTCTTTGTGTACACTCCTGCTTGCTTCAACAACAAATTCTACATTAAATCAGGTAGAGTTTAGGAAGAACAAAGAAAAGTTTTGAAGATAATGTGTGTATTTAAATGCCTAGTAATGGACTTATGTGAATATTGCCAGACAGATATTTCACTCATCTGCTTTCTTAATACATTTCAGTAAAAAGATACCAATTCAACATTTGAGCTGTATCTTGCTAGTATAAACTATAATAACCACAACAGAAATATAATTAATCACAGTCCCAAAAGATTATTTCCATGGTCTGCCCAGGACATAACTATGTAGCATGCAAAGCTTCTGAAACTATAGCTGCCACCTGCAGACCCAGTCCAGTGGGTAAGTGGTGAGACAGTGTGTCAGAACTTCCTTACTCAGGCACAGGCTCCGAGACAGCAAGGGTGTACAAATGTTTATTCTGCCTGGAGAGGCACATGATGCCTTTGAACTTCCCAGTAAACAAATCTATATTCTCTGTCTCAAAGTTCAGGGCAGAGGAGGAGAGAAGGGAGAACATCCAGTAAATATCATTAAAGGGTGCATTGGAATCAGATGATGTGGAAATACAGAGGGAGACTCTAATATACAAAGGGAGACAAAATTAAGAAGCAGTCATCATACACTGGAAACAGGAAAGCAGACAGAAGTAGCAGTAGGTACTTTCCACAAAAATATTTTTTAATTCATTATTGTGTTTTGTTGGAACTCAAGCAAGAGTTGTAATTTAGTAGTAATAATCTTTTTAATGAAGTTAAAATCTTAATTTTTAGTTTACTCCTTCTAGCAAAACTGAAAGTTAAATAAAAGGTGCATTAGACATGCCCAGAGTAGAGAAAGTTGATTGTTCAATTGTAATATTTTATACATTTTGATGACTAAAAGTAGATTTTAATCTTTGGTTTTGCATATTTAAGGTGAATCTTAGCAATGTTGCTATTATATATATGTGTTACCTGGATACAGTATGACCATACATTTATACATTGTACAATGAAAACAGTGAAAATTTAATTACAAAGTGGTCTAAATATTTATTAAAAAAAAATCAATGTTTTAAACTGTTGTCTATAATAATTTCAGGCTATTAAGTGTACTTACTAAATTTTGAGGACTGTTCACAGTTAATTATATATGATAGATACATAATCCATAACTGCACTGTTTTTAAAGGATAATCCTTGGAAATCAAGACCACAATAAAAAAATCACATTAAATGTGTCCTGAAATGCAAAAATGTAATTATTACTTCCATGGATTTGTATGTTGATTAAACCACAACTTTATAAACACTTTCTTTAATACTCTGTATTATCTTCATGCTGGGAAAGATACATGAGTAAGTTATTGATCTGTAACTCATGCAAATTATAAGAAAGGAGTAATTTAATTGCAGACTGCAAATGTAAATACTGGTTTGTAGGTCCATGAAACAGAATATTTATGGGGCAGTCATTTTTTAAACAAGAAAAGCCTCAAAAAATATTAATCAAAACAGAACAAAGTCTCAAATTCACTACCTTCTGTAGATGTTAAGTACCAATGAAGACTTCATCTTTAATCTCAAAAACATATAAGAGTAAAGATATTATTCTAGAAAATAAGGGACATTTTTAGTTAAGGTAGACATTTAAAGCAAAAGTTGAACTCCTACTAAGCCCTAACAAAACTGAATCAATATCTGCAAAAATGTATAGAATGAAAGAAAGGATTGATTGTGTCTTTAAATAGATCCTGAAATACTCAAAGTGATAATTACCAGCATATACATAAAAATTATTAAAAACCTGAAGTACAATTCTTCTGTACATGCACAAGCAGAGTCTCTATTCAAAATGTCACTATGAACCATGAAATATAAATAGCAGCTGAAATGTCAATCTTTCCAAATACATGATCACAAAAGATTAGATTCATAGGATCATGGAATATTCTGAGCTGGAAAGGACATGATTGTTATCAAGTCCAATTTAAAAATCCACACAGGAAAATCTAATAGTTAAACCATATGTCTAAGGGTGTTTTCTAAATGCTTCTTGAACACTGAGAGGCTAGGGGCCATGACTAATTACCCAGGGAGCTTTTTCTGATTGTTGTTCATACTTTCAGTGAAGAACTTTTTTGTTAATGTTCTATCTGAACTCTTTCTGACACAGTTTTCATCCTTCCCTTTGTGGCCTATCACCAAACACCAGAAAGAGCAGCACCTCCCACTCGACTCCATCAACATCATGTTGTGATAGACAGCAAAGAGGCGATCCCTCAGTCTCCTCTCCTCTGAGGTGAACAAACCTGTATCCTCAGCCAGCCCTCATAAGTCATGCTCTTTAGTCCTTTCATCATCATTGTTGCTCTTCTTAGGAGAGAAAAGTAATATAATAATAATAATATAACAATTAAGTTTGTGAACTGATAATTCAGGGTTTATTTATAATTTTTTTTATGAACATTTATTTTCTTACACAATCTTTCTTGGAACTCATCTCACACAAGATACTTATATGTGAACCATATCAGCTCCTGAATCATTCACCTATATTTTGTTTCCTGATCAGTGGATAGGAAAAGGCTCTTTGAGGAAAAATTAATCTCATCAAAATTTATCTGAGCTTCTGGTTCATGATTATTTTTATTTTTTTTCACTAGAAATATTTTTTTTTCTTTTCACATATTAAAAAGAATATTCAGTGTCTAGAAAAGGTACGAAGGTCTGTCCTATAAACATACAAAGGAAGGTAAGTACTGTCCCAACATTATGCTCCAAGCCTATGATTTAATCACCATACGACTGCAAATACCAGTACCAAGGCCACTAAATAGGAGTCCAAATCAATAGTGAATCTACCAGCTCAGTGCTGTTGGGAAAATGATGAGCATCACTAATAGGACAGGGAAGGACTTTATTCCCTTGTTATCCAGAAACATTTTAGTTCTGTTAATTACTCAACCAGACAATTTTTGCAATTGATTGACTTCATGGCATCATGAGCTTATTGTGTAGCATGAACTTTTACAGTAAATCAAAACTTAATTTAGCTAAATTAAATTGTAAGAATTTCATCTAACAAATCCTGCATCAGGCTCACGATTTATATGAGCCCTACACCTCTTGCAAAACAACATCCATATCATCTTCAAAATAGAGGAATTTTTTTTTTTTTCACCAAATCACATTTTAATTTCAATTACGGTAACATTCAATATGCACCTAAATTCTCTTTTTAATATGTACAGGAAATAAAAAATATTATGTAGCCAGACTTCACTCAATGCTACACAATCTACAGATGAGAAGCAATGCATATAAGCCATGGAAATTTTCAGTTAAATATAAGAAGAAAAACCACAGAGTAAATGGGTAGGGTCTGGAACAGGATGCTTAACAAACCTGTGAAAGCTTCATCCTCAGGGACTTTCAAATTTGAGTGTTCAAGGCCTTGGTCAAAGTGATCTTCTTTTAAAGTTAGTACTGCTCTGAGTAGAACAGCAGTCTAGATAACCTCTAGAGGTCCCTTCCAACCTAAATGCTTACATGAATATATGATTTTAAGATGTGGTTTTTGCTGGTCTTCTGAATTAGCTATTTTCAAATCATTGGCCATTATAACGTGTTCATGCTCTGTCTCCTATCAGAATTGTTTTTTCCGAATAAGAACTTGTAGACAACAACTTCACAATCTTATCTTGGGTATGTTTTGCTAATTTCCCAAATCTTGACCTTCCCTTGTAATTTTCCTCTATAATATTTTGATATATCTATATCCCTTTTAAAGACAATCACAAAAGAATGCATGTAGGCATGATAGCAAAAGTCTCTCAAGTGTTGCACAGAAATACAGCATCCTCACATTTATTTAATATTTTTCTAGTCATGCATTTAAAACATGTTCACTTACTTAGCTGTAGTGCTGCTCAGGGAGCTCATGTTCACTGAATTATTTACTATTTCCTCTAAGTCCATCAGTTTTGCTGAACACCAGGATGCCATTTCTCATCCTGCAAGTGTGAGCTATGCACTTTGTCCCTTGCTGCATGCCCTTTCATTTGGCTTTGTTAAACATATACTGTCCAAAGAAAAGTAATTTCCTTTAACAATATAATTTAGTTCAGTTGGTCTTTGACCATTATTTCTTGCTCACTAATTATCCATTATCAGCAAACTTGATCAGATAATTGATGAGGAGGTTGAAAAGCAAGAACTAACTTTTTGGAGTCATCTGATTATGCATCCTGTTGACACTGATACTTCATTTGTAATTACTTTCTAAAACATAGATCATATCATAGATGATATTTAAGCTTCATTGATTTTGCATAGCAGTATCTTCACCATAAGGAAGAAACACAAGGAAAACAGCTTTATAGAAATATAACTGCATTATGTCAATGCAGTTATCTGCTGCAGTTATCAACCAAACCTATTGTGCAAAAAGATCCCAAGTTTGTTTGACAAGGTACATTTTCTATGAGTCCATGTTGGTTACCATTTTTATCTTTACAGACAAAATCCCTTGTTAAAATGCCTTCACTGTCAAAAACCCCAGCTTAGTCATATTATTTACCCTCTTTGGATATTGTTAGACCAGGTTACAAGCTTAAAAAAGGAAAAATTCCCCACCTCAGTATCTCACAGAGACAACTATCAAAGTAAATATTGAAACATTATTGTCATAAACATGAGCTTTCCTTGCACTCTTTTGATACTAGAGATATTTTTAAATTATGAATAAGATGAAAATTTTTTGTACCTCCTAAAATGTAGTGGCCTAATAAACATATATCTAGAAAGGTGATGGTATTTATTTTTTTCTTTTTAATGCTTTTGTCTCTTTTCCATTCATTCATTTATTCATTCATTGAATGTGATAAACAACATATGAAGAACATAACCTTCACTGTTTTTTGAAAACATGAAGCAACTTTGCTTTTATTATGTAAAATACAATAATAGCAATGATTTAAGTGCCTAAAATATTTTCATAGTAAGACCAGAAATGTTTATTTGAGATCATTTATAATTTCTAGATCACCAAGACTGAAATTAATGACTTCTTGATTCATTGGGACAAAAGGAACAGCCTATCCTTCCCTTGACATATTAGTATAACATTTCCATACCTGCTAACATGTAAAATGAAAAAGGATATTGCTTCTGTGGTGTAGTGTCCAGTATTTCTGTCTGGGATTATGTGGATCTGAGTTAAAACCAGGTTAGCCTATGTATGAATCCACTGCTGAGAATGTGACTCTGCACAAGAGAGGACACACCCCTCTTTAGGTCATGAAATGTTAAATGGATTTCCATGTGTTCACCAGCCACTTGATTGTGGTGAAAAGCTTAGTAGCCTGAAAATTCCAGAAAAAAGGGGCAGACTCACAATAAAATGACAGACATAACATGAATTTTCAATTGCTTTGATTAATAAATTTTTGAAGTTCTTTCTTTTCTTATGTACAAACTTAATTTTGTCATTTAATATCTGGAGTCACAAACTGCAAATTTTACAGGACTTGTCTAAACTCCCTTTATTCTATGTTTTGAAAGCACGTCTGCTAATTAATCTTTATATAGTGGAATGGGATGGTTATCAAAGATAAGTAAAATATAAATGTTACAGTCAGCCTAACAATCAAGGTATAAGTAAATAAAAAAAAAAAAAATGGTATATTACAATTCATATTTTTATTAGGTTTCCAGCATTTTTAAAGACAGACTTTTAAAAGGTTATGGTATCAAAAACAAATTAGGTACATAAAATGAATTATTCTAATTAACTACATATAAATATGATCGTTAATTTACATCTAATTTTTTTACTCCTTTCAGTTCTGTGTTGCTTTTGAGAAAAAAAAAAAAAAAAAAAAGCTAAATTAACAGTGTATAATTTTATTGATGCCCTTTTCCACAAAAGGATAATTTGAATGGATTGCTGAGCTGGTGTATTAAGACACAGCCAAACTAGAAAGCAGCCAGCTGACATTCTGCAAAGTTCATGTAATAGTATACATTAGGCTAAAGCAGCTACCAGATATATTATCCCAAAGCCTCTTGAAGCTCTTAAGACTGCGTCTGCTGGGAATATGCAGCAGAAAATCAGACTAGATATTTTCAGGAATCCACTTTGAATTTCAATTGAAATCTTGCTGAAATCTCACTGAAATCCCCCTGATTCTTTCTTTTTCTTTAAATTAGTGCTTGACCACTCCAGTAAATTGGTCTAATATCACTGAAAATATAGTATTTAAACTTTCTGACCAGCATAGTAAATAATAATCAAAAGGCAGTTGTTAACTAACTAAACAGGTAAACCTGATGGCCAAGGGACAAATCTGAACACATTATTAACTTGTTTTATGTGCATCCAATGCTGTGTAAAACATGGTTTTACTCCAGAGATATTCATAATCTGAACAGACTAACATGGCAGTCAAATCCAATTCTCTGTTTCAATTTCAGAGAATTTAGTTAAGTGACTTCTGTCAATATTACTTATTTTAAGCTAACAAATAACTTAGGGTCAGTGTCACAGTTTGGTTCCAGTAAGCAGCTGTCCAGATTTAGGCTGGGATAGAGTTAGATTTTTCCTGGTAGCTGGTACAGAGCTGTGTTTTGGATTCAGTGTGGGAATAATGATGATAACACACTGATGTGTTGGTGGTTGCTGAGCAGTGATTAGCACATATCAAGGGCTTTGCAGTACCCTGCCAGTGAGGCAGGGCACAGGAAGCTGGGAAGGGACGTGGGTGGGACAGCTGGGCCGAACAGGCCACAGTCACATTACACACTACAGAACGTCATGCTCACCTTATAAACTGGGCAAAGTGGGCCAGAAGGCACCGCTTGCTGCTGGACATGGATGGGACATCAGCTGCCAGGTGGTGAACTGCGTTGTGCAGCACTCAATCTAGTGTTTTACTCTCCTCTCTCTCCTTCTCATTGCAAATATTGTTAATAATACTACTACTGGTAAACTATTTCACTTTTTTTTAATTATCAAACTGTCTGTATCTTGACCCATGGCTTTTATTTTGCTTTTCCTGATTCTGCTGCCCCTCCCACCAAGGGAGGGAAGAAGGGACTGAACAGCTGTCTCCAGCTGTTCTGGGCTGGGGTTAAAACATGACAGCAACTAATCCCTGCACAGTCACTTGCTTGTTCCCCCACAGCAAGATGGGGGTTAGATTTGGAAGGGTAAAAATGAGAAATCTTGTGGGTTGAGATAATAAAGGCAGTTAATAATTAAAAAAAAAAAAATGAAAAAAGAAATCAGAGAGGGGATGGGAAGGAAACTACAAGTAAAATGGAAATGCAAAATAAAATAATTGCTCTGCACCAATCAACAGATGCCCAGCTGGTTCCAGAGCAATGCCAGTCAAACAACCTCCTCTCCCCAGTTTTATTGCTGAGCATAGTGTCATTTATTGTGGGACATCCCTTGAGTCAGTTGGAGTTGTCTGTCCCAGCTGTGTCCCTCCCAGTCCCTTGTATACCCTCAGTGTCCACGCTGGTGGGGTGGGGTAAGCAGCAGAAAAGGCTTTGACTCTGTGTAAGCCCTACTCAGCAGTAATGAAAATATCCCTGTGTTATCAACACTGTGTTCAGCACAAAGCATAGCCCATATCAGCTACCATGAATATAAATATATTTAACTCTGTCGCAGTTAAAACCAGTGCAGTCACTAAGTGCTTTAAGAGTAAAATATTATTTAAGTATTTATATTAAGAAGAGCCTTCACTCTGACAGTTTCCAGGAAAGGATCCCACTGACAACAAGATAAGAAAGAAAAGCTGTACTAAAGTATGATATTTTTGCTGCAGAAAAAAAACAAGCATGGCTTGCCCAAGCAAGAGGAATTTTACCTTTCAATTTCTAATGTGCATACCAGGTTTGTGCTGCTCTAGTATTAAAATCCACTCAGCAGTGTCTGTCTGCAGGAACTGCACATTTGTAATTAAAAGGAGATTAAGGTAATTTACTACTCTCTTGTCTGCTGCCCACTAATTTTCTTTCAAAAAGAATAGCAGCACACTTCAGGGATCCAAGCACACTAACCACTTGGATGAAATGAGGGGCCAGTAAATAGTATAAGTGGATGTTATCACATCTTTTCATACTAATTGAGTAATTGGATTGATCTGTTTCTTTCTAACAGTGACAGGGAAGCTAAAGCTTTCTGAGATTAGAGTTTCTCTGGGCTACCTTTTCAATCAAGAAGGGGATCTAGATTGCCAATGCATTAATATTTTCAACAGGCACTTTTCATTTATTCATAAAAAAGCCTGGGATTCATCTGACCATGTGTAAATCTGTATCTGAGCTGAGCACTAAGCTCCTCATACAGTGAAGAGCAATAAGCATTTTTAGCAGGCAGTTCACTATGCACAGTAATACACATCACGTCCTAATATTTTTTTTTGTCTTCTTTCTTCCATGAATAGTAAAATAGGATGACTAGGTCAAGTGCAGATATCTATACTGTGTCCAGCTAGATCAACATTCATAAGCTGATACCTCTGTGTGGCATGTAAGGTGCCCTAGCACACCAAAGGCTTTTACACAAGGCTTAAAAACAAGAAACAAGTGGGAGATTCATGTTATTCTCTAGTGATGGATGAAGGCTGTAGTGGGAAGTACCCTTGACTTTGTATAAAATCCCCAACTGTCTAAGTTAGGTAGTCAAGTTCCACCTCTAGACATAGGGAATCCCATTCAACTGAATGTGTCGTATTTTGAGCAATTATCTTCTCTCTTTGGTGTTTCATAGCTCCTGTTACGTGTTAAACCACTCCGCTGAAAAACACTGATTCAATAATAGCAGTATGTAAATACTATGGATTGTATGGTATAGCATAATAACAGGATTATTGTTTCAAATTTCAAAATGTCTAATTTTCCTGTTGGAATAAACTGTTGAGCTTTGAAGTTTATCCATGGTGCATTTGTTCAACACAGTGTGACATTGCTACTGTTTCTTCACTATGAATTGCATTTGTGATTTTGTGTGACACTGACAGAAACTGTGGGATAAATATTTTACTTTTCCATTGGGATTTATCAGCTACTTAACAACTGAAAAAAAACAGGAAGTAATCTACCTGCCACAGTCCATGCTTATTGTTCAGCCTATTGGATAAATGAATGCATCTCTTGAAACCTGTTAAAAAATTAATCACTTTTAGGATGCACAAGACAATACTAGCTCCAGTACTGCATGCATTCCTTTGGCATAGATTACTGTATAATATTTAAAGACAGCTGTTTCTCCAAAAGCCAGAGATGGTAGGACAGATGGATAAGCAGAGGGCTGGCAAATTCCTCAGAGGGCTTTATCAACTTCTTGCCATATTCAAAAGGTAGAAGACAATAATTTACAGTGTAGCAGAGCTTACATTATATAGTGAGTGTAAATAGTTTGACTTGTTAAGCTGATCAAGTGTTTTCATACTTGCATTAATACACTTGCTGTCCTCTTCTGCTAAGGGAACTCATTTCAACATACATGCTTTAATAGCTGAAAAATTCTATTTCAAGGGCACCAGTCTCCATCTCTACAAAAAAAAAAAAACCCAAACCAATCAAATAAACATTTAAAAAAGTCCACATGACAGTACAAGACCATGTAAATAGATAGCACAAGTCCATGTTATATTCTTTCATATAATTTCTATTTCTGCCCAAGTGGCAAATCATTTGCAATTTATCAGTTGCTATTTATGTCATTATATGAAGTAGAAGAATGAATGGGCCAGGCTTTTTGTGCCAAAAGTTGTCTCACCAAAGACTGGGGTTTCAATGTAAAATTATAGTCTACAAGCAAGAAAACAAGCAAATGTGATACTCTGCAAAATTTCAGTGTTTATTTGTGACATAAATTTATTATTGTACAGCTATGTACAAAATAGGTACTTCTTTATTCAGTGTCTCCTTATTAAAGCAGCTCAGTGTGTTCTCCCTCTCACTTAAACTATGATTCATGAAGTCACCCTAGTTACTGTATAGAGGTAAATGAAGCTGTGAAAAGAGTATATAAGCTACAAAGCACGCACAAGAATCCAAACAATAGAGTAAATTCACATTACCACACTAACACAGCCTCCCAGCACTCCATGCACTCATAAGTGTTTAAAATGACTGTGTCTGGCTTTAAAAAGCAAGCCCTTTGAGACTAAATATAGAGCATACATGTTGTGATGCCAGTTCAGTCTCAAAAAATTGAAATAATTCCATTTTATTCCAGCTGTACCTCAACATTTACACCTGAGAACAGGTTTTTATTCCTTAAAATGTGGATGATAAACACCTACCATATTTTTCAATTATTCAGTTGTACTATTTCTTTAGAAATTGTGAGAGTTAAGATATTTTCCCTTGTCAGTTATGGATTCAGTGTTCCAGTCTTCCAGCCCGTGCTCATACGGGGTGTATTTGTGGCAGGAGTTCTACTATATCTCTTCAAACAAAGGATCTAGAAATATGTTTTAAAATAAAAGCTAAGAATTCTCTTGAATTAGATTATTTCAGTGACTAAGGACTAAAAAAAATCCTAACTGTGACAAAAACTCCTTCATTTTCAAGAGCTGACAATATTGAGACAGGAAAATCTGTCCTTGGGGTAGAAAGAAGAAACCTACACACATTTAGCAATACAGGTGCAAGAACCAAGTATAGCTGAAGATACCCACCAGAAGGCTAAAAATAATTTATATTTTGAAGCCATTTCATACTTTTTGGAGGATGAGAGAAGGAACTCAGAGTTCCCCAGCACTGGCACTTGACAGTTGCAGAGTACAGCTGTAAGTTCCTAAGTACCCTTTGAGACACAGAGCAGTTAATGTAGCCTGGAATGAGGACACAGGGAAAATGAAACACTAAGAAAGAGGAAAGAAGAACAACAGATGGCATAGCTGAAGTATAGTCAGCAGCATAAACTGCAAGGGAAACAAACAAATCCCAAAGGCTGTGAGTAATAAATTTGCACAGTGGGGAACACACAATCCTGGAGAAACTTCAGTCAGAAAATAAACTGTGCATCAATCCAAAGCTTTCTGTTTAGTGCTAGAGTTCCTAGTAGATTTTCAACAAGATTTAGAAATTTTTCCCCCTACAAGTCTGTTTTGAGATTGCAATGGCCTGCAGGAGGAAAAGACTTTCTCTGAAGCCTGAGGTACCCTTGTAGAGCCATTTCAACACCCTGCAGACTGAAGAAGACCCATCTATTGGGACACAAAACACACTGCTGCCTGTCCAAACACTCTTTAGGCCACTCTGCCATCACAAAAGCATAGAATGGAGTGACAGGATGGTGCTAACTCTGGGTTGGGCAGAGGCAATGTCTGGCTGGCACATCCTGGGTAAAATCCAGACAAAAATTCCCACTCTTGCAAACAGTGTGAAGGAGCAACTGCTCATACACGTATCACAGTCAAACAAAGATCACCTCAGGTTAAGGGACAGATGGCATCTGCAGCCACTGAAGTTCCCTCAAATATGCCTCCATGGAACTTGGACTGTTCTAAGCCGCTGTGATAGGTACTTGAGATAAGATAAAGGTGGCACTATTGTCTCAGTGTTAACAAAGCTGGGGGAGAAGGATGCATCACTGTTAATGAACACAAAGAAATCAGAATTTATGGGTCACAAGGAAAGCCAGCTCAGAAACTGTATTGAAATCAACTCCCACTCAATAAAAGGTAATTCTGGCAAGGGCAGAGTGCAACCACCAACGACAGCCCATGGACTAAAGAAACTCACTGACCCAAAACAAGAGGAAAACTCAGCATGGCACTAATTAGCATGAGAAGTGAGGGAATTCTTTAACCAATGGAATAAGAGAAATGTGTAGCCAATGAGTATTAGTTTCTTTGTTTGTTAAAATGTATAAATAGTGACAAGCTTTTTTTTTTCTGTGATTCTTGTTGGGACCCCCACCAACAAGAATCACAGAAGCTCAGAACCATGGAATAAGCTGAGGTGGAAGTGACCCACAAGGACCATGAACTCCAAATCCTGGCCATGCACAGCACCATCCCCAAGGATCACACCATGCCTGAGAGTATTGTCCAAACTCTTCTTGAACTCTGTCAGGATGGTGCTGTGACTACTGCCCTGGAGAGCCTGTTCCAGTGCCCAAACACCCTTTGGGTGAAAACCCTTTTCCTAATATCCAACATAAATCTCCCCTGACACAGCCTCAGGTTAATTTCCTGGTTCTTCTTCACTCCGGGCTTCATGAGGAGAAGAGGAAGGGCAGACATGGATCCCTTCTCTGTGATGCCCAGTGATAGATCAAATGTCACGATGAGGGGATTCTCCTGTGAAACCTGTTTTTCAATAGTATGAGAAAAGACTCAGAACAGGAATCTTACTCTACTAGCATATTTTTTTCATTGTGCTAAGGTCATGGCTCCCCTATTTGCAGTTTATACTTCAGTGCTAAGTAAAACACTATAATGATGTAAAACTGCAGGTAACAGGGACATACGCACAGACAAAACTTAGTCTGTGATTGTGGAGCTGTTGAATGAGGTGACTACATCTCAGTCACCTCATGCTCATACCATGCTTAGGAAGTGTGTCCCAGAAGTAAAAGAACGTTGTTGCTGTGGCTGGCATTTTGAGACCTCACTTCTGAAGGTATCTAAGAATAAGCCTGGAGCAGGAAATACAGCTCAGCTAAAAAATAAACTAAGACCATTCAAAAATTCTGCATTAATCTGACTGCAATGAGCAGATTCATATAATAAAAGACAAAAACACATTAAAAGGAAATAAAGATAGAATACATGTCCAGGCCACTAAGTGACAGAGCACAGACTTACTCATTAGAACATAGCTTATTTTGAGTTCACAAATTAGAGTGGGATTTATATGTTTTCTTCCAGAAAAAGAGTTCACAGAAGAATAGCTTCACTGTATTGTCTTCAGGTGAAGACAGAGTGGATTTTCAGGACCATCCAGTACATCTGCACTGGAGTGGTAGCTGGGGCACAGGACCTGAAAGAGACCAGATGTTTCTGGATCAGCTTCTGATGGTCAGACATGATTCCCTAACAGGCTTCAACTTGCACTAGATGAATCTGCTGAAACAATTGATTCGAGCCCAAATATCTACTTCAAAATGAGCTGAACGTCTGCCTCCAAACTTTGTCGTGTTAGATAAATTTGACCCCAGCTCATGGCTGCAATTTAGACTACTTCACACATTCACATCTGCATGTAGACACATAGATATCTCAACATGGAGCTGAAGCCATCCCTGAGAGAGATGAGAGTAGGAGTATAATTCAGTAATCTAAAACATCCAGATAGGGATCTATAGAGTAGTTGAATCATTTATAAGGTGCTGACATATGGCAAATAAAAGAGATTTTCACCATTCTGGACTGGCAGCTGGAGACCCTGCGAATACCTTGGGACATCCCAGTTGGTACTAAATACCTATTTAGAAAATTGAATTGACTGTGAGGGTCTATGACATTGATACCTACATTTTACCTAATCTCATGGTTTGCTCTAGTGAGCAGAGCCTGACACTTCCCAAGTAAAATTTATTCTTCTGGAGCAATGTCAAAATTGCTCACTGGTCTAAATTGGTCTCTGTTCTGAGATATGAATGCTTATAGCTTCCTACTGGGTATAAAGCAAATTAAGATGATTTAAGGTAAAAGTAGATATTGAAAAAGAGATTAGCTGAATTGAAAGTTTTTAGCCTTGGCTACAAGGGCAGCACTGCTAAAGCTTAAGAATAAATGAGGTATTTAAGGTCCAGCTTTGGCACTGTTGAAAACAGTAAGTTTTGGCGGCTTAATTTAATGGGAACAAAATTGGAGTCTTATTTTAGATTAATATGAAAGCTTCACC
This sequence comes from Parus major, assembly GCF_001522545.3. Taxonomy (NCBI): domain Eukaryota; kingdom Metazoa; phylum Chordata; class Aves; order Passeriformes; family Paridae; genus Parus; species Parus major. The sequence continues at coordinate 76,234,917 of NC_031768.1, read as the reverse complement.
AAATTGGCAAATAGTAAAACTCTTTTTAAAATGCAAGTATACATATATATATATATATATATATATATACTTAAAGAAGAAATATGTTGAGGTTATATGCTCCTAATATCTTTGAAAAACAGGATTGAATAGCAGCAACATCATGAGCTTTGAACTGGAATGTCTAGCAGTAGATGACAGTTGCACAAGTTCACTAAGTGGCAGAAAAGACTCTTATGCCTGCAAATAGCCGATGTACTGCCATTATCTAGAGATTAAAAAAAACATAAGCACAGTGGGAAACTACACACCATTCAATTTAGCTCCAAAATATGTGGTAAACAACTTCCAGTGTTCAAGAGGACTTGCAGAAAATCTACACAGTAAAACACAAAAAAACCCCAAGGTCATGTACTGACAGGACAAAAAGTAATGACTTTAAACTGAATGAGGGTAGAGGCTTAGATTAGATATTTGGAAGAAATTCTTTACTGTGAGGGTGGTGAGGCACTAGAACAAGTTTCCCAGAGAAGTTCTGGAAACCATTCCTGGACATGTTCAAGACCAGGCTGGATGGGGCTTGGAGAAGTCTGATCTAGTGGAAAGTGTACCAGCTCGTGGAGGAGGAGCTGGAACTAGATGATCTTCAAGGTCCTACAAAATATTCTAGGATTCCATGGGTTTAAAGTGAATTAGTTTAAATTCAAGATCAACTAATCAAAATTTCAAAATTTATATAAGACAGTGTTTTAGAATAGATTTCATGTGCCACTTAGAACTAATCCACAGTTCTCCATCAAATTTTTTTGAAATTAGAGTTTTGACTAAATCAAAAATATTTCTCAAAACTGTCTTTTTTTCTTGAAAAACTTAGGAAAATAAAGTTTTCAAAAATATAGGGTGGGATTCATCTCACTTAGCTTTAGAAGTTTATAGCATGAATGTGTTCACCTAAGCTAACTGCCTTTAGCTTCCCTTTTTAACAAATTTTAGACATCTGCTGTAGAAGAAGATGAACTGCACCTCAGAGAACCTGATTTTCTCTATTATTCAATTAAAGGCAGCATATGGCAGGCTCAGATGCAGAATTACACTGCTTATATATGCATCTGATAAAATTAATCCCATTCCAGGCTTCTATAAGCATTTCAAAAACAACAACAAAAAGATAACCCTGAAACATTTTGTAACTCAGGTGCATGTTCTCTCATGCTTCTGTGCCTGACACTCTCTTGCTAGGCTCCCTGCTCATCTGTGTCTATGCAACCTCCAGATGCGCTGCTTCACCTCTCCAAAAGGGAGAGCAGGACTCACAACTGGCAGTTCAAAGTGACTAATTTTTCCCTTGGGAGGAATTTTTCCCTCTCTGTCTCAGTTTAACTGACCATCTTTCTGTTCATAATAGTACACTTTCCATTTTCTTAACATGATTTTGTATTTCTGTATAATTCCACTGCTCATTATGAGGAACAAAAAGAAAAATGAAAAGCAACTCCAAATTTACTTCCTTGCATTCCTAAAATCAGAGTTATACCTATTATAAATGCCAGTTCTTGGAAACATTAATGCTGCTGTTGAGTTGCTTTTGAACCTATAGAAAATTTGACAAGAGAAAATGAGATCTTGAAATATGAGCTGAAGGTAGAGACTTTCTCTTAGTTATGAGAAGCGGAGATAGTTGTCTCTGAGAGACATATATTTAAACTTTTATGGAAGTCTTAGAAATTACTTTTTCTTCAGTCACTGTCATACAGTCAAAAGAGGAAGTCTGTATAAGACTGAAGAAAATGAGAGACAAACATATAAAGCAAATATACCTAACATTTACACTTCTTTTTTGAAGTCAAAATACAGAGAAGCCTGCACAGCTCATTTCCAAACAAATAGCATCACTGCTGGGTGCTTTCTTACCATTAAATGGAAAGTCTCATGGGAGAGACATAGAATTTCCAGGATAAAATTTATGGTAAGATGTTACTTCATGAGCATGATTCCACCATGAGATTTCCATGTATAAACAGCAGAGGAAAATTACTCTCTAGCTTATGACTGACCTGTGCAGTCATAGTAAAAATAGAAGGAGGTTTTTTAGATATGTACTGAAGAAATAATGATACTTTTGCAAATGTACTTTAATTTAATTTTTTTTTTTTTTTTAAATACATGTTTTAATGTGTTTCAAAGTTTGGAAAGATATCAGTGAGCATTTCTCACAGGTGTTTTTAGTGTCACTTATTTCATGTCCTGAAATCTCAAACTATTTGAATGAAACTGTCACTGACATTACAGAATTTTGCCAATTAAATGGTCACACATTTTATTTGTCCATAGAACCTTGTATCTCCCATAATAATCTTGTTGAACCACCTTTGGTAGTTGTAGCTCGATGTTAAAAGCAGGGACACAATATAGCTGAAGAATAATGATTTTAAGGTGGTGTATAATTGAGGTGTTATAGCAGCCTATAAAATTTTGTAAATGGTTCAAAATGGTTCAAAGAGATAAATAATGGTCTTGCAACATATTTACACTTACAACATTTGCTAGCAGACTTAGAACAATACCATTTCAGTTTTGTCTTTGTCAGTTTTGTGTGTGGTTAATTTGAATTAATTTCTGTCATTAAAGGAAAAAGCCAACACCCCCCTCCCCACCCCCTTCAATCAGCTATAGGATTTCATAGGGAGGAAAGCACTGAATAGAAAACATGGTTAGTTTTTACTCTTCAGACTGAAGTAGTGACGTTTTACCACACTGTAGATTCTGACCTTACAAAAACAAACAACTGAGTTTGGATTAAGATTTCCTCTTCTTTTAAATTAAGTCTTCTTTCAGGGGTAGGCCTACGGCAATGAAGTAGATAAATAAACATATCTTAAAGTTAGCTATTATGAGCAAGCTGACATCACTGTAATATGTGCATGATTTGTGACATTACTACTGTTTCCCATTCAAAACAATAGCATTTTAGAGACAAAATATTCCACCATACTTAAAATGCAGCTTCACAGAAAAGGAATCTTTTCCTAAGTTAACAGAGGAAAGGAAAAAAAACATGTGAATAACCTCTAACAACTAAAACTCCTGTCCAGAAACTCTGCAAACCTAGACACAGGTTCTCTTAAAAGAGCATGCATGACGATTGTAGCTGCTTTATACTTCCTCTGCTGCTAAACCAAAGAAATTATAACTTATTCATATATATACAAGCCTCTGGCAAGATCTTTCTCTTACCATAATATCACCTTATAGGACTGCATTTCTAATTTAAGCACCTTGTTTAAATTTTGTTGGGATAAAATCAGTGTTCAAGAAAGAGATTCTGCAGCAGATACTCTGTGCTATGCAGCTCTTAGTTCACTTTTCACTTCCATTTACCTGTCTGGGTTCCCCACCCTTTTAAGAGAACTGTCCATTTTTCACCTTGTATTGCAGTACATCAGGGAACTAAAATTTATCGTGTGTATCATGCAAATTGCATATTTTTTCACATCAACAGATTCATTTCAATGATGCACCCTGCAGACATGATTACGGCTTGCACCATAAAACTCTGTAGCTCACACATACATGCCTGTTAATGTCACTAAACATATGTTCAGAACAAAGCAATTAATTAATTAGAATTAAATTTCTGTGTCTATACCAGAAAAGAACTGGACACAAATGAGATTAAAGCCTCTCTGAATGACCACAGAAGACAGATTTATTTGAGACTGCTTTTCCAGTGCTTTTTTTCTCCCTATGAGAAATTCAAACATATACAGTGGTTGAAAAAGAATAGTAGAATGAAGACCTGGGATTATGACACTGAATGAACAATGACTTATGATAGATAACCTGAAGCTTAGTATGTATTGCCTTTTTGCTGGTCTGTTACTTGGCTTTCTTTATTGTCTTCTGCAATGGAAAAAAAAAAAAAAAAGAGAAAGAAAAGGGAATGTCCAAGCCAAGCTCTCTGAAGCTCTCTAAAAATTCAGATGTAATTCTCCTAATAAGAATATGCCATGTGGCCAGTAAGTATTCCCCTGCAAGGAAGCCTATCTCCAGACGTAGGGAGAAGCAAGTCAGCAGTGCTGGAAGACTGATGTCAATAGGCTATGTGGGAGCAGAGCTGTGCAAAGGAGTAACAGGATGTCACTTGTGTAATATGCAGACATCTCTTCTCTTAGCCTTTCTCAGTTGATGCCTTGCAAATCTTGCCCATGGAATGATGTTGTGGGGTGTTGTGGTCTTGTCACCCAAGAGCCTGAGATGAATGCTGGTTGGAGGGAGCTCAAGCCTGGAGGGTGTCTGGCAGTCCACTTGGATTGGCTACATCAGCTCACTGAAATGCTAATTGAAGCATGCTTCTTAATAATGTATATATTTTTTGGTGGGAAAGAATGACCACTCAGGAGTCTGTACTGGGGCCTGTTCTGTTCGTTATTTTTATTGATGACATGGATGAGGCTATTGAGTCTTTCATTGTTAAATATGCAGATGACACTAAGCTAGGAGCATGTGTTGATCTGTTGGAAATCAGGAGGGCTCTGCAGAGAGACCTGGAACAATTGGATGGATGGGCAGAGTCCACTAAGATGTAAGATGAGGTTTAACAAGACCAAGTTATTGGTCTTACACTGCATTTTGGCCACAATGACCCCCTGCAATGTTATAGGCTGGGGGTGCTGTGGCTGGACAGTGCCCAGGCAGAAAGGGACCTGGGGGTGCTGGTGACAGCTGGCTGAACATGAGCCAGCAGTGTGCCCTGGGGGCCAAGAAAGCCAATGGCATCCTGGCCTGGATCAGGAATAGTGTGGCCAGCAGGAGCAGGGAGGTCATTCTCCCCCTGTACTCAGCACTGGTGAGGCCTCACCTGGAGTGCTGTGTCCAGCTCTGGGCCCTCAGTTTGGGAAGGACGTTGAGATGCTGGAGCGTGTCCAGAGGAGGCAACGAGGCTGGTGAGGGGCTGGGAACACAAGCCCTACAAAGAATTGCTGAGGGAGCTGGGATTGTTCAGCCTGGAGAAAAGAAGAGTCAGAGGTGATTTTATCACTCTCTACAAATCCCTGAAAGGTGGTTGTAGTCAGGTGGGGGTTGGTCTCTTTCTCCAGGCAGCAACTGACAGGACGAGAGGACACAGTCTCAAGCTATACCTAGCAAGATATTGGTTGGCTATTAGGAAAAAGTATTTTATGGAAAGAGTGATAAAGTACTGGAATGGTCTGCCTGGGGAGGTGGTGGAGTCACCATCCCTGGATGTGTTTAAAAAAAGACTGGATGTGGCACTCAGTGCTATGGTTTGGTTGAGGTGTTAGGGCTGGGTTGGACTCAATGATCATGGAATTCTCTTCCAGCCTAGTGATTTTGTGATTCTGTGAAAAACTTTTGCTGACATGGTCTACCCATCATTTGGTCATTTTGCTAAACAGAACTTTTCACTGTCATGTTATTTGGTGCCCTTTTCCCTCCACTGGATCATGAAACATAATGTTAACCTAGAAATAACTTGGAATTTTTCTCATGGAATATTTTCCATTACACTCAGTGATCTAATCTGTAGTGAAAAGTGTACTTTAGAAAACGTCCTGAACATCTGATAAATAACAAATGGTTCATGCCTAGGGCCATTTCATTTTCCATGCTAAATTAAGAACATTGTTTCACCCTCCTTCTTTTAAGAGAGATCAGTAAGGGCTTATCCACTACAAAAGCTCAAACACGTAGACTTTCTGATCTTTTTGTATCATGTACTTTAAGATGTCTAATGATTGTGCCCAACCTAGACTCAGATGTTCAAATAGGGTATAATTAAACAAGTGGCTCTGAGTGTGGCTAAAATCAATTCCTGGACATAAGGAGTTGGCTTTTTACTCACAATATACCCTCTTAAATATTATTAGAGCTAAAGGGAGCACAGAAAACAAAGGCTAAATTTCACCACAATTTGTATGAATATCTGTAACTTTATACATCTGTAAATATGTTGTGTATCTTCAGAAACAGATCATGTTAATAGGTGACAGGGTGAGGCTAATGCAGAAGGAATGGAGGACTAAGCTTAGTTGCATCTCAAAGGCCATAGCCACAGTAAGAAATGAGTCCTGAAAGAATTTGGTCATCTGCTTTTCAGTAAAGGTAAAGCACAGTCTCTAGGCTCAGATGTCTTAAAAACAACATTTAAAATTATGAAAGATACCTAGATTTCTTCTGCCACCTTGGATTTGACTTGAAAGAGCAGGAAATTCAATTAACATTTTAGTGTCTTGGTATACTATTCTGTGGCTCTGCATCTTCTCTTTGTATTGAGACTGTATCACACATGCCAATTGAGTTAATTTTCTGAAAAAATTCCTCATATATTTGGCTAGATACCAATAGATTTGGCCTGTGAAGATAATGAAGGCAAGAAAGCTTTCACATCTATTTGCAAAAGTATATCAAGAAGAGCACATTTATTTGAATTTGTTAGATTATAGCTCACCTTCTTTTCCCCCTAGATTCAAATTAGTCTTCATAGCAATAATTAATTTTCAGCTTCAAGATTTAATAATATATTAGGGTCAAATTATCATTGGATAATTACATTTCATATCTTGGAAATCTGTAAAGTAAGTTCCATGATTTGTTGTTTCTGTTTCTTGAAGCACCGATACTCTGAGCCTATTCTTTACTTCCTGCTTCGTGGTTGGCTAATTATTGCTTTAAAAGTGTACTGTATGTTCATTCTGATGGAAGATCCATTTGGATGAATCAAGACCTTTTTTTTTCCTCCCAGAGGTTTCACAAACTTTTCATTATGCAGTCATAAGGAAATGAGCTCCTGTCTTGAGGGAGGCTTGGGAAATCTTCACCTGTAGGTATTAACAATGTTACTGGAGCATGGCCAGATAATACTATATTATTGTGGTTAAAGAGATTAGTAGGAAATTCAGAGTGTGTGATCTGAAGTAAAAATACCTTTTCCCACTTGAGACACATCACCACATGGACCTGATTCCAGGCAGAGTCGCATGAGCATTGACATTTCTCTGAGAGCAGTATAAAAATTCTGAAATAGCCGATCATATCCGATTATATCTGATCCCAGTCCAGCTTTGTGGAAATACAGACCTGCATTTACCCCAGCTTATCAGCTGATGTAGACACTTCAGCAGTGCCTCTGTGCTCCCAGCATAGTCTTCACATGGTGGAACCACAGTGTCTTTAGGTAGCTGGAATGAGCAGCAGGTTTCAAGTCTTCATGGTATTGCAAGACAAATTCAGAGTGGCCTCTGCAGGAGTACTGAGTAGCAAAGGTAAACAATGCAAATAATGCTGAAATATTAGTAAATTGTTCACAGAAAGAAATGCAGCAAAATTTAGAAGTGGCTTTACTGATAGTCAGAGTCTTAGCACCGCTTCAGATTTTGTGTCTCATCAGGTCCCCTGTTCAGAGAAGGTGGAGCCTTTTAAAGTGGTGTTTCTAGACAGGAACACATACTGCAGAGGTTCAGCGGGTAAAGAAGATAAGAACATAAGTCTGGTAAATGCCGACCTTTATCTTTTATTAAATTTAATGCTATGCTGGTTTAAAATTTTCCTCTTGAAAGTTTAATTGGAGATTAAATGTTCACAGTTGGAAATGTTTCCTTATCCAGCAGAACTTCAGTCATTATTTATTTACCATTTATCTGACCCAGGCTGCAAAATCTTGCCTTGAGTTGGGGGAGAATCAGTTATAGTCTTGCAAAGGCAATTGCTGCTTCATTAGATTCTCTGGTCCTAAGGACTTTCTTCTAAGCTCTTTTAAGTTAGCTATGTTGAAATATTTTTCAGGCTTCCATTAGTGTGTGCTGTACTCATGACTACTTAGATATCATAAAAGTTGTCTTTTGTGTTTATCATTGAAAATAGGGTTATATTGCAAACATGTTAAGTATTGTTTTTAACTTATTCCACGTGACACCACATAAGGAAAAAGATAATGACACAAACATGAAACCATTACTTACATGTAAAATATCACTTTCCAGTAATTATTCAAAATTCTCTGGTGCATTGACATTATTTAGTTACTAATGAGCCTTTAGTTCAATAAGCCTGAAGCCGTGACAAGTTCTTAACAAGACAGTAGTTTCAGCGTATGTAAAAAATAACTAAGAGCTGGAGAAAAAAGCAGAAATGTGATAACAATGCTTAGCTTGATGCCATTGAATTTAGGTACTTATTTTAAGTATAGATTCTTGCTATGCTATATAGATGAAAAACAAAGAGTGAGGCTACTTGGTCAGGACAAATTCAAACTTTCAGTGAATTAGCAGCTTTCTGCACATCACTTTTTCTCTGCTGTCAGTGCCATGAGCTGCAAGGACCAGATTCTGCTAGATGCTAAGGGTTAAGTGTGGTGAATGGAGTTTAATGTCTGTCATTTAGAAGAGGAAGGGGAGAAGGCGTTATGACAACTGAAGAAGTCCTCTAGAGTTTATGTTTTCTCTTTTGTTTCAGTTGATTGCATAAAACAGTCTCATAAATGGATTGCACTTCATCTGAACAATAGCTAATATTCTGTATGCCTACTTATCTTAGCTGCCAGAAAGCTACTTTGGACCTTATTGCTGGCTGGAGAATCTGTCCTCATTTGGAGTCTAAACTCATTCAAGGATATTTAAACAAGCTTGTTCTTGTGCCAGCACTGTCCTTTAGCTTAAACTGTCCTGATTTTTTTCCTTCTTTGGCATTCATCTCCCTCATACATTTATGGCAAGCAATCTTGATCTCTCTTGACCTCTGTTTGGTAGAACAAATAAATCCAATTCTTTTGGGGCCTACCCACATTACAAACTGCAGTGCAGTGCAGATCCCTACACTTCCATCAAACCAAGAAGCTCTGGGCCAAAGGACACAGAGTAAAGAACAATACCCAAGGCTATTATTCTACTTCTTCCAGATCTGACTCAAAAGAATAAAATGCTACTGGAAACCACATAGGTTGTGTCATTTAGAAATGTCAGCTCATGCTATTACAGCACTCAAGCACAGTGCTTCAAAGAGATACACTTTAATTTGTCATAAAATAGGGTCCCACTTGTCTTATTCATCTTTGTAGACCATCTCATGTTTGCTCTGCTACAAATAGATCTGCATTGAACAAATACAATTAAAAGTTTTATATGTGTCTTGGGCATGATTAACAGTTTGATGTCATGCGCACGTGTACTATTGATCTAGAGTTATAAGACAACCTAATGTTAAAAATATTTTTCTTGTGGGAAAAATAAGAAATACAAAAAATTTTGAAGGGCAATATCCATTTTTGACTTTCTATTAAGAATTTTAATACCTATACTAAGAAATTTCTTCCAGCATCCATGATTCTTGTCATTCATGTTGTATCAGAAATCTGTTAAATTCATGGGGTTTTTTCTGCCTCAGTTGATCAAAAAGGTTTAGACTGATTTGTCTAGAATTTGAAAATGTCAAGAAAATTGCTCCACCTTTACAACATTTAGAAACAGATGCATGTTCTTGCTAGTTATTGTAGTATACTTTCTCTACTCCAGTGTATATTAGCAACTGCTTCTGACACTTGTGTAATTCCAACACACACACAAGCATGCACATACCCCACCCAAACCAGTGATTTTCCTCAAAACATAAAAAATGCATCCCAAAACACATCAATAAAAAGACCATGGGTATATAACCCTCCTAGAGTAACAAAGACTTAGAGATAGGAAGATGACACATTCTCAGCAGCAAGCACTGGTGACAATCTCAATCATAAAGACCAAAATATTTGATGTGAAAGAAGTGACCTCTTCCACTAGTCTCCAGAGGAAGACTATTCTCTCTAGTTAAATGAATTAAGCAAATTTGAATTTGAAAAAGTGCATAGTGCTCTGTGGCATTCAAAGATAAATGATTTTCAAACTACAGAGTACATGATCTCTAAGCAGAAGTAAAATGATAAGATAGCTGAGTAAATGATAAGTGTAGCTGAGTTACTAAACAAAAAAAGACCACACCATATAGTTACACAGTATTTTCCACTGTCTGTTAAAAAGGATGTGTGGCTATTGAACTGCTTTGTAAAAACAAGGTTCCAGGGTTTTGTTTTGTCCACATACTTATTGATCTTAGCAACACAAGATCTTGTTGAACTGTTGGTACCAAACTGCTGCTCCCAAGCCTGTTGTGCCCAAAAGTGCAAAGCAGTCATTCAACCTATCCCCAGCATCACAACAGTTCTCAAGTGGGACACTCCAACCTGAATTTGAAAATGTTAGTTCACATTCTTTGGGTTATGTTTCTTATTATTTTGCAGAAAATTGAGACTGGGATTGAACAGGTGATACCAGGTGGTCCAGTGCTAAGATGTGTGCAAAGGGACACCTTCAGCATTTTTCAAGTGTGTGTGTAGGGGCACAACCAAAGCAGAGGAAGTGCCAAGAGCACTGCTGGTTTGGTCCTTCCTGCTCTGGGACTTTTGTGCCACACTCCAACAGCTTTGTTGTCACAGAATTCAGCTAGGCATGCATGTAGTTTTTTTCTCTGTTGACACAAATGGGCACAATGTGATCTTCACATACAATAGACATAGAAAGATGCTTATGCTCTAAGAAAGAAATAGGCATGTAAAATTTTCTACTATGTATGATGTCTAACTCAAAGAAAATTGAATTGTAACCCTAGACTTGAGAATTTAATGGCAGCCCAAAAGTCATATAGTTAGCAGATATGTGAGGAGCTCTAAAATACTGGTAAAGAGAAAATTTTGAAGGGTAAAATTTAAAAAACAAGTATATAATCCAAATGGTTTCAACTAGATAATGGGAATAAACCCCAGAAATCTAAAAAGGAGGAAGGGTCTTCTTGAACATAAAGCTCTCCACTTGCTGTATAGCTTCACTGGTTCATTGTGAGGTAACAATTCATTAATGAAGAACACAAGTTCAGGACTGAGAAGCAGTGATATATATATTCATAAGCATGGCTGCCAGGAGCTGTGCATGCAGCCATTTGGCAGGAGCAAGAGGCCATCAGACAAGCTATTACCAAACACTGCAGTGCTTCCTGAAGAAAAAAATTTGACACTTTAAATTTCAGATTTCTTGCTTCTTGCCTACTGATTTCCTCCCCATTCAATAAAGTTAATGTTTAAACACTATATAAGTGTTTTAGTATTTTCCAGTTTTACCAGAAGAACTTTAAACTTGAATATCAAGGAAACAATTGTTTGAGAATGTAGCAATACTAATTGTTACTATTACATCTTCTTCTTGTATTTGCCTTATCTAAAGTACTTACAAAAGTAATAGGTGTGCATTCAGCCAGTTAAATTCAATAATATAATTTCTTCTTCAACAACAATTTGACTTTTAAAGAGAACATCTTGTTAATAGCCTTCACCAATACTATTTCGTGAGTGTCATTAAGTTTATTTGGCTAGTGACAATGTGTATTTTTGGCAATCAGGAGCATTTTAAAACTATATTGTCATTACAATGCATCTATGTTTCCTATTTTAATTTCATTCTGCCATAAGAGCAAATTGACAATACATTAATTTAAGTATCCAATTTAAACCAGCTGAAAATGAAAGTATTCAAACTAGTAAAAACAAAGACAACAGCAGGCTAAAAGATTACGGAAATTGAAATACTATAAAGCAATCTGAACAATTTTGGTTGTACTGCAGCTTTTTCTAAATATTCTATTGCAATAGTTGATTTATATTGTTATTATTAAAGTAGATATTTCCTCTTTTGCTGATCAGCAAACTTTTAAGGACTCAATTTAGAAGTGCATTTTTTCATCTTTTCACTTTTGAATGAATAGTGTATGTGATTTCAATAACACTGGAATACAATAATAAAACTAAAGATGTAAAATAATTTGAAAATGTCAAGTTTTAATCCTAATTGTGTACATAGTTTTCTGAAATAATACTTAATAACAAAATAAAATTAACTGAAATAATTACTTAATAAAAATGTTTCACTTAAATTTTAGGAACACTCAAGGCAGAACTACTAGAAAGTTTTTTCACAAAAATTATTTTTCTATATTAAAAAAAATAACTTCTTTATTTTTATTTTTTTTTTCTTCTTTTAACTGCTTGACTTGGGAATAAAAAGTAATGTAAATATTTCATTATATATTTGTTGCTCTGATTAGGAAATAGATTTCTGAAAATTAAAAGTGGAATTAAAAAAAGAACACAAAAAAAAAAAAACAACGAGAAGACCAGTTCTACAAAAGTTCTCCTGATCTCTTCATATTTTCAAATAAAGTATGAAAACAGACATTCTTTAAAAAAAATAATAACACTTGTTCAAATTTAACTTTTTAGCTCTTGAGGTAGTACATCTAGCATCAATTTTTATCAAAAAGAATCATAGAATTATTTAGGTTGAGGGAGACCTTTAAGATCACCAAGACCAACAATCAACACTGCACCAATCAACACCACCACCACATTCACCATTAAAACACATCCTCAAATTCCATATCCTCATGATTTTTGAAAACTTCCAGGGACCTTGGCTACACCTTTTCCCTGGGTAGCCTGTTTCAATGCTTGAGAACTCTTTCAGTGAAGAAATTTTTTCCTAATATCCAATGTAATCTCCAATCTAAATCTCCCCATGTGCAACTTGAGGCCATTTGCTCTCATCCTGTTGCCATCCCTGGAGCTCTTTGGTTAACTGTTGGGCTCAAGGATCTTTATGGTCTTTTCTAAGCAAAATGGTTTTCTGGTTCTATGTGCAAAGCAAGGTGTATTAACCTGTCTTTGCCTCTTTTCATGAGACCTTCTGGAGCAAGGATTGCAGAAGCCTTTTTTCAGTTACTAGTAACAACCTCTCTGCTAACCAGTCATTTATCTATCACTACTAGCTAGCCACCATCATCTACAAAGACCCTCCCAACCACCCAACACCCACAATCCCTGGCTCGAAGTGAACTAAGTGAAACAAGGTACAGTTTCATAAGGGGTTTATGGGCCAAAACCTCTTGGTTGTCAACTAGTGTTTATTTTCAGGTTGGCTTGTCTTGATAAAAGCAAGTTTAAGTAGTAATGTTAACAAAAGTCTGCCCTAACATTTACTTTTGATGTAATAATAAAAAAATGGATCCATTAACAGGTTCATAAGTAGTACTATGTTCCTCAGACTTGAGTCCAAGAACTTGAGGAAGGCCATGCTCTAACATTTGTTTTTCGTGATATTTCTTCTAATTTCTCCAATAGATTTTTCCTGAAACGCACTGTAGCTTATCACTTCACCATCCATGCTTTTTTTTTTCTTTCAGAAGGCTGAAACAGGTGAAGAGAGGAACTAGAAGTGAAATTTTCTACTTGTAGGTCTCTTCCTAACATGTGGCCAAGATGGACAACCAGAATTTGGATCTTGGTAGCACGTCACATTTTCCATGTAGCCAGAGAAACCCTAAAAGAAAGTGACGCTGAAGAGATAGGAAAGTCAGATGTTCTTTCTATTAAGGTAAAAAATCTTTTCATCTGCATTCCACAATCACTTCTCTACTTCATCTCTCTGAATTGTGTCTTGTTAGTTCAGACGACAAAGTTATAAAGAGAAGCTTAGAAAAGAGAAAAGAAGTGGCATCTTATCTCCTACAAAGGGATAACCCACCAGCAACAATATCATAACAAGAAGGAATCTCTGCTTATTTGTCTTGGAAGCATGTTTTGATTTCATAGGTTTAGGTAGTTTCAGCCAGAGTATTAATAAAGTTATTTATCCGTCTATAAAATTATTAAAGAGGGGCCAGGAGGAGAGATTTTCACAAAGATGGAAATTCAATTAAACCAAGTGCAGAGATAAAAGAGATAGAGTGGAAGATCAGACTAGGAAAGAACTGTGGTCACCTGGAGACTTGATGAATATGGATGAATTTGGGAACTTTGATAAGCACTCTACGGCGCTTCAAGTGACAACCCTTACAGAAAATTCAGAAAATGCCAAAGATGCAGGGAGGGGGGTGGGAGTTGGGAAGTGGATGAGAAATACCTAGAGTTCTCTGCTGGCACAAAAAAAGTAAGCAGATGTGGAGAACAGTATACATTCAAGGGCAGGAAAACAGACACAAGCCTGCTGCCTAGTTTATTTATGCCAGAGTCCTGAAAACTTGGGGTTTCAGAGACTACTGCTAATGAGGCAAGAGCTGGGTCTCTGCAGCTGTCATTATGGCAGGCAAGGGAGACAGGCACAATGACATTCCAGTACTGTTATTTTAGCTTATTATCCTAGTTAACCTCTCTCTCATGGCTAGGATAAAAATATTCTCTCCCCCAACAATTCTTAGGACATTTAGAGCCACCTATGATGGTCTTACCCTCAAAACATGGTGAAAAATTGATGTTTCCCCTACATTAGTATCTTTATGATAGTAATATTTTAAGGGAGAAAAGCCTTAAACAAAACTAACATTAATTCTAATTTCTATTAAAATGCAAATTAAAAGGATTTGCATAAATTTTTTGAATATTAGCCCCTTTTGTGCTCATCCTTCTTTTCTGTTTTTATGGAAGCTTGTCAAAACACAAAGTGTTTCACTGGGACTAGTATGACTTCAAGATGAAGGATTCTTTGAGTACTATTGGTGATTTTTTAGATTTTCAAATGATCTATTGTTAATGCTTCATTCCCTATTGTTCCACACAGTCAGTTACCAGTAAACATTGCAATAGCATATATAGGTTTCAATGTAAAACTTTTCAATCACAAAAAAATCCCCAAATAATACTAAAAAGTCACATATTGATCATGCCACAGGTAAAAGTTTGCTATTTCAGAGTAGATAGCCTAAAATTAACTCAAGACCATACAGGTCGAGACAGGATTCAGCAGTTTCTGAGACATGTACTGTTAAATTAATAGAAAACCTCTGGCTTCCTGCTAAAATGATAACCACATTTTTTGTGGGTTTAAATGTTACAAAAGATTTATTTATTTAACATATATTTAGCAACAAAATAGTATTTAGCAACACCTAAGTTATGAGAATAAAGAAATTTTCTCACTAAACCAACTCAGAATTAACTAAAATCTGAGTAAGTACACAGATAAATCCATAAGATCAGATTTTAACTACTAAAATTTTTTTAATTATGATCATATTTTTCACAGGGAGATAAGTGCTGACAAGAGATTAATATATTATTTAAGAAGCTCCCACTTTGTAAATAGATGTCAACAACAGAAAGAGTCACAATAAACAGAGTTGAAAGACTGCCAGGAATGAGTCATAGAAGATACTTTTTGTTGAGTTTTGTGTATCTACAGCTTCTAATTCACATTATTTATTCAACTGGATCATACCAGGGTTTGTCTTAAACTTGGGACAAAAATTGTAAAAAAAAAAAAAATAAAAAAAATAAATTAAAACCTACAGTTCCATTAAGTCATGTAATTTTTCCATTTTCTTAAGTTGGTATAATTGTTCACTCATACTCATATGAACCAAGTCTGTATTAAAAGGCAATAAATCAAAAAGATTTTCAGAAATGGGAAATTTAACAAGTGAAATAATGTAGTCCGCTTTGTGGAAAGTACATTTTTTTAAAGATATGACTAGATATAGTAAGAGCAATCTGTGAGACTACTGTGTGTAATTACCAGGAATAAAATTGATACTAAAGACAGAAAAAATACTTTATTTGAAGAAAACTACTTTCCAGTAACAGATTTAAATTTATTTAATAAATTTGTAAGGAAAATATTCAAACTCTGTCACTTGAGACATTTATAATGAGAAGAGATAGCACAAGATATAGTGTAGGAAACAATCCTGCTTTGGTCCAGAGGGTTTGAAGTACTTGGACAGATGTATCTTCTCCATTTCCAGATCTTTTGATCCGGGGTCAGGGGAGAAGTAAAAGGTGAATGGAATTTAGAAGACTGATATTTCTGATTTGGGTGAAAAATAAAGCTTTGGTTACAAAATACTTTTATATGTATATACAAATATACATACACATATTCATGTTAAATCGCACACATACGCATTCCCACATACAATTAATCTATTTCTTTTTGCTAGAATATTAAGTATATCTTAAAAAAAAATCATAAACAGGAACCTGTATTGTAGTCAATAAAAAGTCATATAGAGAGGTTAAAAAAATCAGTCAAAAGTAATGAAAAAGTTTTCAGTCATCCCAGAGAAACTGATAAATACTTTTACCCTCTGTATTCACTCAGAGGAAAGTATCACATAGAAGATACTAGATGAGCCAAGACAGAAGCTCCAAGCTTAGTGCATGCATGAAAGCACAAAGTTTAGAACAAATATTAAGCACAAAAGCCTAGTTAGTTCAAGTCCACCTTGAAGGAAGATACAGTGACATGAATTTATCTGATCCAAGGCTTGTATTAGACGTTTAATGACTTTTTAGAATGTGTTATAAATTTAAGTATTGCCTTAATGTCCTGACTGGACACATTTTTAACTTATGACTTATTGACATACAGAATGGAAAATGTAGCCACAATTGTGAAAAATAAAAATGTGCCTTTCATTTAATATTTAGATAATAAAATGCAATTCGTATTTACATTATATATTACTTCAATGATAGCTACTTGAAGAGGACATTACCAAAGATGTTGGACTTTGCTGAAAGCAAGACCTAGCATTTTAATTTCTTAATGTTGTAGGAACATTGTGTATGGAGGACAGTGTCGTTTCTGTGAAGTGAAAGTGATTAGGAAAAAAATACAGGTCTGCTACTTACACATGATTATTTGACCATGACATCACTGACAGATCACTTTTGTGTCAATTTTATTAGAAATAAGGACACAGACAATATTCACTTTGTCCCTTAAATGTAAATCTGATTTTATTTTGTTTTTACTTGCATATTTTATAAGACGTTTCATTTATTTTACTGTCCACTGAGATCAACCTATGCAAAATTCACTTTTAAAAGCACTAAGATCCAGCCAGCATTAATGAAGTGATTATTCCCCTAAACTCAGCCTTGCTGTGGCTGTATCTGGAGTCCTGTGCTCAGTTTTGTGTATCACTCTTCAAGAAAGACTTTGACGTGCTGGAGAGTGCCAAGAGAAGGGCAGTGGAGCTGGGGAGGGGTCTGGAGCACAAATCTGATGAGGAGCAGCTGAGACAGCTAAGATTGAAGAAAAGAGAAAAAGTCTGGAGAAGAGGAGACCTGGGTGTCCTTATGGCTCTCTACAACCACCTGAAAGAAGGTGGTAGCCAGGTGGGTGTTAGTCTTTCCTCCAAGGTCACAAGTGACAAGTGGAAAGGACCTCAAGTTGTGCTGGAGGAGGTTTAGGGTGGATATTAGGAATAATTTCTTCACTGAAAGGGTTGTCAACCACCAGAACAAGCTGCCCAGGGAGGTGATGGAGTCACCATCCCTGAAGGTGTTTAAGAAACAATTTGATGTGGCACCAGTTGCTGTGGTTTAGTTGATACGGTGATGTTCATTCAAAAGTTAAACTTGATGATCTTGGAGGTCTTTTCCAACATTAATGATTCTATGATAGAACTACTTTAGGATTTTATCTCTGTATGTGACCACATCCTAGAGCTTTTACTCAGTGGTCCAAAAGTAAGTGTTCATAGTGTTTAGGCTGGACATACCCACCCTGCCAGCATTCCTGCTAGGGGTGGATCCACACAGGAATACTGTCTACAGCCTCAGGAGACCAGTTTGCCCCATTGGCCCCGTTTGTAGCAGCCTTTAATACCTTTTTGCAGACCAATGCATTCTGAAGTCAACGTCAGTCACCACAGCTCACCATCTCTGGAATGTATTAATTATGCATTTTCTTCATAATTAATATTTTTATATTAGTATAATTCTGACCTATAATAATAATAATCTGATAATATTCTTATATTATGACAAATCATGTTGCCCAACAGAGACACTTGAAGTGAAGAGAGGGTATGTGTGAGGGGAAGCACCCACATGAACACCTTAATATCTTTTACTAGGCATGGGTGAGACATTAAGATTTTTATTTGAAAACACAGCTGATACAATAAAGAAGGAAACCTTGCAGTTTTTGTGATGCCTAGGTCCTATGATAAATTAGGAAAGAAATGGCTCATTGTAAGGTTTTCTTTTCTCACATTAGCTCCTGATTTATTTCATAAATTTTATATGTATACTGGGTCTTTTGAGTGCACAGATAAATATTTTTAAAAAAATAATTTCCAGTTTCTGGAAGGAGACTAAAGAACGCTTTTTCATGCAACATGTGGAACCTGGAAATTCACATATGGTTGCTGGAAATGAGAATGAAAGACAGAGTGAACACATATAATTCTGAATATAAATATCCAATATAATTGCAACTTATAACAAGATTACAGCAAAGAGATTGCATCTTGTTCTGGCAGTAAGACATTCTTTGGCTATTAGAGAACATGAATAGCCTTATTGCCCAGGCAAAACCCATATCTATCAGATGGGAGGTCCTAATGTCTCTGCCAAATAGTGGAGGAAATTTAATTTTGGACACATTCCATTTGTGGCCCATAAGTTTTACTAGGAAATTTAGAAACCTTTTTACTGTGAAACATTGGTACTACTAGGTTTTATCACTTTGGAATGAGTGAATACTTAAAAGAATTTCAGTTCTTGCTTTAGTTTAATTATCCTCATAATATTTGATGTGACCAAGGAACTTGGTTGGTACTCAGAGGATTACGTGATTAGAGAGATTAATGAAAAGGAATATCTTCTTGATGCATACTTGATGATTCTTAATTCAACTTGTTAATTAGGTCAGTAGTATTTGATTTCAGGGTCCAATTTAACCCACTGCAGTTTCCCGTGTTCATGAAATGCACTTCACATGACAGAACACATCCTGCTATTAAAAGTAGCCATTGAAAGAATCCCTTTCAGTGTCTTCATGGCAGAGTGAACATAAAGAAATTAGAGGGCATGGTAAGTATACTTGTATTCTTTTCTTAGTGTATGTATTTTTAGATCTATTCATGGAGAGATAGAATACATAAAAATCAGCAAAGCTCTCACTTCCTTTTCAATTATTTAAGATTAGAAATCAGGAGAAAAATGTAACCCACTTGTCTGCCTATCGAATAATAGCACATTTTCTTGCCCTCATATCCACTTTCCTGTGTTTGATCAAAGATCACATTATTACAAATGTCATTGAAATATTGTCTAATATATATATATGGGATTTAAGAGACCTTTGTTGACTTATATGAACTTGTGATGAAAAAAATTGCTACTATTAGGTCAATCTTCTTCCTCTTCTAGAAGCAGAGATTTGTAAATTAAAATCACAAATGCAAGTTACTGCCCAAAGCAAAATTATTGTGTTTTTATGCAATGGCTGCTTATGTTATCAAATCACCTTCCTGATACAGCAGATCATCTGTAATACATTTTCAGTAACACAGTGTTTGACACTTCTCCTAAGAATTTTTTCACAGTTTAATATTAGGGGAAATAATACCCAACAGTCTGAGAGAGGTGAAATGTCCCAGATCCATGCCCTCAGGTCCAAAAACTTCCTCATGAAGCTGAGCATGGACATCCAGCTGGAGTAGCAGGTCTCAGCCAGCCTAGAGCAGAGCTGGCTTTAGGGGTGTGTAACCTCACCCCAGTGCCAGTGGGGATGTCACTGGGGAGACAGTGGGCTCTACACAGCTGTGCAGGGAGCCAGAGAGGCAACGAGCTCAAGCTGAAACAAGAGATGTTCAGACTGGGCAAAAGGCTATGTTTTCTTGCCCCATAAGGACAGTAGAGCAGTGGTGGAAGCAGCCCCGACACTTTGGGCAGTCTCCCTATTTGGAGGTTTTCAAGAACTGACCAGATGAAGCCCTGAGCAATCTGCTATTGTCACTTGTGTCACTCTGCTCTGAGCAGGAGATTGGACTCGTCTCAAGTCCCCTGAGAAAGAGAGAAATTACCCTATGATCCTAAAATTTTCTGTTTAGTCCGGGCTTTGAATATTTACTCTGTTTCATTGTCTCTCTCTCGTGTCCCTGCCCCATGCAATTCATTTGGTTTAATTATAATACTAAATAAAAATAGACTTGGTCTTTCTACTTAAAAAAACCAGGAATCTCTTAAAATTCCAGAAATCTTTGCTGACTGCACCGAAAAGGCCTGTAATATACAGTGCTCTTTGTCCTGCCATAAACCGAAGGACAAAGGGCTTTCTGCATTTATCTGTGGTGGGTCAGACTAATCTATTTAACCTATACCATAGACACCATTTAACATATACCATAGTCAGTAAATGCGGAAATCCAGTAGAACGAGGACTAGTATGAACTTTCTAAAGCCTACTATCACCCTGTCACTACTATCTGTAAGTTCCCCTGACTTCATTTTTTTTTGTTTAGGTCTTACTAAAAATTTTGACCCTCGTACAGAAGGATCAAAATTCTGGTTCAGGTTTCTGATAACCGATACCTTCGGGATAGTTCACAAGATAGCAGTTATGTAAAGGTGACTGCTATCAAGCAAAATGTACAAAGACACAGTGCTATCTCAATTCATGAAAATATTTGCATAATATCTCAGAGTGAGAGCAGCTCCCTTCCAATAAAGCTCCCTTGCAACACTGGACAAATGTGTTCCCAGTTGACACAGATGTGCCAGTGGTAGTGATTATTTCCAGTTCTTCATGATTTCCAGGAGAACAGCAAGTCTCTTTCATTTGCTTCAGGCAAAAATCAGACAGGCTTCCCTAAACAGTGAATTTTGGTGGTTCCAGCTTGTCTGACTGTTCTTGCCTGAAGCACATTACAGGGTATAGAGATGAACTAAGCTCCTGACAGATCAGTGGTGGCAATAATTTCCAGCAGGGCACTGGGTGACAGCAGCTAGAATAGTGATTTATTATCATTGCTTGTACTAGAAGAAACCACGCTTGGATTGGTTAAATTTTAAGTTAATGAGTTAACAATTCCTTTTCTGGAAATACCAAAAGTTGCTTGTGGGGATTCTTTTTCTCCATAACGTTCTCTAAGTTGTAAGGTAGGGTTAGCTTTTTCTTCCATAGTTTGTTCTATTATTTCAAATGCTGTAGGAAAAGATTGTCAAATTAATTTTTATTTTAAAACTTCTTCTGGAATTGTTCCACATTCTAAAAAGCTCAAAAAAACCCAGCCTCCAAATAGCAACAGAAAACCCTCTTACCTCTCCCTGGTTTACCTCACTTGACTCCTAAATCTCAAGTGTGTTACTATCAAGAAAAGTATTTTTTAAAGTTGTAAATTGTCTTCTGATGTTATCACTTGTCTAAATTCCCATGCGTATATAACTGTATGAAAATCAATTCATCTGTGTCATCTTGGATTCCATTGTAATTTACTTTCTAAGATTAGATATTGCTTCCAAAACGTCTAATCCTGAGATTGTTTTAATGATTCTTTGCTTATCTGTTTGTAACCTGGGCAAACTTTTTCAAATGTTTTCTATCTCTCAGATGAAGAAAAAAAAGAGGTCTTCTTTTTCCCCTTTTAGAAAAGGCAAATAGCAAAAGTTCCTGACAGATGTACTCAAAACAGCCTCAGAGAAGGAATTTATCAGCCTGTAGGTTGAGCTGTTGTTTTGTCAAATATTCCATACAGGTTTATGGCCAAAGGAGCTCTAGTCATTCTTCAAGACAAGGTACTATGAAAGGATATGAGATCCTTGGGGGTGGTATAAGACACCCAAAAGACTGGTTCAGTAAAGAGAAAAATCCACACTGAGAAGGGGGTGGTAAATGAGCAACTAAGCATGGTGCTTATGTCTTCCTGTGACTGCTGAGCTTGCTTGGACCTGGAAAACACAAGCCTATTTTAAGTGCAGGATATGCCAGTCTGAGATGGTGGAACAGTACTCCTGGCTGCACAGCAGTTTTAAGTATCTCTACTAGAGGGAAGAGTTGCATGCACAGTCAGATCTCCAGGCAAAACTGTCATATAGATTAAAACTAACTATGGATCTGGTTTTAGCTGTTTCAGTGAAAAATGAGACTACTTGAAAATTCTTGTTGCATGTTGCAATGGATAACTCAGAAAAAAAAACCAAAATCAAAATGGATGAGAATTTAAGTAAAATGTTTCTTTTCAACATAGTGATTATTTTCCCCCCAATTAAAAATTAAAAATGTTATACCTGTGCTGCAACCATTCAATTGAAAAATATTTTGTTGCACTAGAAAGAAATGTCTCTTTTTCTTGTTGCCATCATAATAAGAAAAACATTAAGTTTTACTTGTCACAAATATTTCCTTTTCAGTAGTATTGTTAGTCAAGGAATTGGCAAAATCTGCAACTGTACAGCTCTATTCTGGTTTACTTCAACTCCTGGAATTTCTTCTGCTTCATATAATAAAGCACAGGGTAGAGCATGCAGTAAACATGCTCTGTGTGTTTCCATCTCCCAGCTATTGGGACTGAGTTTATCATGAGATGAGAACTTCACAATAACTATGCCTGGGAAAGGTGACCCAGAGAAGAGTAAACTTGAATCAGGCACCTAATTATTATCCAAAATGAAAATGTAAGCTGTTTCTAAAAGGCCTTGTCAGTTGAGATAAAACATATAGCTCTGATTCAAAAGATAAGACAGCAATGCAGGGAGCTACAGGGCCATGGAATGATATGATCTGAGCACTGACAAAGAAAATTATTTTAGTGACAGTTTCCAGATGAAGGTGAGGGCTGCAATAACAGAAACAAAAGGTTATACAGTAAGTCACTGTGGTAGTCAAGGTAACAAAATTTGACATGCCCAGCAATTTACCTATCATACAGAAGCATTGTATTTACCCATAAAAGAGAAAAAAAATGAAAAAGAAAAAGAAAAAGAAAAA